>NC_136062.1:468543367-469093367 GCF_964261635.1 Lissotriton helveticus
TAACAGTGACTGGATTTTACTAGAAGCCCTGGCCACCTGCAATTCGAAGGTCTCTCGAGCCGAAGTGAGAGACACTTCTTGTTGGAACAATAGTGCTTTGAGTCTGCTCAACATATTGAAATATGTTTTCAAAGTGGGAATGGAAGGTCACAATGAATTATCTACAACCCCATGCAGGGGCAGAAAAAGAGCATTGCTACAACAAGTAACTCTTTTGGAAATGGTCACTATGTATGGCATGCCTGCCCGTAAGCCACAGCAATTGTGGTTATTAAGGATAAGATAACTTCCGTTAGAAAGCAACGTGAGTGCAGGAATTATGAAAGGTACTGGCGTGCCTTTTAAAAAACAGGCTAAATTAGGCACTGAAACGTTGCAAGCGCCACACAATTTAACTTTATGCCAAACTAAAGAGTGTCCCAATGTGGAATCACAGTCCTGCCAAGTTAGGAAAACCTCCTTATCCTCACATAAACAGCAGAAAGTGAAAGGTAAAGACCACACTTCGTGAAGGAAATTACTGCAGAGAGAGTCAAATCTAGTGATTGGGTATATTTCATGCATGCAGTATATCGAAAGAGAGAGATAGGCAAAGAAATAACCCCATCTATGAGCCATGCAGAGGAATCCGTTTCCGCTATAGAAAAAGGCAACTGTTCAAATTTCTCAATGTGCAATATAGTGTATTTTGAATCGTTCATTGACATTAGTTTCTGTTTATCTGTGAGGTTGAAAGGCAAAAACAGGGAAGTCGTATTTAAATAATCCCATGGAACTTTTCCACTTTTCAACTTTTGCAAAGTCCAACCAAACTGCATTACAGACCGTAGTTGATTTTCACCATGATACAAAACAGAAACATCAGATTGTACAATGTCAATGATAGATGATACAATATAATCTAAAGTATAAATCCGAGAACACGACATATTAATACTATTATCTACAACATCAAGGATTTTTCTTAAATTATCTTGATCAATCTGATGCAAGCGGAAAGCCGGTTCCATCTGGGAACGTTTCCAAAGTTCATTATGTGCCTCGTATATAAAAAGTTTAGGCCCCATGGATATAGGACCCAAATGAAACATAGACAGATCTATATCACTAGACTAAATAGCAAGATGTTGGTTTACAGATGACAATGTCGAGTGTTGTAACCACTGTTGACACAATTTACCCACAGAATAAGTAGACACTGAATGTGATTGAGGGAAGCGAGGGTCAGGTCTACTTAGTGTAAATCCAGTAGAGGCACTTAAGTATCGCTTTTGACAGGTTTAGTTTGTAAAGGCCAAATCAACCCGCCTAATGTATCCATAGAGGATGTGTTAAGTGAACCATTTAGTGCCATTGAATTTAAGTCTTCATTTTTTTCTTTTTAATACAGCAATTTTATTGGTTTTCAACCCACACAAACCCCAATTGCAAGGCACATTTTCAACAGGGAGCTCAGTCCTTGATACATTACAAGCGTTGTCATTGTCCACATTTGAGATAGCATCCTTATCCCAATCAGTACCAAGGTACTATCCCATAGCAAAATGGCTCCCAAGATTGCTGCCCCCCTGCATGCTTCAGCTCCTCCCTCCCTCCCTCCACCCTCTAACCCCTCCCACTGGTGTGCTCCAAGTAAAATAAGCAAGGATAATCAATCGTCGTCATTGTGCTGGTGTGTGGACCTCCGATTTTATTTGGGATGGTCCCATATTTTCGCTGCCCTCAGTCCTGCTCAATTATTATGTTCACCAACATTTTCCCGAGGGACCTCCAAGGAATCTGTGTCTGAGTCCGATTCTGGGAGCTTCAACAGGGCCACCAGTGCCTCCCATGCCTGCGCAGTTTCTATCGCCTTTTGGTTATTCGCTCTCCTAGCTTGTTGGAACCTAATCATACTCTCACTTGTCGCCCAAGTTGTGAACTCCACCCTCCATCGCGCTGCATTGGGGCCCTGCCTGGATTTCCACTGTCTAGTTAGTTCCCGTTTAGCTACTAATAGCCTTAAATCAATGAACTTGCTCGTGATCTTAGTTCACACTGTATGCGGGAACCAGTGCAGTATACACGCTCCCATGCCAGGCTCTATCTGCCTTTCCATGACCCCACAGAAGACATCCATCACCTCCACCCAATACGCCCCGAGCTGCGGGCAGTTCACATCTTATGCTGGAAGTCTGCCGCTTTCGTTTTGCACCTCGGGAAGCATGCCAATTCCACATGAAAGTATTTAGCTATCTGCTCTGGGGTTAAATACGCTCTGTGTATAATATAAAAATAGATAAGTTGAAATCTGGCATTCCACGTGCCTTTCTATGCTCTCTCCACTATTTTGGCCCCGGGTCGTCTCAGGTATATCCTTACCCAAGTCCGCCTCCCATTTTTGATGCAACTGATACAATGGCTGCAGTCCCTCCTCGACCATTCGCCTGCATAGGCATGTTACTGCCTTTACCGTCCCCGCTGCCATTACAACATATTGATATGTTATGGATGTCTGTGGTTCCGATAGCCCTTTCCCCCAGTATTTCTGTGTGGGAATGTCGGACACATGCCCTGGGGGATCTCCGGTGCGTATGGACGAGTAATACCACCCCTACGCCTGTATCTGTTCCAACATGCTCTTACAGGTACATGCATCATTGTTGCCGTTTGCGATTCCTTAGTTGCGAAAATTAAGGAATCGCAATTAAGGAATCGCAAACGGCAATGCATCAAAAATTCGCAATTTTTTTAGCGATTCCTTATTTTTCCTTAATTGCGATTCACAATTTGCGAATCGCAATTAAGGAATCCCTTCCCATTGATTCCTATGGGTCAAAAGGCCCATAGGAATGAATGGGAAGACAATCTCAATTTGCGATTCGCAATTAGCTAATCGCAAATTGAGATTGCGATTTCAAGGGTGCAGGGGTGTCCAGAGGACACCCTGTTGCACCCCTGAAATCAATCTATGCACATATGTTGTGCACACACATGCCCTAAGGGCATGTGTGTGCACAACATGACAGTTTGAAAAATGCACAAAATTGCATTTTTCTGATTTTTCGCGAATTACCATGAGGTCCAACCTCATGGTAATTTTTTCCTCCTAATTGCGAATTCGCAATTTTTTTAGGTGTCATGCATTGCATTTAAGGAATCGCAAATAGCGATTCCTTAAATGCAATCGCATTTTTAGAAATCGCAAAAAATAGCGATTTCTTGTATTTTTGATTGATGCATCCCAAATAGTGATTTAGGAATCGCAAACGGCCGATTTTTGTGATTCGCACCGTTTGCGATTCCTAAATCACTTGATGCATGTGGCTGTTAGTGTTTTCTCCCCATTCGTCAATGAGTCGACTCGCTGGCCAAGAACTACGAATGAGAGAACATGCCTTGGCCGCCATCGGTCTGCTGTGCCATTCCGGCCCCCTAAACTCCCGAGCAACCGCCTGTCTGAGCCACTGCAGTTGGGCTGCTAAATAATATACTTCGTAATCAGGGACCACCCATCCTCCTTCTCCCCTAGGCTTCATCATCGTAGCCCGAGCCACCCGCCGCCTGCTATTCTCCCACAGAAATCCCCCTACCATGGTTCTAAGCATGTTAAACACCAAGCCTGGGATCCAGATCGGCAGTGTACTGAATATAAGAATCTAGGCAACGTCACCATTTCTACCTGCCACTGAGAGTGGCAAAGTGCTCCAAAACGCTATGCTTCCTTTGACCCCTCGCACTGCTCTGTTCACATTACCCTCCAATAGATCCGCCTGCTCATGATAGATGTTAGTCCCCAGATATTGCAGGCAACAGGGCTCCTATGTTGTTCTCTCCAGCTCATCAGGGGGTTCCAGTGCCCTGCACGCCGGGAACAGGCATGTCTTCTCCCAGTTCACGTGCAACCCTGATACTGCCCCAAACATCCGCAACAACTCCGTCGCTCCCGTGAGCCGTCGTCAGGGGCAGCCAAAAACATCAGCAGATCATCTGCCTAAAGTGATATGTAATGCACTTCTCCACGCACTTCCAACCCAGCATAGTGCCTCCTTGACTGAGCTTGCAACGCCAGCGGTTCAATCGCCACTGCAAACACGAGCGGAGACAACGAGCAGCCCTGTCTCGTCCCTCTTCCTACTGAGCAGGGCGGTGACACGGTTCCTCCAGTCCGTACCCGGGCCGTCGCTGAATCATAAAGTATTTGGGTCCACCTCACGAATGTTTTACCCAAACACAGCTTGCGCATTACCTGGAAGAGGTATGGCCATTCCAGGCTATCAAATGCCTTCTCCATGTCCACCAACAGAATCAAGGCCGTCGATGTCGGATCCTGGCATTCTTCCAAAATTCACAATAATTGTCTCACATTAATAGACATGTTGCGTTTCCCACAAAAGAGAAAACCAAATAAATACACAAACAGGCAATGCAGCGCAATATAGTATGCAATGAATTCAAAAACCAACGATACCAGGCGCTATGGTCGCCTCTAGGCACTCAGCAAATGCAGTCTGCGACCGATCGTGTTCACCCAGGCAGGCACAGGGTGTCAGGAGCAGTAACTGGGGCAGGCAAGCGGCAGTCTGGGCAAACTCTGCACGACGAGCAATCAGGTGAGCAATTAGCCAGGAGATCGTGGCGGGGAGCGTGGGAGAGCGACCCCTATGGAACTAGTCCAGCTGGTCACAGGGGAGTGTAGGGAGGATCGGGCTACTTTGCTTGTGGGTGGGAGGGTCAGCTGGGAGGCGGGGAGCGGGGAGGAGGCACGGTCCACGAGTGACCAAACTCAAAATGGACGGAGTGAAAACGAAACTGGGACCACAAAAGAGCAAACCAAATAAATACACAAACAGGCAATGCAGCGCAATATAGTATGCAATGAATTAAAAAACCAACGATACCAGGCGCTATGGTCGCCTCTAGGCACTCAGCAAATGCAGTCTGCGACCGATCGCGTTCACCCAGGCAGGCACAGGGTGTCAGGAGCAGTAACTGGGGCAGGCAAGCGGCAGTCTGGGCAAACTCTGCACGACGAGCAATCAGGTGAGCAATCAGCCAGGAGATCGTGGCGGGGAGCGTGGGCGAGCGACCGCTATGGAACTAGTCCAGCTGGTCACCAGCTGGTGATGGCTACCCGTCATGTGGTACTCGACCATCCGGTCCAATTACCGCTGTAGGCGGATGCAGGGACTTTTTGTCTGCTTGCCTCTGGCTGTAATAAGTGCCGCTTATGTACTCAGCTTCTGTTACACCTACTTTACTTGTGTCCAACCTGTATTCTGTTGCAGAAACTGCACTATTTAGCTGGGCTATGGATTTGTTCCTCTTGAACGCAGCACAGCCTGAACTGGATTATGAACTGTAGACGGGTCCTTTATTGGCTCATGACCATGCCTGTTCCGATGAGGACCGCATGCTGCTGGCTGCTGTAAATGGAGTGCTGCCGTGCTGAAACACCTGCGAGGCGGCATTGCGCCTCTTACAACGTAGTTTAATTGAATATGACGCAAGTTGCCCGGATATGCACCTGGATGCTACGGATTATGACGAGCATGTCTGCTCCTTCGATCTGCTCAATTAGATGTTGTCCCAGTTTGCTTTCAACAACAGGGATCACTTTTTGTAACATCTTGCCTTCCAAGGATCTAATGAATTGCGACATTTTTCAAATGCACGTTGAACGTAGCCTGAAGCTACAAATTGCCATTTATACATATATATATTTTTTTCTTTCTTGATGCTTTGGTTCTGCTTAACTTTGAGATTTGGTTTCGCTTTTTGGTACAACCTGTCCAGGGGGAGGGTGCCACATAGTTGCTAGGGGCGCTGTCTACAAATTTAATTAGCATGAGCCTGGGATCCATGATGCTGCTTTTGTGCACGTTACTGGATGCTTTCTCTTATGCTAGACTATTTACACCTTTCACAAGAGAACTGTCTGCTGCGATCGTTCTCTGCTTGTTCCTGGAGTTTAGTCTGAACATTGTAAGAAAAGTTGATCAATAATGCCCCTTGTTATTCTGTTCTGGTCAGGCCCTAGCACATAGACAAGACATACCCTGCAGCTGCTGTTTGCGGTACACTTGTATTTTGATATTGCAGGACTGTATGTTTAAGACAGCAACACTCGGAGAGGGACCTTTCCAGGGAGAAGAGCAATGTGCACCTGTGATGTAGATATACGATCTATTGCCGAAAGGTATGGGGTCTGCAGACAAAGCCCAGAGATCTTCTATTATATAATAATACATATTCAGTCCACGGGGAGCGAGCTCAGGTACTGTAGTCCCATTTCCAATGGCTTTGTAAGATGACATCTCCCTTCAAAATATATGGACTTGCTGCTATTCTGACAATATTTGTATTGTGCATTATTATACTAGAAATGGCGTGTATACTGCATTTTAGAGCATGTTAGTTGAAATAAATATTTTAAATTAATTCTGTGACTCGGTCAGATCTAGTTGTGGACAGGTACGAGAGAAGTGAGTGAAAGGGGTGTCTTGTTACCACAATTCCTGAGAGATCCGGGAGTGTTGTGTTCTGGGTTGTCTAATCATTTGTTTCTCCATTTGTGAGTAGGAGGGCGAGTGAGAGAGTGGATGCGCTGCAGGCCGTCACAGCTATCTCTCAAGTGGAAGGGAGAACCTCACCTGCAAGAAAGGAATCGAAGGGGGGTCCTTGGAGGAGCATGACGAACACCCAGATGCTGGAAGCTTGGAGTTGCCCCAGGTGACAGCTGAACTGTATTACCTGGAATGTGCAGTGGCTTCACACAATGCAGAGGCGCCACAAGGTGCATGCTTATCTGATGCGACAGGGGGTGCAGGTGGCGCTCCTCCAAGATACACATATTAACAGGTCTGAGGGAGCAGCGCTGAAGAAGAGATGGAGGGGGCAGCTATTCTACACAACTTATTCGGCCTTTGCCAGGGGTGCTCTGATATGGGTCATAGCGGGTGTTCCTTTTTAGCCAATGCAGCAAATGATTGACCCAGAGGGACGGTTTGAAGCAGCCCTTGGGAGGCTGAGTGGAGAGGATGTGGCCCTAGCAGTGTGTATGCTCCCAATGTGGACCAGCCCTCCTTTTTTGAGAGCCTATCGGGGAGCCTGGCGCCATATTTGACCGGGACGATCATTCTAGGGGTAGATTTTAACTTGATAGCATATGTGGATAGGGACAGATCTCACCCCTCGCTTTCTGGTGCACCAGTGCATAGGATCTCCAAAGCGAGGAGAGCGTGGAAAACTAACTGGGGACTGATTGACGCTTGGCGTGCCCAGCATTTGGAGGAGAGAGATTACTCTTATTATTCTGGTCTCCATGAGCTGCACGTGCGGCTAGACTCAATATTATGCTCCCCTGATGTCCATGCCAAGGTGATAGGAAGCGAGTAATTAGCGCGAACGTTGTCGACCATAACCCGCTAATAGTGCGGATACGTTGGAGCCGTGAGAGATCACTGATCCCGACCTGGCGGCTCTGACCGGAAGTGCTGGAAGACCAGGTATTTGGTGAGGAGCTAGGGGGGCATTGAGCAATACTTTGAGCAGAACGAGGGGACGGCAACGTCGGCGGCAACAGAATGGGATGCGTTTAAGGTGGTTGTCAGGGGCATCTGCATTAGCAAGGTGGTTGGAGTAAGGAAAACATTGATAGGGGATCTGGAGAAAGCGGAGAGCCGATTCCGGGATGTGGGGAGGGACAGGCCTGGGAAGCCCTCGCCGCCGTTCCGCGCCTCCACAAAACCACCATGGGGGGAAGATCCTTCTCCTACTTAGCAGCCAAAACCTGGAATTCTCTTCCCATCCACCTCTGCCTTACCCAAAATCACCTAGCCTTCAGAAAACAGCTTAAAACCTGGATATTCGATAAGTAAACCCCCCCCCTCCTCCAGCGCCTTGAGACCCTCTGGGTATGTAGTGCGCTATATAAATTCTGACTTGACTTGACTTGAATTACGAAGGAGTAGTAGAAGCACCAGAACTGCAAAAGCAAGCAAAGGGATTAACGGTAAGTCACCAAATGCGCTGGAAAATATAGACTATATAAAAGCTGGTATTACACCCAATATCGTTTTAAAAGATGAAACAAGGCCAGAGCCCATCAGTTAAAAAAAATGTGCAAGGCCTTCAGTCTCAGAAGCTTTAACTATTTGATGAATCAGTTCTCCACAATGTAGTGGGAGATTCGTGTTTAACAGTGACTGGATTTTACTAGAAGCCCTGGCCACCTGCAATTCGAAGGTCTCTCGAGCCGAAGTGAGAGACACTTCTTGTTGGAACAATAGTGCTTTGAGTCTGCTCAACATATTGAAATATGTTTTCAAAGTGGGAATGGAAGGTCACAATGAATTATCTACAACCCCATGCAGGGGCAGAAAAAGAGCATTGCTACAACAAGTAACTCTTTTGGAAATGGTCACTATGTATGGCATGCCTGCCCGTAAGCCACAGCAATTGTGGTTATTAAGGATAAGATAACTTCCGTTAGAAAGCAACGTGAGTGCAGGAATTATGAAAGGTACTGGCGTGCCTTTTAAAAAACAGGCTAAATTAGGCACTGAAACGTTGCAAGCGCCACACAATTTAACTTTATGCCAAACTAAAGAGTGTCCCAATGTGGAATCACAGTCCTGCCAAGTTAGGAAAACCTCCTTATCCTCACATAAACAGCAGAAAGTGAAAGGTAAAGACCACACTTCGTGAAGGAAATTACTGCAGAGAGAGTCAAATCTAGTGATTGGGTATATTTCATGCATGCAGTATATCGAAAGAGAGAGATAGGCAAAGAAATAACCCCATCTATGAGCCATGCAGAGGAATCCGTTTCCGCTATAGAAAAAGGCAACTGTTCAAATTTCTCAATGTGCAATATAGTGTATTTTGAATCGTTCATTGACATTAGTTTCTGTTTATCTGTGAGGTTGAAAGGCAAAAACAGGGAAGTCGTATTTAAATAATCCCATGGAACTTTTCCACTTTTCAACTTTTGCAAAGTCCAACCAAACTGCATTACAGACCGTAGTTGATTTTCACCATGATACAAAACAGAAACATCAGATTGTACAATGTCAATGATAGATGATACAATATAATCTAAAGTATAAATCCGAGAACACGACATATTAATACTATTATCTACAACATCAAGGATTTTTCTTAAATTATCTTGATCAATCTGATGCAAGCGGAAAGCCGGTTCCATCTGGGAACGTTTCCAAAGTTCATTATGTGCCTCGTATATAAAAAGTTTAGGCCCCATGGATATAGGACCCAAATGAAACATAGACAGATCTATATCACTAGACTAAATAGCAAGATGTTGGTTTA
Organism: Lissotriton helveticus; assembly: GCF_964261635.1. Taxonomy (NCBI): domain Eukaryota; kingdom Metazoa; phylum Chordata; class Amphibia; order Caudata; family Salamandridae; genus Lissotriton; species Lissotriton helveticus. The sequence continues at coordinate 468,552,680 of NC_136062.1, forward strand.
CAGATGACAATGTCGAGTGTTGTAACCACTGTTGACACAATTTACCCACAGAATAAGTAGACACTGAATGTGATTGAGGGAAGCGAGGGTCAGGTCTACTTAGTGTAAATCCAGTAGAGGCACTTAAGTATCGCTTTTGACAGGTTTAGTTTGTAAAGGCCAAATCAACCCGCCTAATGTATCCATAGAGGATGTGTTAAGTGAACCATTTAGTGCCATTGAATTTAAGTCTTCATTTTTTTCTTTTTAATACAGCAATTTTATTGGTTTTCAACCCACACAAACCCCAATTGCAAGGCACATTTTCAACAGGGAGCTCAGTCCTTGATACATTACAAGCGTTGTCATTGTCCACATTTGAGATAGCATCCTTATCCCAATCAGTACCAAGGTACTATCCCATAGCAAAATGGCTCCCAAGATTGCTGCCCCCCTGCATGCTTCAGCTCCTCCCTCCCTCCCTCCACCCTCTAACCCCTCCCACTGGTGTGCTCCAAGTAAAATAAGCAAGGATAATCAATCGTCGTCATTGTGCTGGTGTGTGGACCTCCGATTTTATTTGGGATGGTCCCATATTTTCGCTGCCCTCAGTCCTGCTCAATTATTATGTTCACCAACATTTTCCCGAGGGACCTCCAAGGAATCTGTGTCTGAGTCCGATTCTGGGAGCTTCAACAGGGCCACCAGTGCCTCCCATGCCTGCGCAGTTTCTATCGCCTTTTGGTTATTCGCTCTCCTAGCTTGTTGGAACCTAATCATACTCTCACTTGTCGCCCAAGTTGTGAACTCCACCCTCCATCGCGCTGCATTGGGGCCCTGCCTGGATTTCCACTGTCTAGTTAGTTCCCGTTTAGCTACTAATAGCCTTAAATCAATGAACTTGCTCGTGATCTTAGTTCACACTGTATGCGGGAACCAGTGCAGTATACACGCTCCCATGCCAGGCTCTATCTGCCTTTCCATGACCCCACAGAAGACATCCATCACCTCCACCCAATACGCCCCGAGCTGCGGGCAGTTCACATCTTATGCTGGAAGTCTGCCGCTTTCGTTTTGCACCTCGGGAAGCATGCCAATTCCACATGAAAGTATTTAGCTATCTGCTCTGGGGTTAAATACGCTCTGTGTATAATATAAAAATAGATAAGTTGAAATCTGGCATTCCACGTGCCTTTCTATGCTCTCTCCACTATTTTGGCCCCGGGTCGTCTCAGGTATATCCTTACCCAAGTCCGCCTCCCATTTTTGATGCAACTGATACAATGGCTGCAGTCCCTCCTCGACCATTCGCCTGCATAGGCATGTTACTGCCTTTACCGTCCCCGCTGCCATTACAACATATTGATATGTTATGGATGTCTGTGGTTCCGATAGCCCTTTCCCCCAGTATTTCTGTGTGGGAATGTCGGACACATGCCCTGGGGGATCTCCGGTGCGTATGGACGAGTAATACCACCCCTACGCCTGTATCTGTTCCAACATGCTCTTACAGGTACATGCATCATTGTTGCCGTTTGCGATTCCTTAGTTGCGAAAATTAAGGAATCGCAATTAAGGAATCGCAAACGGCAATGCATCAAAAATTCGCAATTTTTTTAGCGATTCCTTATTTTTCCTTAATTGCGATTCACAATTTGCGAATCGCAATTAAGGAATCCCTTCCCATTGATTCCTATGGGTCAAAAGGCCCATAGGAATGAATGGGAAGACAATCTCAATTTGCGATTCGCAATTAGCTAATCGCAAATTGAGATTGCGATTTCAAGGGTGCAGGGGTGTCCAGAGGACACCCTGTTGCACCCCTGAAATCAATCTATGCACATATGTTGTGCACACACATGCCCTAAGGGCATGTGTGTGCACAACATGACAGTTTGAAAAATGCACAAAATTGCATTTTTCTGATTTTTCGCGAATTACCATGAGGTCCAACCTCATGGTAATTTTTTCCTCCTAATTGCGAATTCGCAATTTTTTTAGGTGTCATGCATTGCATTTAAGGAATCGCAAATAGCGATTCCTTAAATGCAATCGCATTTTTAGAAATCGCAAAAAATAGCGATTTCTTGTATTTTTGATTGATGCATCCCAAATAGTGATTTAGGAATCGCAAACGGCCGATTTTTGTGATTCGCACCGTTTGCGATTCCTAAATCACTTGATGCATGTGGCTGTTAGTGTTTTCTCCCCATTCGTCAATGAGTCGACTCGCTGGCCAAGAACTACGAATGAGAGAACATGCCTTGGCCGCCATCGGTCTGCTGTGCCATTCCGGCCCCCTAAACTCCCGAGCAACCGCCTGTCTGAGCCACTGCAGTTGGGCTGCTAAATAATATACTTCGTAATCAGGGACCACCCATCCTCCTTCTCCCCTAGGCTTCATCATCGTAGCCCGAGCCACCCGCCGCCTGCTATTCTCCCACAGAAATCCCCCTACCATGGTTCTAAGCATGTTAAACACCAAGCCTGGGATCCAGATCGGCAGTGTACTGAATATAAGAATCTAGGCAACGTCACCATTTCTACCTGCCACTGAGAGTGGCAAAGTGCTCCAAAACGCTATGCTTCCTTTGACCCCTCGCACTGCTCTGTTCACATTACCCTCCAATAGATCCGCCTGCTCATGATAGATGTTAGTCCCCAGATATTGCAGGCAACAGGGCTCCTATGTTGTTCTCTCCAGCTCATCAGGGGGTTCCAGTGCCCTGCACGCCGGGAACAGGCATGTCTTCTCCCAGTTCACGTGCAACCCTGATACTGCCCCAAACATCCGCAACAACTCCGTCGCTCCCGTGAGCCGTCGTCAGGGGCAGCCAAAAACATCAGCAGATCATCTGCCTAAAGTGATATGTAATGCACTTCTCCACGCACTTCCAACCCAGCATAGTGCCTCCTTGACTGAGCTTGCAACGCCAGCGGTTCAATCGCCACTGCAAACACGAGCGGAGACAACGAGCAGCCCTGTCTCGTCCCTCTTCCTACTGAGCAGGGCGGTGACACGGTTCCTCCAGTCCGTACCCGGGCCGTCGCTGAATCATAAAGTATTTGGGTCCACCTCACGAATGTTTTACCCAAACACAGCTTGCGCATTACCTGGAAGAGGTATGGCCATTCCAGGCTATCAAATGCCTTCTCCATGTCCACCAACAGAATCAAGGCCGTCGATGTCGGATCCTGGCATTCTTCCAAAATTCACAATAATTGTCTCACATTAATAGACATGTTGCGTTTAGGTATAAAACCCGATTGATCCCGGTGCGCTAACTGCGGCATGTACGGAAGCAGACGAGATGCCAAAATCCTACTCAGGATTTTGTAATCGGTTGTCAACATTGAGAGCGGGCAGTAAGCCTTCTTGTCCGTGGCTTCCCTACCAGGTTTCAAGAGGGGGATAATAATAGCTTCTCTAGTCGTCTCGGGCAACCTCCCTGTTTTATTCGCCTCCTTATAAACCACTTGTAAGCGCGGAACCAGATAGCAGGCGTACTTGGAATAGAATTCAATGGGAAGGCCATCCACCCCAGGTGTCTTGTTACGGGCCATGTACTTGATCGCGCTCCTGATCTCACCACCGTAATCTCACTGCCCAGCAACTCTCCCTGCTCCTTATTCAAACTCGGCATGGTCAGCTCCCCAAGACACTCCTCTATACCCCCTGCATCTGTGGCCAGTTGGGTACTATAAAGCTCAGCATAATATTCTAGTAACATGCTGTTAATCCCCGTCTGCATGCTCACCATCTCCCCTGTGGGCGCCACCAGGCCCAAGATCAGTTCACCCCTGGGTATCGGGTTGGCCAGCCACGCCAGCAGAGCACTCGATTTGTCCCACTCCGCTTGCATCCGCGCTCCATAACCCTTATAATCAAAGGAGTGCAGTCTCTCCACCTGTACCTCTACTGCCTCTTTAGCCTCCAATATTTCAGTCTGTGCCTCGGGCCTCCCAGGCCTGTCCCTCCCCACATCCCGGAATCGGCTCTCCGCTTTCTCCAGATCCCCTATCAATGTTTTCCTTACTCCAACCACCTTGCTAATGCAGATGCCCCTGACAACCACCTTAAACGCATCCCATTCTGTTGCCGCCGACGTTGCCGTCCCCTCGTTCTGCTCAAAGTATTGCTCAATGCCCCCCTAGCTCCTCACCAAATACCTGGTCTTCCAGCACTTCCGGTCAGAGCCGCCAGGTCGGGATCAGTGATCTCTCACGGCTCCAACGTATCCGCACTATTAGCGGGTTATGGTCGACAACGTTCGCGCTAATTACTCGCTTCCTATCACCTTGGCATGGACATCAGGGGAGCATAATATTGAGTCTAGCCGCACGTGCAGCTCATGGAGACCAGAATAATAAGAGTAATCTCTCTCCTCCAAATGCTGGGCACGCCAAGCGTCAATCAGTCCCCAGTTAGTTTTCCACGCTCTCCTCGCTTTGGAGATCCTATGCACTGGTGCACCAGAAAGCGAGGGGTGAGATCTGTCCCTATCCACATATGCTATCAAGTTAAAATCTACCCCTAGAATGATCGTCCCGGTCAAATATGGCGCCAGGCTCCCCGATAGGCTCTCAAAAAAGGAGGGCTGGTCCACATTGGGAGCATACACACTGCTAGGGCCACATCCTCTCCACTCAGCCTCCCAAGGGCTGCTTCAAACCGTCCCTCTGGGTCAATCATTTGCTGCATTGGCTAAAAAGGAACACCCGCTATGACCCATATCAGAGCACCCCTGGCAAAGGCCGAATAAGTTGTGTAGAATAGCTGCCCCCTCCATCTCTTCTTCAGCGCTGCTCCCTCAGACCTGTTAATATGTGTATCTTGGAGGAGCGCCACCTGCACCCCCTGTCGCATCAGATAAGCATGCACCTTGTGGCGCCTCTGCATTGTGTGAAGCCACTGCACATTCCAGGTAATACAGTTCAGCTGTCACCTGGGGCAACTCCAAGCTTCCAGCATCTGGGTGTTCGTCATGCTCCTCCAAGGACCCCCCTTCGATTCCTTTCTTGCAGGTGAGGTTCTCCCTTCCACTTGAGAGATAGCTGTGACGGCCTGCAGCGCATCCACTCTCTCCCTCACCGTTTGCATCTCTGCCGGCTTCCGGGTCGCTATTTCACTTCGCCGGTTACACCTCAGTCTGCACGGGCGAGGTCCCTCCACCTACGCTCCAACGCCGCTCCCTGCTTCTCCAATGCCAGCTTTATACATCTCCAGCCAGTCCCATGCCTCCTCCGGGCTGTCTTGGAAGGGCATCTTGCAATCCACTGTAATCTTCAAGCATGCTGGGAACATCAGAGAGTATTGAATGCCCTCATCCCGAAATGCCCTCTTAACAGCTACGAACGACATTCTACGGCGCTGAACCTCAAGCGTGTTATCCGGGAACAGTGTCACCCTACTATTGTCCACCTCATATGGGCCTACCATCCTTGGCTTTTTCAACTGCAGATCCCTGTCTTTGTAGTGAAGCAACCTGGCCACTACCGGCCTTGGCGGTCTCCCAGGAGCCAAGGGTTTGGCCAGCACTCTATGTGCCCTCTCCAGAGTGAAGAAATATGACAATCCTTCCGGCGCCACTGTCCCTTTTAACCAGCCCTCCAAATAGTCTACCATGTTTGTTCCTTCCACTCCTTTAGGCAGGCCCACCACGCGGATGTTGTTTCTTTGGTTCCTCCCTTCGGTGTCCTCTGCCCACGTCTCCAGTGTCTGCAGTCTATTTTATAAGTCTGTCATCTGCGCTGCCATCGACTTTTGGGCCGGTTCCAAGACTTCTATGGCCGTCTCAGTGTGTTTCACCCTATCGGCCAGTTTGGCGTGGTCCGATCGAAGCAGCCACAGGCCCTGTGTCACATGGGCAATGTCTAGCTGCAGGGCCTTCCTAGTGTCTGTTATGGCCTTTATTATTTGATTGACTTGTTGCTGGAGCATCCCCTCCTGACGCATTGGCGGTCCCTGTTGCACCTCTCCAGAGGCCACCTCCTCATCCTGCTCCGCTGGTGCTTCCGCCTGCTTCCCTCTCAGCTTACCCATGTTCCCTCGGGTCACGAGCTCTGCAGATCCTCCAGGTGGCCTTCTATAAGTCGTAGCCTCTCAGCAGGTTCCCACCATGTGACAACCCCTCGGGTGGCAATCAGCCTGCTCTTTGCTGCTCCGCACCTTCTTGCAGAATCACACCCCTCAGAGGGTTCACCCTCCTTTTGAAGTCTTCAAGAGTATAATTGGTGTATTGCTGCCAATTGCCATAAGCAGCCAATGACGGAATTTAAGGGGAATTAAAATGTTTAGCTGTTGCCAATCCATAACATGTAGTCTGTTGAACAGATTGATTAAGAAATATAATCTGAGACGGGATCAAGCATTCACAATGTAAGTATTCAGTACCCCGCACAGGCAAATCTTTTGTTCCTCAGATAGCTTTTAATTCCACCTGGTCCTTCCAAAAATCATAACCCTTTAGTGCCAAATCGATCATGAATTTGGAAGAATAAATTCATTTAGTCTGTGAAAGCATGAACTTTCTGCCGCCTGGTGCACTCAATTTGTAATAGTAGGACTTGTGGTCAGATAGATTTTAGCCTGAAAAGTAAACAAACTTATTCTTCTGCGTTGAGAACTTCCCTGAAATTGAGCAGGAAAATGCTCCCATTGGGTATAATTAACATAATTCCTAATTGTGTTAGCTTTATGCACAAAATGGTGACCATAATGTGGATAACAGAATAAATCAGCATAATTTGCAGAATATAAATACAAATCCTCCGTTTCAAAAGCAGTATAATACTTAAGATCTGAAAACAGTGAATGTACAGCATTAACATCCCAGTCAACAGAATGCATTCCGGGTGTGATGACATAACCCAGGGATTTCCTGAAAGACGTATGGCATCTTGATGGTCTCGGTCGGACCATAAATTTCGTAAGCTACCTTGTCACAGACAATGCCATCAACAATGGGAAAAGCAGAAAGGTGAACGTGAGTTCCATCTCGTTTTATTATATGCGATGAAGTGTGAGGAGCAAGAACTCCATCCACCAAATGGACAGCAGAGCGTTCAGGTAAATAATGGCCATTTATCAAAAGGAAAAAGACAGTCACAAAGCTAATCCACATAAAGAGAATAACCATTGTAAGTGCCACCCAAACGTAAGTCCAAGGAGGCACCAGGTACACTTTCCGAAACCAAGAAAAGAATATGTAGATTCTGCTTGGTGGCTCCTCCACCATGGAAATCGAAGAAGACGAAGAAGAAGATGAGGAAGAGATATCTCTGTCCATATAATAACCACTTGAACCTAGGTGGAACATCAGAGTTAATCAGGATTAAAGGATGGCTGTGGTGCAGCATCAGGAACGGACTCAGAAGGTTCAAGTGGCGGCAAGGTATAATCCGGCTGTGCAGCAGTCAATTTTGAGGATACAACTGGCAAGATATCAATGGCTGTCTCCACTTCCCGTACTTGCTGCACCGGATTCGGTGTGGATGACATTGTAGTCAGGGAAACATATCTTTTTGGAGTGTCCCTAGGCACATTATTCAGAACTGGCCAACTGGTGTAGTTTGACATGTTCAATAGAAATGTATCAGTTCTCCTTGCGACCCTTCAATCCAAGGACTGGAACTGGTTCACGGTAGGAGGGATCAACTTCTTTTTTGTTCTCTATCTTCTCCCGGACCAGGTCACTAGCTTTTGGAAGCTAGCCTGTGACAGGAATCAGCACTCCAGTGCCTGCGGATGAGGGCACCTGAGCTGTTGCAAGAGTTTCTCGTGTCTTTTGTAGATCCCGCAACATAGTACAATGGTTATCTACGTCAAAAATCGCGGCAGCTGCTGCAACGTCTAGACATCGGTCTGGCATAAACATTTTTATGCAAGAGAACATTTTGTATGGGGTCGGCCCACCCAGAGATCTTCTTGGGAGATTATTTAGTGCATGGTGGACAACATATAAGTGATGCAGCAAACCCCAACCAATTACTAAAACTCTAGCAGTCAAAGACTGCTTTAAGTCACGGTTCATTCGATCCAGTACTGAATTGCGCTCAGGCCTGTATAGAGACTAGTGGTGGGCGGCAAATTCCGTTCCACTCGCGGAACGTTGGAAATTTCAGCATTTTTGCGTTCCGCGAAAATGTAAACAATTCCGCAATCCGCGGCGGAACGGAAGCATCGTCTTTCATAATTGGCAGGGCAGGATTCTTTCTGGCACAGTGCACCTGTCACACAAATTAAAGCTCAACAGGAAGCACTTACAGATATAAACAAAGCAGTCAATTTTGAGGATACAACTGGCAAGATATCAATAGCTGTCTCCACTTCCCGTACTTGCTGCACCGGATTCGGTGTGGATGACATTGTAGTCAGGGAAACATATCTTTTTGGAGTGTCCCTAGGCACATTATTCAGAACTGGCCAACTGGTGTAGTTTGACATGTTCAATAGAAATGTATCAGTTCTCCTTGCGACCCTTCAATCCAAGGACTGGAACTGGTTCACGGTAGGAGGGATCAACTTCTTTTTTGTTCTCTATCTTCTCCCGGACCAGGTCACTAGCTTTTGGAAGCTAGCCTGTGACAGCTGGGTATGCGGTGGGCATGTGACTGTCAACTGTTTTATTTGTTGATAAATGTCACAGGACAGAAAGTAATTACGGGTCTGCCGGTACAAGCCACGCCACTAGTAATGCTGCTGCAAGAGGGACACTGCTGCAGAAACTCCAGCATATGCCGAAGCCATGCCCTCATGCGATGCTATGATCATAGGAAGTCTGTGGACCTCGTTAGGAATCAGCCAATCCCCAACAGACAAGCAATGAGCTCCTGAGGCGGAAGCCGGGAGCGAGACCTGATTTTAACTTCATTTGATTGTCACTTGTTGAATATTTGTTTTTAAAACTCACCCACTTCGCTCCTGATCAGTTCGCGCAGCGGATTTAGCGCTGCCGCGGCACCTGAATTTAAAACACTTTTGCCGCCATTCCGGCGAGCCCGGAGGCCACGACCCCCGTCGCCGCCTTATCTATCCATAAATCATGTGCATCTTCCGGACGCGCAGCGGGCGCCCCGTCCATTGCCGGCCGGGCCTAGGGGCTCTCCACCATGCCCAGATTGTACAATACTCTTCTGCGCAGCTTTACAACCTCCAAGGCCCTTGGCCTTTGGATGACCTTGTGATTTCGCACATCGGCAGACTGGGATTGACAGCTTCGTGCCCTCTCCCTTCTCTCTCGTCCTCACCCTTCCTCCCCCCTGCTCCCCCTATGCCCACCACCTTATCCGTCTTTTATCTTAACACTAGGTCAGCAGTTAAGCACTGTCACGAACTTTTTGTTCTATTGGAGTCGCACAAACCGGATCTCTTATTTCTTACAGAGACTTGGTTTTGCGACAACTCCCTCCCTTCTCTGTTAGCTACCCTCCCTGCCTCATACTATGCTCTGCGCGCCGACCGACCCTCCGGCAAATCGGGCGGCGGTGTCGCCCTGATTGCCCGCAGAGAATTCTCCTTTCAGCCTCTTACCTTCTCCTCCATTGGATCATCAGATTTTTTAGTTGTCCACTCACCGTCTTTCAGAGTCCCACTTACCTGCTTGCTTATGTACCGCCCCCCCCACCCCTCTCAACTTATCCTCCCCGGTTTCCAAGATCTAGTGGCCACTTTAGCAGTCAACAACTCCTCCATCTTGGTATTAGGCGATTTTAACTTTTGGCCCTCTGACCCCGCAGAATGCTCGACCTCTAAAGAATTCTCGGATACCCTTCGCTCCCTCAACTTCGACTCCCACGTTCACTCCCCCACTCACATTCAGGGCCACATCCTTGATCAGATCTGGTCCCTTAACTGTCCTATAGCTTTCTTGTCTATCTCCCCCTGCACCTGGTCCGATCACTTCTTGATGTCCTTTTCCCTACACCTCAGCCCAGTCACTAAGCCCTCTCTTCCCAAAAACATCTGGCGCGCTCTTGGAGCCAGGTGGATGTGGCTTCTCTGTCCGCCACACTCTTTGCATCCAGCCCGGACCTACACGGCCTGTTATCCTCCGCACAAGCCGACTCTATTAACTCCTGGCTTTTGTCAGGTTGCGACTCTGTCGCTCCCCTTAGGCGGGTGTCCTCCAGACGTGTGAACGACGCGAACCGTTGGTTCAATGAGGAATTGAAGGCCTTAAAGCTCACCGTGCGCCATGCCGAGCGGGCCTGGAGGCGAGACTACGGCACCAACCTCAAAACCCAATATACCATCCTTCTGTCTCAATACAAAAAATCTATTTTGGCTACAAAAACTGCCTACTTCTCCTCTAAAATCCTGTCCGCCGAAAATCAGTCTAGAGAAATTTTCTCCATTGTTCACGACCTTGCCTACTCCGACAGAGCTACCCTCCAACCCTCCCCTTCCCAAGATCTATGTGACTCCCTTAACACTTATTTTCTGGACAAAATCTCTAACATCAAAGCTAACATCCCCCCCCTTCTTTTGTCGACCCCCAGTGCCCGACAGTCGCGGCACGCCTCGACTCCTTCCCCCCTCTGACAGAAGAGGCTTTTCTCTCCCTCCTTCCTATGGTCAAATCAGGCTCCCCTCTAGATCCCTGCCCTGCCCCCATCATTAGGCACATCTACTCGACCTGTGTGCAGCCCCCTCTTAAATTTCTCAACAGCTCTCTGTCCCAGGGTATTGTCACTCAACCTCTTAAATCAGCTATCATTGTCCCTATCCTCAAAAAACCGGGTGCTGACCCCTCCGCTCTTGTCAACTACCGCCCCATTTCATTATTGCCCTTTCTGGGGAAGGTATTAGAGCGACACGTGACCAGAGCGCTCAGTAGCTTTGTGGAGGAGAACGGGGTGTTAGCCCACCGTCAGGCTGGCTTCCGCCCCGCACACTCCACGGAGTCCGTGGTGCTATCGGTCCTTGACAACCTCAGAGAGGGCATGGACACTAACCACCCCCAGGCCCTGGTCCTCCTCGACCTCTCCGCCGCTTTTGACACGGTTGATTATTCCATCTTACTGTCTCATGTCAGAGCTGCGGGGAATGAAGGCTCGGCCTTGGTCTGGCTGTCCTCCTTCCTGAGGGACCGCACCCAGGCAGTACGCCTGGGTGACTTCTCGGCGGACCTCCGGAAAGTACAATGCGGTGTCCCCCAGGGCTCCTCCCTTTCCCCTTTTTTTATTTAATCTATACATTGCCCCTCTTATTTTTGCCCTTCAGCAAATGAAGGTCTCCGTCTACAACTATGCGGATGACCTTCAGCTTATTTTCACCTTGTCCCCTTCCCCTGAGTCTATGGTGAAGTTCCAGTCTGTTATGATCTTTATCCGGGACTGGATGAATCACAACCACCTGAAGTTAAACCCAGACAAAACTGAGCTGGTTTTGACAGGTGGTTGCTCCAGTCCCTGGACTTCTCTCTTCTGGCCCCCCTCTCTAGGTCCCCCCCCCTTCTCCATCTTCCTCTGTGAAAACACTCGGGATTAAGTTGAACGACCAACTCACTCTGCACTCCCAGGTCAGCTTTGTGGTGTCCTCTTCTTTTCTCTCACTCCGCACTATCTGTAAAGTTTCCCGTTTCTTCTCTTTCTCTGCCTTAAAACTCATTGTCCTGGCAATGGTAATCTCTCGCCTAGACTATAGCAACGCCCTATACTGCGGCATGCCCGCTTATAGTATGCGGCGGTTACAGCTAGTCCAAAACCAGGCTGCCCGCCTGGTCTACAACCTAGCCAAATTCCACCATGTCACTCCGCTCCTCAAGTCCTTGCACTGGCTCCCTATTCGAGAACGAGCTCTGTTCAAGATGGGCTGTATCACTTTTCAGGCTCGGGTCGGCGCAGCCCCTGCCTTCATCTCCTCGGAAATCAAAGCCTACGCCCCCGTCAGGGAACTACGCTCATCCTCCCAACAACTGCTGACAGTCCCCCGCTTTAGACGTAAAAAGTGGGGGGGGCTCGAAATTTTCCACACTTGCCCCTGCCTTTTGGAACTCTCTCCCCGGCCACCTCAGATCTTCCTCTCAATACTCACACTTCCGAAAGGCGCTAAAAACCTTTCTTTTCTCACAAGCCTTCCCATGATAACTGTCTTATTCTCCCCCTCCTTTCTGATCTTCCTGCCCTCCTGGGCTCAGTTTACTACAGCGCCATGAAACCGCCAGGTGAACGTGCGCTTTATAAATGCTTTAAACTCAAACTCAAACAGACGGTACAGTAACTATTGGAACTTGTTCTGGGGACAAACAATGACAATATTTGGATGGGAACCCTTGTGGGATCTGTGTCCTACCCTTAGTAGCTGCTATGACCGCCAGAATGTCATTATCAACTTTTGCCATGGGCCTTGTAATTGCTGCTACTGAACGTGTGGCAACTGCACATTTGGCTGCTTCATCAGCCAAGAAATTGCTCACAGCATGTGCTCCCACACGCTGATGGCCTAGAGTATGTATAACATGTGTGAGTGGTAGGCTTTCCTTGAGAGCCGCCACTTGAACCCAAATTGTTTTATGTTTAATCGTGCTACCTTTAGTGTCACGAAAATGATTCAGTGACCAGAAGAACAAATTGTCATTGTATGATTGCACACAATAAAAGGAATCACACTCTATAGGAATGTGTATTGTAGGATCTGCAAATTCTAGAGCCAACACCAACGAAGACAGCTTAGCCAATTGAGCTGTACAGTGTCCTTAAGACAGTGTATGTACCACGGAAGATTTGAACTCGCCGTCAACCATTGTACCTGCCACTATTGCGCAGGCGGTTGAATAGGCATGCTTTGAGTATATGGCTGGTTGAGCAGACCCATTGGTGAAAGTTACACACTTGTACTGTTCAAGAGGAAGTATAGACGGAGGTTCATGAATCTGTTCATATTGCAAAAACTCTTGTGTCTGCAAAGATGGGTCAAAGATAAAGGTGACATCAGACGATGTCAACAAACTTGCGCATTGAATCCATAGAGGATGCAAAGCCTTAGAATTTGGAACACTTGCCTTTGTCACTGCTTCTAGAGCTGGCATAGGCGATACCATAAGAATGCATTTACATTGTGCAAGAGAGCGCTCCTTTAGAATCGCCATCTGCACAGCAGTAAGGATTTTATCAGTTGGAGAAAAACGCATCTCAGTTGAAGTGTACAAGTGTGATTTGTATGCTATGGGGACTGTATCCCCCTCATTGAACGTCAAGTACGTGATACCCACTGTACCTGGAACGATTCGTATGACTACGTTTGTAGTATTGTTGAGTGTTAACAGAAATTTTGCCGCAAGCATATCTGCTTGCAGCGATTGGAGAATCTTTGTTTGTTCCGGAAGCCAGCTGGCAGACCTAACTGTTGGTTGTAGCAAAGCATAGATTGGTTTGATACGTTGGGCATATTCGGGTATATAAGTCCGGCCAAAATTCAAGAAACCCAGCAAAGATTGTAACTTTATCAGAGTAGAAGGAGGCTGCAATTGAGCACCTTTCTCCAAGAAATGAGGGCCCAAGCCCCTACCTTCATCGTTGAGTTCGTAACGCAAAAAGATGACTGTCAAATAGGCAATGCATGATTAAATTAAATTTGTACCTTAGGTCGGCAAAAGACATTATGATGCGATCAACACGGACAAGATGTGGAATCAACTCATCATCTGTATCTGGGTCTTTGTTGTATAAAAGTGAGACCACACGCGCTGCAAAAGCCCCTGGACTGTTCTTATACCCCATAGGCAAGAGTGAAAATGTTTTTTGACTGCCGATTCCGATGAATGCGGTCCAGTCCTGGCTCCCTGGAGCTAGATTGTGATGTAAAAACCATTGGAAATATCCAGGGTTGTCTTATATTTTTTGTGCACTATGATATTGCCCAAAGCAGAGCTGTGCGCGTTTTGAATTGCAAATGTTGCCACATGCCTATTCAAATTTCTGTAATCCAATACAATACCATAGTAGCCATCCAGTTTCACTATCGGGAAAAAAGGATTATTGATTGCTGAAGCACAAGGTTCAATCAATCACACCCTGATATTTCAATAGTTTTAATATTTTGTTAACAGCAGTTTTGGCCTCTCGTTTGATGGGATATTGAGCTTGTGGCTGCGGCATTGCTCGTAAAGGTGTCTCATTTGCAGGAGAAAATCTGTCCCAGCCCACTTGATTACGATACACAGCCAGCACCAAAGAAAGCACCCATTCTGATGTGTAATTCAGTTTTGCCTCCTCAGAGACATTACAGGAAAAGCTTGGCAATATCATGTCCTCCCCGTGAAGATGCTAACACGAGCGGGGTTGTCTAATCTGCCTCCACTAACAAAATGTCATATGAAGAAGTTAGGTGTTCCAAAAATATCACCTTAACTTTCTGCCTGATATCATCCTCAATTTGTAGGGTGACTTAATATAATCTATCAGGTGGTGCAACTTGTGTATAAGTTTAGGAGCGGGATGTTGAGTTTATAGGGGATAAGTGTGGGGAGTAATTTTAAAAATTTGCAATAAAATTTAAATATTTTTTACATTTTTTGTAAATTTTAAGAGTGGGATGTTGGGTTTATAGGGTATAAGGGTGGGGAGTCATTGAAAACTTTTTTTTTAAATAATTGAAAAATATTTTTTACATTTTTTAAATATTTGTTTGTGAGTGGTTGTATTTATAGGGGAAATGTTTGTGGTGTATTTAAAATTGTTTAATTAAAATTTTACATTTCTTTTGTAAATGTAAATTTGAAAAAAAGAAATTGAAATATTGAGGTATTTATATTTGAGTACATTTTTCTGTAGTTTTGTAATTTATTTTCAAACTTTTTTATTTGTAATACAATAGTATATATATATATGTTTTATAAAGATAAAATTAGTTAAAATCATAATTTTATTTATTATAAATTTGAAGTAGTAATAGTTTTTTATTATATTTTGTTCTCTAGCAATTTCAATGAGAATATTTTGTTTTGGAGTTAGTATAGTAATTTAATTTGGTTTATAATCCAGCACTTTCCCTTAATTTTGTTGGTTTTGGAGTTGGAATAGTAATTTATTATCTTTTAATAACCAGCACTTTCCCTGAGTTTTTTTTACTATTGGAGTTGGAATAGTAAATTAATTAGGTTCATCATCCAGCCCATTTCCTGAGTTTTGTTGGTTTTGGAGTTGAAATAGTAATTTAATTAGGTTTATTATCCAGCACTATCCCTGAGATTTGTTGGTTTAGGAGTTCGAATAGTAATTTAATTAGATTTATTATCCAGGATTTTCCCTGAGTTTATTTTGTTTTGGAGTTTGAATAGTAATTTAATTTGTTTTATTATTCAGCATTTTCCCTGAGCTTTGTTGGTTTTGGAGTTAGGCATAGATTTTCTTATTGCTTATTAGTTATTTCATTTTGCATGTACATTTAAATAAGAAAGGAGATTTACGTTAGTTATTCTTGTTAAAAATTTTTTTGGTTACACATGTTTTTTTATTTTACAGTTTATTTGCAATCGTTATACATATTCCCACAATATTAAAAACATTATCCAGGTATTTTGAGTTGTTCAAAAGGTATTAAAAAGTATAACATCATTTTAATATACATTTTTTGTAGAGTTGGAAAATTCACAATATTTTTAACATACATTTTCATGTAGAATTGTAAAATTAAAAATGGTTTTACCATACATTTTTAATGTAGAATTGGGAAATTAACAATATTTTTTAACATTCATATATTTTTACAATTTAATTGAAAATGTGTACTTTTTTTAAGTATAGGCATGTAATAGGAAAGTAAATATATTATTTGTTTATTATAAAAACAATTTGATTTTCATTGTTTACTATTTTTACGATAAAAAGTAAATATTTGTATTCGTTTTTTAAATGATTTTTTATTGATTTTACATAATTTTATTAATACAAATATATCAAATGTATTTGACATATTTGTGTATATTTTAATATTTAGTATACTGAATATTATTTTTATTCAAATAATATTTAATATATTAAATAATTTACAAATATGTTTTCATATATGTTTTTTCAGTATACATTTTAATTTTTGGGGTAAATTTACAGTACATGAAATAAACATACATTTTGATATTATATTTGTATTTTTATAATATATCCCTTGACCTTGCTTGTAGGTCGCTCCCCCACCACACAGCTCCGACTGTGTGTCCTGACCCTGCCTCAGCTGCCGCAGAGGTTGAGGCCACCTGCGCCTCACCCCTGGTGGCCAGTGGTAGGCCTTAGGTTTGTATCACTGTCCCTGTCTGTCTGTCTTCCCTGTACTGCCCATACTGTCTTCTGGTGTCTGTGACCGCTGTTGCCTGTCTACCCCCTGTGCCTGCATTCTTATCTGTGCCCATTCTCTTGCCTTCTGCTCCCCTGATTGCACTCGTTTTTCTTGCCTTCTGCACCCCTGATTGCACTCGTTTTTCTTGCCTCTGCTCCCCTGATTGTACCCATTTTTCTTGCCTTCAGCTCCCCTGATTGTACCTGTTTTTCGTGCCTTCTGCTCCCCTGATTGCACTTGTTTTTCTTGCATTCTGCTCCCCTGATTGTACTCGTTTTTCTTGCCTCTACTCCCCTTTGTGCCTCTGTGCCACTCGTTTCCCCCGTTTTTTGTGACCATTCTGCACTTTCTTGTGACCTTTCTGCCTCTGTGCCACTCGTTTCCCCCTATTTTTGTGACCATTCTGCCCTTTCTTGTGACCTTTCTGCCTCTGTGCCACTCGTTTCCCCCCGTTTTTTGTGACCTTTCTGCCCTTTCTTGTGACCTTTCTGCCTCTGTGCCACTCGTTTCCCCTCGTTTTTTGTGACCTTTCTGCGCTTTTTTGTGACCTTTGACCCTGCTTGCAGGCAGGGCACCCCCACGCCGCTGCTCGTCACCTGACTGCCTGGTTCCTGCCTCCTTGCTGCCTCCTTGTTTCCTGGGTTTTTCCCTCCCCTCTCCCATGTGCACCAGTTCCCTCCTCCCCCGATCCAACCCTTTCCCGCCTCTGCATCTCCGCGGCCCCGCCCTCCTGCACACCTATTCACCTCCCCGCTCCACCCTCCCAGCTGCTTCTCCCTCCCAAGCTACCTCATATGCAAGACCATCCACGCCTGGACCACGCCCAGAACCAGAACCCCTGGACCCAGCGAATGCCACGACACCGGAATCCACTACGACGCCAGCACCCTCCACGCACTCAACGCTGGCCGCAACCACACCTGCTTCCAGGCCGCCCCGGAACGGACCCTTCTCCTGCCACACCTGCAGCTTCACCTGCGACAGAACCACCAAACCTCCAAGGACTGAACCCAACCACCTCCGCTGCATACTTCTCAACACCCGCTCTGGACACAAACACGCCGTCGAGCTCTGGGATCTGCTCGACACCACCGCTCCAGACGTGGCCTTCCTTACCGAGACCTGGTGGAACAACTCCTTGGCGCCCGACATCGCCATAGCCAACCCGGACGGCTACAAGATCACCCGCAGGGATCGCGCTAACGGAATCGGAGGAGGAATAGCCATCTTCCACAAGTCCACCCTCAAGTCACCACCCACGCAGACGACACCCTCAACACCGCCGAACACCTGCACTTCCGGATCCACACCGACCCCAACATCACCCTCAGAGGAACACTCATCTACAGAACCCCGGACCCTGGGCTCAGCTCAGCGACTCCATCGCCGACCTCGCCAGCACCCAAGCACTCGCCTCCACGGACTACATCCTCCTCATGGACCTGAACTTCCACCTCGAGAACAACAACCAAGCTAACTCCACAACCCTGAACGACGACCTCGCCAACCTGGGCCTCAGACAACTCGTCACCGCACCCACCCACGCCGCCGGCCACACGCTGGATCCCGTCTTCTCCACAGGCTCCCACGTCGCCTTCGACCACACCACCGAACTCCACTGGCCCGACCACCGCTGCATCCAGAAACCAAGCACGCAGCTGGAGCAAAGTCAACGAAGACCAGCTGATCACCTCCCTCACCAAGAACCCTCCCACCGACCCCACCAACCCAGACGCCGCAGCCCGAAACCTCAGACAGTGGATCGATGACCGCACCAACACCCTCGCCCCACTCAAAAAACCCTCCAACAGCCACGCCAATAAGAGAGCCACCTGGTCCACCGACGAGCTCCAGACCTCTAAACGCGCATGCCGGAAACTGGAGAAGACATGGCTCCACGAACGCACACCGGACAACCACACAGCCCACAAGGACGCCACCCGCAGACACCACCACCTCATCAGATTAGCCAAGAGATCCTCCTTCAAAGATCGCTTGGATAACAACGTACACAACAGCAAAGAGCTCTTCAGCATCGTAAAGGAACTCTCCAACCCCAACGACATCCCGCCCTCACAAGAACTGTGCGACTCACTAGCCATCTTCTTCCACCACAAGATTGCTGACATCCACAACAGCTTCAACACCACGACTGCCCCAACTTCGCCAGACTCCACATCCCCTGTGAACACCACCAGCGTCAACCGCCTGACCTCCTGGTGCAACGTCAATGAGACACAAAAGGTCATGATCTCCATTCACTCAGGATCTCCGTCTGACCTGTGCCCACACCACGTATTCAATAAATCAGACGCAGCCATTGCACCCCAACTACGGAAGGTCATCAACATCTCCTTCGAAACAGCGACATTCCCGGAAAGCTGGAAGCATGCCGAAATCAACACCCTCCTAAAGAAGCCCAAAGCGGACCACAAGGACCTCAAGAACTTCCAGACCATCTCCCTGCTTCCGTTCCGGGCAAAGGTCATCGAGAAAATCATCAACATGCAGCTGGCCCGCCACCTCGAAGACAACAACATCTTGGACCCGTCCCAGTCCGGATTCAGACGAAACCACAGCACCGAGACAGCACTCATCGCCGCCACAGGCGACATCAGGCACCAACTAGACAACGGCAAAACATCAGCCCTCATCCTCCTGGACCTGTCAGCCGCCTTCGACGCGGTCTGCCATCGCACTCTAAAGACACGCCTCCTAGAAGCCGGAATCCAAGAGAAGGCTCTTGACTGGACCACCTCCTTCATTTCCGGCAGAACCCAGAGCGTCCGCCTCCCACCCTTCCAATCCGAAGCCACCGACATCATCTGCGGCCTCCCCCAGGGCTCATCCCTCAGCCCAACGCTGTTCAACGTCTAGATGGCCCCCCTCGCACAAGTGGCCCGCCATCACGACCTCAACATCATCTCCTACGCTGATGACACCCAGCTCATCTTCTCCTTCACCAAGGACCCACACACCGCGAAAACCAACCTCCATGAGGGAATGAAGGCCGTCGCCGAATGGATGAGGAGCAGCGGTCTGAAGCTGAACTCGGACAAGACAGAGGTCCTCATCCTCGGATCGACCCCCTCAGCCTGGAATGACTCCTAGTGGCCAACCACACTGGGAACAGCACCCCCACCGACCATGCACGCAATCTAGGATTCATCCTTGACTCCTCCCTCTCCATGTCTAAGCAGGTCAACACCGTCTCCTCCGCCTGCTACAACACCCTCCGCATGCTCCGCCGGATCTACAAGTGCATACCGACCAAAACAAGAAGAACGGTGACACAGGCCCCAGTCAGCAGCAGACTGGAATACGGCAACGCACTCTACGCAGGAATCCCAACCAAACACCTACGACGCATCCAAAACGCCTCCGCCCGACTGATCATCAGCGTCCCCCGCTGCAGTCACATGACCCCCCACCTGAGAGACCTACACTGGCTCCCCGTTGACAAGAGGTTTACCTTCAAGCTCCTCACCCACGCACACAAAGCACTCCAAAACGCTGGACCAGCCTACCTGAACAGCAGACTCAGCTTCCACACCTCCACCCGCCAGCTCCGCTCCGCCTGCCTCGCCCTTGCCGCTGTCCCCCGCATCCAACGAACGACCTCCGGTGGCAGATCCTTCTCCTACCTCGCCGCCAAGACCTGGAACACCCTCCCTACCCACTTACGGCAGACCAAAGACCTACTCGCCTTCAGAAGACTCCTCAAGACCTGGCTCTTCGAGCAGTAGCAGCACCCCCCCTCCCCTCAGCGCCTTGGGACCCTCACGGGTAAGTAGCGCGCTTTACAAGTACTCTGATTAATTGACTGATATTTAAGTAATATATGTTTCTCTGTTTTTTAACTATTTTTGAACCTTTGTACATTTTTTACAGTATATAAAAATATACTTTTTTTTGTATTTCAATATTATTTCTCCATGGGGAGTAAGTCTTTTTAATTTCTAACATTAAGCTATTTGTTTTTAACTTTCCTCAGTTTTCTATCTATCCTTTTCGTTTTTA
Source organism: Lissotriton helveticus (assembly GCF_964261635.1). Classification (NCBI taxonomy): domain Eukaryota; kingdom Metazoa; phylum Chordata; class Amphibia; order Caudata; family Salamandridae; genus Lissotriton; species Lissotriton helveticus. The sequence goes on from NC_136062.1 coordinate 468,572,955, forward strand.
GGTCATTTCGGTAGACCGAACCTCGAGGTTGGGAGCTGTGTTTCATCGCCTAAGGTAGTTTGTTTTAATTAACTTTTGGTCATTTTAGGGTTGGGGCGAGGTAGGAGGACGGTAGTTAGGTTTGTGAGAACCGTGTTTGTTCATTTTTAGAATAGTTAGGTGTTTTTGGTAGTTTAGTGTTTTATGTGTTTGCCATAGTGTTGGATTAGAGTATAGTGTTATGTAGTGTTAGTTATGTGTTGTTTAATTATGATATTTTGTGTTTGTTGTTAATGTTAATTTTTGTGGGCTTGTAAGTGTTATTGTGGGTGGGTGTTTTATTTTTGCAGTTTTTTTCTGATCATGACCAGATGGTGGTCTCAACTCTTTTTTTTTTTTTACAAAAAAAGGAAACGTTATTTTGTTTATTGAAAACAAGAATTTTTACATTTCCGTTTATTTTTCGGGTTTGTTGGAGCTTTTTGAGGGTTTGGTTATTGTGAGGATTGGATCATTTTTTCTTGATTCGGTTTTCTATTTATCTTCTATGGATTTATTGGATTTCCAAGCTCGACTACTGCTACATGACTGTAAGTTATTTTTAAATATTATGGGTGGGAAATGTTTTTGGTTACGTTGATTTATTTGTATTTTTTTAATTTAATAATTATAATATGTCATTTATATTTGCGTTATTTTTTCAATTTTACATGACACATCTATAATTATATATTTTTTTAATTTGTATAGAATTATGTTTTTTAAACGTTTTGAAGTTTTAAATGTTTATGGTATTTAACGTTGTTTTTTTATAGTATAGTTTGAGCTATCATGTCTAAGTATTCTAGACCTTTGGTATTTGCAAATAGTATAGTTTTATGTTACAGGTATTCATACATACTTTTATTTTGTTTACTTAGTTTGGGGCTGATTTGTGTAAGGGATTGCTCTAGTCTGAGCTCTTGATAGCTTTGTTCTTTTTTAATAGCTTCTATAAGTTTATGTAGGGTTGGTTGTCCTCTTCCAATTGTGGCTTGGAAGGCATTGTGTCATCCTTGCACTGCATTGTTTGTTTTTGCTTTTTGAGGTAGAGCACTATCAGATACTTTTCTCCAAGGTATTTACAATTTGGGTTGCCTCCAGTGCCCTGACCGATGTAACCTTCCCACCCAAGTATCTTCCAAGTAGTTCCAGGGAATTAGTTTTCTTTCATTTGCCTGATAGAAGGGGCTTTCAAGAAGTAGGCTGTAATGGTTTGCTACTTCAGTTGTTGGTACATAGGCCAGAGCTATTCATTTTTTGATTTAGTAGGCGAAGTTGATATTGGTGGCATAATATATACTTAAAGTGGATTTTTGTAGGTACCTCCTGACACTTTGATTAAAGGGGTAGTAGAAACCTTCTACTGCAGTGTGTAGGTATAATTTTAAAATTGATTGAATCATTGATTGTTCAAAATCAATGATAATTTTTTGTGGAAAGTAGTTGTCAGTGCATTGTTTTACTATTGGTCGAAGCTCTATTTATGTGGAGTTCTGTTTATTAGGGAGCAGTGCATATAGGAAGGGTATGTTAGTATTTTCATATTCACCATGGATTGTGTATAATTGATAGAAAGGCTTGGAGGAAGCTTTAAATGCCATTCATCATCCACATGTCGCAGTTTTTACGTTTTTGTAAGTTGGTATATGTTTCAAAGTATTCGTTTTTCATGACTTTTGTATCATGGAGAAGGAATTTTTCATCTTTGTGAGTGGTGGTATATTCAGGTAATATTTGTATTTCTGAAAATGTTTGAGGGGTAGGTGGTGTTTGAGCTGTAGCTCTTTTAGTTCGAGAAATTAATCTCTTCAGAGTGAGGATAGACAGTATTTGTCCTGTAACATGCTCAGGCATCCTAGTCGACACATTTTAAAGTATTTGGGTACTTGTTTGTTGTGAGCTGGTACTTGCTTCTCTTATTGTCTTAAGAGCGTCTCTAACATCAATTTCAGTTACATTTGGGGGATGGTTATGTTCTTTGACATTTACTACATTGGTTTCTCTTGTAGTGGCTCTACTATAACAAGCGTTAGAGTAATATTTACTGCATTTCCAATGTGTTATGTTTCCACTCATTTTCTCTTGGGTATTAGTGTAGCAGAGAAGTAGTTTACCTTTTTGTGAAGTAATACATTTTGCTCCCTCCGCCATTTCTTGGTTAATCTGTGAATATATGTACATATATATATCCAACACAAAGGAAGCACCAAATGAGAGAGGCCACAGGAGGTAAAATAAAGTTTGTTTTTCTTTAATTGATCGGCAACTTGCCAGCAGTCACCCCACCAAGTTTAGGCATCAAAGTTTCTCGCCAGACGCGTTTCAGGATTAACTCCTTTCTTCAGTGGCTCGGCAGCAAGAGTGGAGCGTCGCGCTGTTCGCGCACAATTTTAAAGTTCCAACCTCCCGCCGAGGTGGGCGTGGCTGTCGGCACAGCCTCATGGTGGTTGTAGTCCATATTGAGTATTCCCCCAGTGGGTGCGCTTACACTCCTCCATCTGTTTGCACTAAAATAAAACACCCTGTGGGTTGATGCATAGTTCATGGCGCTTTGACTGCCCCGCTTTACAGCTGTCGATCCAAACTTCGTGCAGGCGGCAGCCCTGTACTGCGACCTCACACACCTCCTCCCGATGCGTCTAGCTCTGTTCAAGAGCCCAACCGGACCCGCAGCAGCAGTGAGCCTCTCTGGGCGGCTGTGCAAAAGCCGTACATATCCAACACACAGGAAGCACCAAATGAGAGAGGCCACAGGAGGTAAAATAAAGTCAGTTTTTCTTTAATTGATCGGCAACTTGCCATCAGTCACCCCACCAAGTTTATGCATCAAAGTTTCTCGCCAGACGCCTTTCAGGATTAACTCCTTTCTTCAGTGGCTCGGCAGCAAGAGTGGAGCGTCACGCTGTTCGCGCACAATTTTAAAGTTCCAACCTCCCGCCCAGGTGGGCGTGGCTGTCGGCACAGCCTCATGGTGGTTGTAGTCCATATTGAGTATTCCCCCAGTGGGTGCGCTTACACTCCTCCATCTGTTTGCACTAAAATAAAACACCCTGTGGGTTGATGCATAGTTCATGGCGGTTTGACTGCCCCGCTTTACAGCTGTCGATCCAAACTTCGTGCAGGCGGTAGCCCTGTACTGCGACCTCACACACCTCCTCCCGATGCGTCTAGCTCTGTTCAAGAGCCCAACCGGACCCGCAGCAGTAGTGAGCCTCTCTCAGCGGCTGTACAAAAGCCGTACATATCCAACACACATATTTATTAATTATACTATTTTGAACAATAAACATTGTGTATAATATGTTTGAAAGAAACCTACATTTATTTTGTTTTTATTTTCTTGATGGATTTTCTTTCTGTTGTGGATGTTTATCCACTTGTTTTTTTTCTGTTCGTATGACAGCAAAATGTTATTGTTATTAAAGTGTAACTTTTTATTGTGTTATTATTTTTACCTTCTATTTTTATTTAGTTGATAATAAAATATTATTTTTCATTGATGACAATTTTTTCGATGATTTTGTTGTAGGTTGTAATTTGTAGAAGCTGGAAAGAGAAACATATTTGTTCATTATATTTGCTTTTTAATTTATTTTATTTTATTTTATTTAAATTAGTTTGTTGTATTTGTTGGTTAATTTATATACTTACTTAATTTGATATTTTTTCTGTAATGTTGCATTTGTTTCTGTTTTCAAAGTTAATTCTTGATTTGTTGCTTTAAGGTGGACTTTTATTGAAGTGTAATCTGGGAAATATAAAATAGAAGGTTATAGTTTTAGTTTATTTGTTTGTTTTGATTTTATAGTCCATTTACATTATTGAAGAAATAAAAATACTTACTGAATGCAGTTGGTAAATTTTCTTTTCTTGTAGTTTTTTGTTGAATTTTATAGAAGCTGTTAAGAGAAAAGTATTTGTCAGTAATAATTAATTTTTTAATAAATGTATCTTTTTTAAGTTAGGTCTAATTGTTGGCTATTCTATATACTCACTTTGTATTATACATTTCTATTATTATAATTTTGGTTTTCTTTTCAAATGTAATGTTTGTTTTGGGTTTTTGGATGGAATTGTTGTGAATTATCATCTGAAAAAGGAAACATTATGCTGTAATTTTAGTTAATTTATTTCTTTATATTATTAAGTTTTTGTTTTTATTTATTTGCAATTGATTACATGTACTTACTTTCTTTAGTTGACGGAGTGTGTTTAGTAGATGTTCTGGTTTTGTCGATTTTTGTAGAAGCTCTTAAAAATAAAAGAACATTTGTTAGCTATGTTGTGGTATTTTATTCAGTTTAGTTCTTTTAAATAATTTACGTTAGTTGTTGGTAAAGTCATATACTTACTTTGTGTTATATTTTATTGTTGTGTACGTAAATCTGGGCTGAAATTACTAGATGCAATTTTAGTGATGTTGAATCTTTTATATATAAAGGAAATTATATTATAATGTTTTACAAGTTATTTTAATTTATTTAGTTATCAAGTCTTGTGCTTACCTTTATTACAGGATGTTTGGAATAGTTTTTTGTGTAGTTGTTTTTCGTTTTGTCTTCTTTCTCTCAAAAGTTCATTGTACCTCCGGGGTCGTCCATTATATGGCACATTTTATGTTAATTATTTCATTGTTTTTATAGTGTTTGTTTAGTTAGAGTTTTCTATTAGTTTGTGTGTTTTAAATGTATTGCTTGAGAAAGCTTTTTTGAATTTCTTTAGCTGGTACCTATAACACTGTTTGTTTATTAATTTGTTTTTGTATATTTAATTCATTTGTTTGAATTAATGTGGTTAATTTGATATTAATTGTATTGTTTATTTACATTAATTGGTATGTGTTCCATTTTATAACCATAAATAGAATTTTTTTAAATTTTATTTACGATATAGTTCAAATGTATTTTATCGATGTTTGTGTTGTCGATATTGTTTGTATTGATATATATATATATATTTAAATGTTATTGAAATGTATTGACAAACTTGCTGATACCATTTGACATTTACAGATCTTATTATGTACACTTACATGGCAGCGCCCTAAGCTATACAGATTACAGATGTGATTAAACTTCCCGCCTTCCATACATCAGTTAGTTCACCCCTGGGTTGCCTCTGTGGTCTTGTGACAACTGGTGTGAATTAGTAGCTTAGATCTGGGTGCTAATCCTCCGCTGGGGGGGAACAAATGTTGCCTTGAAAGGTGTTATCCGCCCCACACCCGCGCCCACTTTCGGGAACAACCTCTGCGGATGAATATAGCCCTCTCCGCCACCATTGCCTTATCCAAGTCATGGCACCAATGTTGGTGCAGGGGGGCAGCCAGTGCTCCCCAGTGTTGCGCTATGTTACGCTTAGCCAGTGTAATCCCTAGTGTCGCCCAAGCCTGCGCCGCGCGGTTGAGGTCTGTAGGTTCCCAGATATTGAGAAGGCAGCGCTGTGGTTCCGGGGGGACCTCCACTCTGCTAACCCATGTGATAGTAGCCATGACTGCCTCCCAGTATTGTAATATATTGGGTCAGTCCCATATCGTGTGAAGAAATGTTCCCAGGTGTCCACATCCGCGTAAACATAAAGGTGTGTGTATTGATATTTTTTATGTGTCATTTTATTTTAATGTAATCGATTTTATTGTGCTCTCTATTTTTGTTCTTGATATTTTTGTCATCGAGATTTATTTAAATGATATTTTGTATTCAATATTAGTGTTATTTCTATTTTGTGTATTATGTGTAACTATTTTTGCTGGCGAAATTGTTGACTCGATAATTCTGTAGTTCGATCTCATGAGAGTTGATGTTGTATCAGTGATCCCTTTAGGAGACCATGTAATGCAGAATTCACTAGAAATTTGGGGAAAATGGTTTGTTAAACTGCTGGAAACCAGTCTATTCATTACATCCTTTTGAATGTATTTTCCTCTCAGAAGCTAGATTCATCAGCAGTGTCATAGCTGGGAGAAGACCAAGAGAAAGAGACTGAAAATGCAGATGAACAAAAGGCCAGAGTTGAGGCACGCAACCCAGGGGTCATCCTCGACTCCACCCTCTAAATTACTAAACAGGTCAACCCCGTCTCCTCCTCCTGCTTCAACAACCTCAGTATGCTCCGCAGGATCTACAAGTGGTTCCCCGCTGAAACCAGAAGAACGGTCACCCAGGCCCTATTCATCGGCAGGTTGACTACGGAAACGCCCTCTATGGAGGAGCCTCGGCCAAACTCCTGAGACGCTCCGACGCATCCAGAACGCCTCTGCATGCCTGATCCTTGACATCCCTCGCGGCAGCCACATCACACCCCACCTGAGACACCTGCACTGGCTCCCGGTCAAAAAGAGGATAACCTTCAAGCTCCTCACCCACGCACACAAGGCACGCCACAACACCGGACCAACATACCTCAACAGACGACTCAGCTTCTACACCCCCACCCGCCAGCTTTGCTACGCCGACCTCCCCCTCGCCACATTCCCCTGCTTCTGAAGAGCTACCTCGGCAGCAGATCGTTCTCCCACCACGCCGCTAAGACCTGGAACTCCCTCCCAATCCACCTACGACAGACCCAAGACCTGCTGACCTTCAGAAAACTCCTCAAGACCGGGCTTTTGGAGCAGTAGCAGCATTCCACATCCCAGCGCCTTGAGACCCTGACGGATGAGTAGTGTGCTTTACAAATGATATGATTGATTGATTGATTGACTTATCGCAAGAAACGTGTTGCCTGTTGAAAGCATCAGAAATTGACTTAATCATCCTTGGAGCTGCTTGTCGGAAACATTATGAGTTCCCCCAGAACAGCCTTTCTTGAACAGGTTCTTAGCTGGATCAGAGGAACCCCATCCCATTCAGGGATGAGGCGACTGGTGTGTATGCTTCTCACTCTGCTTACCCACCAACACAACAAGAAAAGGAGAAGCAGTATAAAAACCCCTGAATGGATCCCTAATTTGAAGAGGTTCCGATTGATATCCATAAAGACAGATATAATGTAAGTAAGCAAAACAATCAATACCGGATATAAAGTAAACAATTGTAAAAAAAAAAAAAGGAAAAAGAAAAAGAAACCCAACAGACAGCTCTTTTATTATTATAATTTATTTATGAATCCCAGACATCTACCTTTAAAAAACAGAAAGAACAGATTTCCACTGGAAAAAATTGCAGCGGCAGCAAGAGCAGGTAAGCAAAAGATATATAAACTTCAAACGCACTGTCTAAATACACGTACCTTGTCATGGAAAAAAGTGTGACCTCGTAACCTGTTGTGCTAATGCAACAAGAAACCAGGGTCTGAAGTGAACCGGCTTCGTCCTAAAGTATCATTTTCCCTTTCACCACAACAAGCAGGCCCTCCTTGCCTGGGGCCCTCTGCCCTGTTTAAATGAAAGAGATGAATTAAACAGTAACAAATCCTCTCTGCGGTGACAAAAGAGTTGGCTGATGCAGCCAGGAGACACGAGCAGTCGCCACTAATGAAAGCATTAGCAAGCATTGGCAAACCAATAGGTCTCGCCTGTGCAAGTTATTGGTTTTGCCAATATGTTTTTGCATGTTATACACCACTGTGGCTGCTGTTCAGCATGGCTAAAAGTTAGTGGGGTAAGGAAAGTGTAGTGTTATGGATTAGCACAGAGAGTCATTTAGTGTTGTATGATGGCGTGGAGAGTGTAAATTTGAGCGGCGTACAGTTGAGTTTCATGGGTGGAGTGGTGTCGAGTTTTGTGGATTGTCATGAAGGGAGTGGAGTGTAAGAGTGGAAGGGAGTAGAGTGGAGTAAAGCAGAGTGGTGTAGAGTGGAGTAGTGTCAGAGTGTTGTAGAGTGGAGTGGCATAGAGTGTCTTGGAGTATTGTGGAGTGGAGAGCAGTGGCGTTGAGAGTGCTGCGTAGAGTGGAATACAGTATTGTAGAGTAGAGTGACATACATTTGAGTAGATTGTTGTAGAGTGGGGTGACATAGAGTGGAGTAGTGTAGGAGAATGACATGGTATAGAGTGGAGTATAGTGTTGTAGAGTCCAGTGTTGTGAAGTAGAGTGGCATAGAGTAGAGTGAAGTGGCATATAGTAGAGTACTGTGTTGTAGAACGGAGTGAAGTATAGTGGCATGGAGGGGCATAAATGGAGTTGTGTAGAACAATGAAAGTGGGGAAGTATCGTAAAGTGGAGTAAAGTAGAACGTCAGGATAGAGCATCATGTCGTAGAGTGGAGTGCTGTAGAGTGGACTAGAGGGAAGTATCATAACATACAGTGGTGCAGATTAGATTGGCATAGAGAACATTGGCTTTGAGTAAAGTAGTCTAGAGTCCATTGGCATAGAATGCAGTGACTTGGAGTGCAGTGTTGCAGAGTTAAGTAGAGTGGCACAGATTGCAGTGGCAAAGAGTTACTCAGAAACCAACCCCCAGAAAGAGTGTTACTTGGAGGTGGGGGTTATTTTCAAATTGCCCAATCTCCAGTGATGTTTAAGTTTGTTGGCATAACTCATAAAAGTCACAACCTTTGTTTTACTGACATTGGCACATTAGTTCCTTGGCATTATTATTAATGCTTCATGCATCAAGTGCTTTTTGCAGTCCCATCATTGTGTGGTCCATTAGTATCATGTTGTCTGCGTACTGCATTAAAAACAATCTAGTCTGCCTGATTTTTGGCACCAACAAGTTAGCGGATGATCGTGAATTACCCAGGTTCACGGTGTATAAATTAAAAAGTAGGGGCTCAAATACACAGCCTTGTTTAAGCCCTTGGTCCTTATACACCTTTGTATACACCATTAAAAGGATTTCCCGCTCCCCGTTGTGTCCTCTGATTGCTTTTACCGAGTGGTCTTTTTGGAGATATATATATATATATATATATATATATATATATATATATATCCACCAATGCCGGTAGTTCAGGGCTTTAGCTTTGCGGCGGTCCTTCGTATAAACCGGCATTTTTATAATATGCTGCAACAACCTTTCTCGATTAAAAAAGGTAATAAGGACACTCCAGGATGCTCAAAATTCAATTTATTTGCAACGAAAAGTCACAAACCGACGCGTTTCGCCGTAAGGCTTGGTCACGGTCAAACCTTACGGCGAAACGCGTGTTTTACATTTTCATATTTGTGTAAGAAGAGAACGGCAGAGTAACTCACATGAGTAATACCTTTGGGCACTACAACTACCATCGAGCCACGGAGTATGGCCACGCCCACTGGGGCGGAGTTGACATTTTAAACTTACAAGGTGCCCTGGAAACAACTGTGCCGACTCTTCATCACTTCCAGAAGCCCATGACTAAGTGCCAGGAGGCACGAAACGCGTCGGAGCAGACCTTGAATTTGGCAGTAGCAGGCAGCCGCTTGTTATCCACGGCGTTTTTCAATAAAACGAAAGACAAATCTTACCTCCTTGTGTGGTCCCCCTCAATGCAGGCAACTTGTTTGTATGGTATAGATGCGGCCCCGCCTGAGTCGCGAGGGAGGACACGTTGCACGGTGTGCAGCCCGGCAGCAGCGCCAAGCGACGCTGAGGCTAAGGACAAGGACGCCTGTTGAAAACATTTACGGAAGTGGACCGGCGGCTTTCCTACTCACTGCAACCCACTGAGGTGTTTTACATTTTCATATTTGTGTAAGAAGAGAACGGCAGAGTAACTCACATGAGTAATACCTTTGGGCACTACAACTACCATCGAGCCACGGAGTATGGCCACGCCCACTGGGGCGGAGTTGACATTTTAAACTTACAGGTTGCCCTGGAAACATTTGTGCCGACTCTTCATCACTTCCAGAAGCCCATGACTAAGTGCCAGGAGGCACGAAACGCGTCGGAGCAGACCTTGAATTTGGCAGTAGCAGGCAGCCGCTTGTTATCCACGGCGTTTTTCAATAAAACGAAAGGCAAATCTTACCTCCTTGTGTGGTCCCCCTCAATGCAGGCAACTTGTTTGTATGGTATAGATGCGGCCCCGCCTGAGTCGCGAGGGAGGACACGTTGCACGGTGTGCAGCCCGGCAGCAGCGCCAAGCGACGCTGAGGCTAAGGACAAGGACGCCTGTTGAAAACATTTACGGAAGTGGACCGGCGGCTTTCCTACTCACTGCAACCCACTGAGGTGTTTTACATTTTCATATTTGTGTAAGGAGAGAACGGCAGAGTAACTCACATGAGTAATAACTTTGGGCACTACAACTACCATCGAGCCACGGAGTATGGCCACGCCCACTGGGGCGGAGTTGACATTTTAAACTTACAAGGTGCCCTGGAAACAACTGTGCCTACTCTTCATCACTTCCAGAAGCCCATGACTAAGTGCCAGGAGGCACGAAACGCGTCGGAGCAGACCTTGAATTTGGCAGTAGCAGGCAGCCGCTTGTTATCCACGGCGTTTTTCAATAAAACGAAAGGCAAATCTTACCTCCTTGTGTGGTCCCCCTCAATGCAGGCAACTTGTTTGTATGGTATATATATATACATATATATATATATATATAATTACCTACTGGCGGTCGGCAGTAGGTAGTTATAGTTAGGACCTATTATCCATAGAAAATACGCAATATTCTATTTAGATTAACTTTGGCGCCGGTTGACGAATCTTCGTGAAATTTTCAAAACTAATGGCCAGCTCCGGTCCGCTCCTATCCTGAAAGTCTCAGGGTGATTCTTCAAGCGGGGGATGAGAAAAAAGGGAGTGTCCCAAAACGTGTTTTCCTCATGCAATTTTCCATAGGAACCATTAATCAGGGCTACAGACCGAACTGCTGAACGGAATTACACCAAATTTGGCAAAGAGGTAGTCCTTAGTTCAGACTCGTGCCTTTTGCTTAAATGGTGTAAATTTGTTCAGTAGTTCCTGAGGAAATTAAAAGTAAAATCCTAGATATATCTATGGCCGCGCAGGATCCGCGCACCCTGCCGAGCACGAGCTGTTTGCTAATTGGCTGTCAACACTCCAAAACAGGAAGTGTTGGCAGCCATCTTGTGCCTCGGTAGAACCGAGGCACAGGAACGCAGAAAAACAAACGTGCAGAATGTAAAAAAGGGGCAGGGTAGAAACACCCTGACCCCCTAGGCCTGCTCAGGGGGTCCCACAAGGACCCCCAGGCCAAAAAAAAGCATTTTTCTTTAAAACAATCGTCTAGATTCACGCACCCAGCGCGAATTTTGGCCAAAATAAAAAAAACGAAGCGTGGACTCCCGCTCTTCGTTCTCAATTAGCCCCTGGGGTGGCCAAATCCCGGGGGCAATACTTATTGTGTAGGGCCACCCAACCCCGGGGACCCCCACCCCCAGGGCTTCTTTTAATAAGGTGGAGGGGCTCTCAGGCCCCCCCAGCCCCTGGGACAACCACCCCCAGGGCTTATTTACATGAGGTGGGGGCTCTCAGGCCCCTCCAGCCGCGGGGACCGCCAGCCCCGGGGCTTTTTTATATTAGGTGGGGGGGCTTATAGGCCCCCCAGCCCCGGGGACTGCCAACCCGGGGCTTCTTTCAATAAGTTGGGGGGGCTTTAAGGCCCCTCCAGCCCCGGGGACCAACACCCCCCGGGGCTTTCAGAAAATAATGGCGGGGGCTCACGGCACCCCCCCAGCCCCAGGGACCGCCACCCCCGGGGCTCGATCAATTTTTGATTGGGGGGCACACTACCCCCCGCAGCCCTGGGGACGCCACCCCGGGGATTTTTTTCTATAGAAAATACCCTGTGTGGGGGCTCAAGCCCCCCCACATGCCCCGGGGACCCCCAGCCCCGGGGAACATCATCCCCGGGCTTTGTAAATTGTGGGGAGAGGGGGCCATGCGCCCCCCCTCCTGGAGGCCTCGAAGGCCCTGGGGACCGCCTCCCCCCAGGGCCGGCTCCTGCAGTGTCCCGGGGCGCCTGCCCCTGGAACAGTGTAGTTTGCAATGACAGGGCAGGAGCTTCGCGGCTCCCGCCCTGTCATTGCAAATTGCTTTACTTCATTAAAGCGAGAGCAGGGAAACCTGCTCTCACTTCAGTCAAGCAAAGCAGATTGCTTTACCACATGGGGTGCAGCATGTTACCTGCTCCCTATGTGGAAAAGCAATGCCGACTCCCGCAGGACGCAGGGAGCCGGCTGGGACCGTGGGGGAATGGGGGACCCCCCACGCTCCCCAACCGAGAGGGCCAGCCCCGGGTTATGGGGTCCCCGGGGCTACAAGTGGCCCGGGAGGGGGGGCCACGCGACTCCCTCCCCAAAAGTAAAAAAAATTTATTAAAAAAAAGATAGAAAGGCCGGCCCTGGGAGATGGGGTCCGATAGTTTAAAAACATTTTTTTTTTTTTTAAAAAAGGCCGTGCCCCGGAAGATGGGGTCCCCGGGGCCAATTAAGGCCTCGGGAGGGGGGCCACGCGGCCCCCTTCCACATTTTGAAATAAAAAAAGGGGGCATGCCCTGGGGGATGGAGTCCCCAGGGCACAAAAAATAGAAAAAGAAGGGGGTTACGCAGCGCCCCTTCTTATAAAAAAAAAAAGAGGTCGGCATCGCTCTGAATACTGGGGGCACGTGTTTTTAACAAAGTGTTAAACAGATATACATACATCTTTTATTTAAAGTATGACTCTAGCTGTTTTAGTAAAATATTGATTCAACTTTCCCCTTTAATTGGATGAGTGTGTGGGTAGTGCCTGGGTGATTAAAGAAATGCATTAGTAGTGCATGAGCGATTGCATGACTGCATAGGTAGTGCCGGGGTGATTGTATGAGTGCATGGGTAGTGTCTGAGAGATTGAATGAGTGTATGTATGGGTGTGCCAGGATGATTGGATGAGTGCTTGAGTAGTGCCTGGGGGATTGGATGTGTACATGGTTAGTGTCTGGATAATTTTATGACTGAATGGGTAGTGCTTACATAATTGACTGCCTAGATAATATCTGGGTGTTTGGAGAAGTGCTTGTGCAGTGCTTGAGTGACTGTGAGTGCATGACTCGTGCCTGGCTGATTGCATGACTGAATGGGTGTTGCCTACATACTTGACTGCATAGGTAATATCTGGGTGTTTGGAGAAGTGCATGTGTAGTGCTTGAGTGACTGACTGGGAGTGCATTACTAGTACCTGGGTGATTGCATGAGTGAGTGGGTAGTGTGAGTAGTACCCGGGTTATTGGATGTCTGCATAGGTAATGCCTGGGTAATTATGTAAGTGCCTGAGTAGTGCCTGGGTGATTGTATGAGTGCATAGGTAGTGTCTTTATGATTCAATGAGTTAAATTGCCACGGACACAATGCCAATACTGCGTGTTTTTGACAAAGTGTGGAACATAACTTTATTTTAACAACAGATTTGACGAAAACAACAATTTAAAAAAATACCTCTCAACATCGGAACTCACGAATACAACATAACTACCAAACAAAGACATTTTACTCACCCATCAAATTACCCATTGTCACCCAAACTCATTTTTAAAATTGTGTTAGTTTAGTTTAGCTATAGGGGAGATGGGCCGTGGACTCCCTCCTGTGTCGTCACCTACCCAGTCGGCCTTTAGACAGACTTCCTTTCGTCTTTCCTGTCGTCTCTTCCGCATCCTCACCCTATTTATGTCTCTCCTTCTCTCCTCTCTCAATGTATTGAGAATGAACTTTTTTGTCGATGCCCGATGGAGCTACCTGGTTTAGATATAGGGGAGATGGGCCGTGGACTCCCTCTTGGTCGTCACCTACCCAGTCGGCGTTTAGACAGACTTTTTGTCTCTCCTTGTTGGCTCTTCCCCTATCCTCCCTCTCACACCTTCCCTGTCCCCTCCCCTCTACGCTCCATTTGTCTTGCCCTCCATGTTCTTTAATTGTTTCCCATTGAGACCTAGCTATTTGGCCAAAGCCCGATGGAGCTACCTGATAGCTATAGAGGGGATGGGTTTTGGGACTTCCCCCTTGACCGTCACCTACCCAGCCGGACTTTGGGCAGACTTTCCTTAGTCTTTCTGACGTATCTCCCTCCCACCCCTTTACCCTTACCCCCTTCCCCTCTACTCTTCACTTATCTCGTTTTCTATGTTCTTGTAATTGTTTGTCTCGCAACTGATGTAAATTGGAACTGATGTAATCTTGTAATTTTGTGGAATCTCATGTAAAGCGCTCTGATACCTCCGGGTCTAGCCAGCGCTATATAAAACTCTTATAAATAAATAAAAAAATAACTTTTTTTTACTAACTACAAAACTAAAATAGAATCAGAAGAACCAAACAAAGTCCTATAACTGATAGCAGCAGGACGCAGCTGAAAATTAACAGTCTTGTCATGAACAACCACAAATGAAAAAAACAAAACATAACTTGAGATTTCTTCACAATTCCATTTGGTAAATCAAAGATCACAACTAAATTGGTAAGATGCAGTATATGCGAGAAGACTTATCTCGGGGAACAGCGAAAAAATATTTATGCGGTACAACAAGCACGTTGTACCACTTGAAAACATTCCAGAAGAAGCACCTTAAAATTACACAGAGAAAACAAAGGAGAGGGATAATCAGTCTCCAGACCTCCAGTCCCTGCTCTTGAAAACAAAATTCCAGCTAAAGTGCAGAGAAGATGCAGTGAAATGTCACCAGAACTCAAGCATTTTGCTACCTTCTGCATGAACTATAACACCATCGTAACAGCTGGAAGCAGTCTGTGGATCTAATTTTCCAGATTGTAAAAAACTGCAGTTATTAATTTGTATTCTTCTTTTATTGCAGCAGGTCAAGCACTGCGAAAAAATGTAAATTAAACAAACAAACAGGATCTCATGTTGAACATATACGCCCCAATACGATGCTGTTGTAGTTGCCTTTAACCAACACCGTATTGTGTGGGAACCGACCGACCGTAGGTCAGCGGTTTTGAACACTGTAGTTCGAGGCGACCGCACATGGTGCAAATGCAAACTCCCATTTCTCTATGGGAGTATGTACGGCGGGTGGAAACCGCCCTTAGCACAACTCCCATTTAAAGATGACAGCTTGTGTAAATCCCTGCACTGTTTGGCAAACACCACATGGTGCCTGCCACATGGTGCATGGATTTACAGGGAGAAACCATAGGCTTCCCCTCGACCCCAGACTTGAGACTGCAGGGAGAAGGGGGCCCTGCTGAGGTCCCTAAAGTTACTTTCCAACAGGCTTTCCATGTCAGAAAGGCCGACATGGAAACGCCAACCGCACATGATTATGTTTCCATGAGCCCGGCGGAAGCCATCCAGAATGACCGTCCGGTTTGAACTCCGACCGCGGTAATCCTAATACAGCAGTCAGAATTCAAACCAAGAATGTCGGTTGGAAAGCCTCGACCTGCGGTCCGAAGCTCTCCGACCGACATTCTATGAGGGTCGAAGCAACCAAAACAAGATACAATGGTGAAGTGGAAAAGAGACTTCTTAGATGCAACTTAAGACTGCTGGTATTATAGTACCTAAGTTTAGATTTTATCTGTAGTAACAGAATGTAGTCCTCTAATGTTTTATAAATTGATTTGCTTCAGGTAAAATCAGACTTTCATTCCTAACAACATGCTGTTGACAATACACCTAATAGGCCGAATAATGGCTCAGAAAGAAATGCGTTACTTACCTGTAACTGCACTTATCCAGTATTGGTATCGTTCATAGATTCACATGCCTGAATCATTCCCCGTCGTCGGGGTGGGAGTCCCCGGTATATAATAACAGTAATGTCATATAGACATATACATACTAATAGGCCAGAGGCCTCACATTAGTAACCTATCCAAGTCCTTTTGTAAAAAGGACCAAACTTTGGCCAGGAGCCAATCAGCTACTACCACCCTCTAGAACCTTCCTGGAAGGACCCTAGTCCCTCAGATTTTGGTAAGCACAGTGCTAAGTAGTACCTACTGAGAGAACTAAGGTGAGCCCTTCCAGGGGAGGCGGGTGAGTTGCATGTGAATCTATGAAAGATACCGATACTGGATAACTGCAGTTACAGGTAAGTAACGCATTTCTTATCCAGTATTATGGGTATCTTTCATAGATTCACATGCCTGAATCAGAGTAGCAAGCAATAGGCAGCACATTTCGCATAATATAGCATGTAAGACACTTGATAATAACTTATCAATAGTGCAACACAATAAACTGCAAACAGTAGCAGGATAAGAAATGTGCAATTAGGTAATAGGAAAGGTGGGATGAAAGGAAGAAGTCTCACCTCTAATGAAATAGATGACGGAGCACCGCCTGTCCCACTGCTGCATCCTTCATAAGTTCCGAATCCAAGCAGTAGTGCTTGGTGAATGTTTGTGGTGTCTTCCATGTCGCCGCTCTGCAAATGTCGACAATGGGCACCCCAGGAAAGAGCGCCATGGAGGTGGAAACCGCTCTAGTGGAATGAGCCCGAACTTTGGAGGGCAGAGCATGTCCCGCCTGCTGACGGCAGAAGGCGATGGCCGCAGAGATCCATCTTGAAATGCTCTGCTTTGACAGTGGTAGGCCCTTCCTGGGCCTGCTGAAGGCAATAAATAATTGGTTGGACTTGCGAAATTGTTCCGTTCTATGAATGTAGAATTTTAGACATCTTTTCAGATCTAAGGAATGTAGAGATCTCTTCGCTGCTGAAGATGGATTCGGGGAGAAAGAAAGATAGGTTTGTTTAGATGAAAAGCAGACGGAACCTTTGGTACGAATTTGGGGTTAGTCCGTAGAATGACCCTGTCCAGTTTGACCTGAAGAAATGGGTCTTGAATAGAGAAAGCCTGCAGTTCACTCACTCTCCTTGCTGACGTGAGAGCCAGCAAAAGAGCTGTTTTCCAAGACAAGTATTTGAGATCTGCTTTATGCATTGGCTCAAAGGGGTGTTTCATCAACTGAGCCAAGACAACATTGAGTTGCCATGTAGGTGGTAAAGGTTTTGTTGGAGGATAAGTCCTGAATAAGCCTTTCAGAAACTGCTTGACCAGTCTATTGGACCATAGGGAAATTCCAGACGAAGAGCGCCTGAACCGGGATATGGCTGCCAGATGGACTTTGATTGAGGCATGGGCCGATCCCGAGTTGGCCAGGTGAAGCAGGTAAGGCAGAAGTTGTACCGGAGATGACGAGAACGGGTGCAGTTTGTTAGCTTTATACCACAAACAGAATCTCTTCCACTTAACGGAATATGTCTTGTTGGTACTGTCAGCCCGGGCCCGGGCTAAGACGACTCTGCAGTCCTGAGGAATATCTAAGTCCTGGAACTCTCTGAACTCAGGAGCCAAGCCGATAATCTGAGAGATGTCGGATCTGGATGCTGGATTTGCCCCTGGTTCATAGTTAGGAGATGTGGGTAAGGCCTGAATGGAATCAGAGGCTCCAGCGACAGAATGTGTAGTTCTGTAAACCTGTGTTGGCGCGGCCACGCTGGGGCTACCAGGATCAGGGTGCAACGCTCCGCTTTCAGTTTCCGGATAACCCTGGGGATCAGGGGAAATGGAGGCAAAGCGTAAGCAAAGACGTTGCACCATGCCATCGAATATGCATCCCCGGGGATGCCAGCTTGCATAATGTTGGCATTTTGCGTTGATCTTCGTCGCAAATAGATCCAGGTGAGGTCTGCCCCATCGGGAGAATACTGCGTCGAGAGCATGTTGGTCGAGCTCCCACTCGTGACAAATGGAGCGTTGTCTGTTTAGTGAGTCCGCCAGGGTGTTGTCTGCAGGGGCGTAGCTAGAGCTTCTGGCGCCCGGGGCTATCCCTCAGATTGCCGCCCCTGGCCGATAGCGGAAGGGGGAGGGGGAGAGGTCTGCAGAAAAAAGGGTGTATTTGCTCCGGAGCCCCCAATGAAGTCAACCATGTAGCTTGGCTTTGTCACGCCAAAAACCTCCAGCTTGTTATTGATATATAGAAGTTCATTTCACACAAGGCCTAGTGACAGAGAAATCGCACACTGCTTTTGTGTTCTGACATCATTCTTGACATGCTTTACATCATAACGTTATACATACTACATTATCCCATCCCATTATCATGTATTTTTAACCTTATTCCTCATCACCACATTCAGTACCTTCCACCCTGGGTTATGACCCCCTAGCTATGTGCGTGCCTGTCCATTTCTGGTGCTTTCCAGCCATTTTAAGATCTTCTTATAGTTTCTCGTTGTTCAAATGGGTGTAATTTATAATATTTATTTGTTTCCCTCCTCTTCATTGCTTGATTTTGCTCGCGTGGAAGTGTCACTCATAGTTGTTGGAGTCTGGCCCTAACGCTACATCCTCTCATTGGGACACCATGTTCGGGTCTCTGCTCTTTATGCAACAACTTATTGAATGTAGGGAGTCGCAGTCGTGATTCACTTCAGTTGAGCCTACTGGACTACAGTACAAAATGGCAAAATGGCAATGATTTCTATAAGGAAAGCTTAGGACTGGAACAAGATATTTCTGGTGGCACGGGCTCCTCTGATAAACCAGACTTCTCAGGTTCTCCATTTCCAAGCCAACACTATAAGTTCCAGAATGCAAAGGAAAAAAATACACTGAGTGAGCGCCTCACGCTTGGATCTGGAAAACTCAGAGAGAAACCTAAATCTACAACAGTGCAAGGAATCGTTTTCCAACAGCTGCTCTCCCAACCTCCTCACATACATACTACTCTGACAGGCATTATGGATCAAGACACTTAAAGAGAAGAAGACATTAAATGAATGTTTTAAGTGACCTCGAAGCAGGCTAAACTGCCTGCGATTGGCACGCTGTTTGCAAGTGAATTACAAAAAATATTAGTTCGAACAAAACATAGCTTTTAAATATAAAGAGAGGCCCAATGACTTCCTCTTGTCCAACTCCACATATCCCCCACTATCCCTTTTCAGTCCAAATAGTATTCTAACAACTCAAATTACTTTCAATTACATTACACCAAATCAACTAATAGTGTTTAAGTTCCAGAGTAGCATGCTACTCACCAAAAAGCGCTTTGACACCTCTTCAGAGGAAGTAAGCACTATATAAATGCAATTACAATACAATACTTGCCATTAAGCAAATTGAGACATGTGCACAGGCCACCTGTATCAAAGAATGCCAGTGGGTCCCACCTGCAGCCACCAGCTCAAATTAAGCCCTGTAGATAGGCACCACTAGTGGGTACTAGGGAGCGTGGCTGTTAGGGCAGCGTCTCCTCTCTACTCTCCAACCTGTAGTCTGCTTTATCAATAAACATTGAATGTATTTGGAAGTTGAGTGGGCGAATCAACCCAGTACATCAGTAAACGCACTATAACCTTGTGTCCTTTCAGAGAAAGCTGCTAAAGAATTTTTGGAATCACTCACTGTTTCATGCGATGTTCCCCTTACCTTCTGAATCATGAGGTCAAGTCTTTTTCGGACAATAGTTCCTCTCCCATTACCGTTTCTCCTGAGTTTAACCTAGAACGTGTTATTTTTCAAAAATCAAATCTTGTTTGCATGAATTCGTGGCTAACCCTCACTTCCTTCGGAACCTGCATACTGCACATATCAGCATGTGCCTGCATACTTTTAACATACTGACTGAGAAAACAAATGGTGGTCGACCCTAAATCACCCACATTGATAGAAGGTTGTTGGTTACACAGCTCTTGGTGTTTCTTTAGATCTGGACAAGGAATGTTCTTTCAATGTTGTAAGTTATTTCAATTTCTCTATCTTTCTCTTTTACACTTTCACTCTTCCTCTCTTCTTTTCCCTCTCTTTATCACTTCAACAAGGTAATGCAAAATTCCACTACACAAACGTTTGCACAATTTTAACTTTGCAACACACGACTCATTTGAGTTTGCTGGAACTCAGTGCAGGAATACTTGGAATTCCAGTCATTGCAAATGTCACTGATATTATTAATAAAATCTGGCCCAGTGGCGTAACAAATGCAAATGTTTTTCAATAAAACCGGCTGCACGTAATTTGGGACATATTCATTACCACCACAAAGCGTTTTTTAAATTGTAAATAAACTCACTCAGTGTCCGCCGTGTCTCGTAGCTTGAATACACGTTCTGCTCTCTGCCGCCGTGACCTCCCTGACATCATGAAGCCAGCCTCAATAATCATTATATACAGTCCAGACCGATGCCACATGCAGACACTCGTCCTGTCGCCATGATGTAGGGCACAGCGTCAGGCCATAAAGGGCTGCCTGAGTGTACAGGCTCAGGCAGGCCCCGCCCGGACCTCTCATTCCGTGGCTTTTGTGGGTGAGGATGTGACCTCATCGCGTCCTGTGCCCTCAGTCACAACGCTGGGGACTGCATCATGGGCCCCGTGGCTCACACATGAAGAGGCTCCGACGCCCAAGGACTGCCCAGTGCCCTCACGAAAACAGCAGTGCCTCAGCCAGCAATCGGAGCCTGTGATCCTGCCTGACGAGTTCAGCACCACTCAGATATTCAAAGGATACGGGCAAGGTGCCTGAACTGGAGTTTGAGAGACCCCACATTACAGCAGCCAGAGAACAAAAGTGAAAGTCACAAAGCACACTCGTGCATTGTACACATACTCGGGAGCGCATGGTGGTGGCGCACGTCACTGCAGCGCTTTCAGCGCAGGGGCGGCTGGTCAAAAATGATTCCCAGAGCGATCATTGGTAGCGCGATGGCTCTGGGTCTGGGACCCAAATACACGGCAGCCCCCGCTTGCACAGCACTCATGGCCTATGGCGGCGGCCTTTATAATTTTTTTGCAGACACCGACAGTGTCCTCAAATAAATTATAAAGGCCGCCGCCATAGGCCATGAGTGACGTGCGCCGCCTCGAAAATATTGCCGCCTGGGGCGGACCGCCCCCCCCCCCGCACCCCCTAGCTACGCGGGTGGTTGTCTGCTCCTGGGACATACTCCGCTCTCAGCGAAATGTTGTGCTGGAGTAGCCACTTCCAAATTCGCTGTGATTCTTGAGACAACGTCATGGATCGAGTTCCTCCTTGCTTGTTTAAATAGTGCATTGTGGTGGTGTTGTCCGTCCTCACAAGCACTGGGGAGTTCCTGATCCGGGGCAGGAATTCTCGAAGTGCCAGGTATACTGCCCTCAGCTCTAGCAGGTTGATGTGGAGCAGTTTTTCTGCCAGCGACCACTGACCGTGTATTTGAAGTTCCTGCAGGACCGCACCCCATCCTTCCAATGTTGCATCCGTTGTTATCACGTGTGGGGAGATTGGAAGTAGGAATGGAAGGCCCTGGTTTAGGTTTTTTGTTTGAAGCCACCAGTGCAGGGCCTTCATCATGAATGGAGTGATCCTGATTAGATCGTCGAAGGATCCCGTACACTGGATCCACTGAGATGGTAACGCCTCCTGTAAGGGACGCATACGGAGGCGGCAGTGTGGTATTAGGAGGATATTGGAGGACATCATTCCTAGTAATGACTTGAAGAGTTGCACCTTGATGGTCTTTTTGACCTGAATGTGGGCTGCCAGAGACCTCAGTTTGACCTGACCCTCTTCTGATTGGAAGGCCTTCTCCTGATGCGTGTCTAGAGTTGCTCCCAGGAAAGTGAGGCGTTGAGAGGGCTGCAATACTGACTTTTCCTGGTTGAGCGTAAGCCCCAGGCTCTCGAAGAGCTGAAGACAGGTGTTGGAAGATCTGCTTACGCCTTCTAGAGTAGGAGACTTGATGAGCCAATCGTCCAAGTAAGGGAATACCTGGTGATGGTGCTGGCGAAGGTACGCTGCCACTGGAGATAGGCATTTTGTAAAAATGCCTGGCGCTGACTTCAGGCCAAATGGCAACACTCTGAATTGGTAATGTTTGCCCGCCACTACAAATCTTAGGTATTGGCGGTGACTTTTGTGGATGAGTATGTGAAAATAGGCGTCCTGGAGGTCTAAGGACACCATGAAATCTTTGGAATTGAGTAGCTGTAACACTTCCTGAATGGATACCATACGGAACGATTGTTTCTTGAGGTATCTGTTGAGGTTCCTTAGATCCAATATAGGTCTCCATTTCTTCTCCTATTTTCGTATTAGAAAGAACCGGGAATAGAATCCGCTCCCCCTCTGACCTCTGGGAACTCTTTCTACGGCTCTTTTCTGGAGCATTAGTGAGAGTTCCGCTTGAAGGAGATGCAGATTCTTGTGCTGCATGGGACCTGGGGGTTCGAAGGAGGAGTTTCCACGAACTCCAAAGTATGGCCGAACTGAACCAGCTGGAGAACTCAACGATCCGTCGTTATTCTTTGCCAATTGTGGAGTAAGTTGGAGATTTTCCCTCCAACTACGTAATGTGGAGAAGAAGTGGAGGCCTGTTGGAGAAAGAAGTCATTGTCTTCTGGCGGAATCTTTCTTTCCTCCTCACCCTCGAAAGGAAGACTTATTGTACGAGGACTGGCCTTGTTGCTGCCGCTGTTGGTATTGAGGCTTGTATTGCTGGGACGAGCCGTAGGAGGATTTGTATCCCTGATAGCCACCTCTTGTCTGCTGGCCTCTTCCTCTGGAGCCCCAAAAGGAAGTATTTTTGTCCTGGAGGGTACCCAAGGCTTTTGCGGTCTCCGTATGTTTCTTGATACCCTGTAGCATTTCATCAATATGCTCCCCAAAGAGCAGCTCTCCGCCAAACGGCATGTCCGGTACTATGGACTGTACCTCCGGCCGGAAGGATGTAGCTTTCAGCCATCCCTAGCGCCTAAGGACCGCTGCCCCCGCCAGCTGCCGAAATCCTGTTGAGGCGATATCCATCGCCACGTCAATCATTTCCGAGGCGGACCACTTTCCCTCAAGGAGGATCTTCTTTACCTCTTCTTTCTGCTCCTCTGGCAGTGTGCCTAGATATGGGGCAACATCCGCCCACATCTGGCGATTGTAACGCCCTAAAAGCGCTAGCGAGTTTGCCGCCCTGACCGTAAGGGCCGACATCGACGAGAATCTCTTCCCGATGTTATCCAGTTTACGGCCTTCCTTCTCCGGAGGCGCAGTCAGCGCAGCAGATGGGTTGTTGGATTTCCGCTGCACGGCCTGGGTGATAACGCAATCCGGTTTGGTATGGCCTGTAAGGCATGCCGGAGCTGTGTCCGGGGCCTTATACTTCTTATCAAGCCTGGTCGGCACTGGTTGTAAAGATGAGGGGTTTTTCATTATTTTTACCCCCTGGTCCCAGATGTAATCGATAATAGGGATTGACCGAACCGTCTTCTTGAATGGCTCTTTAAAGTCATATAGGAAGCAATCCTGAGGTTGCGTGGTCATCTCTATTTTGAACCTTGCTGCTGCTCTCTCTACAACATTATGAAACCCCCCGATATCTTCTGGGGGTGAATCTGCCTGTGCCTGGTCTGGGGCAGCTGGACGTTAAATGACATAGTCATCCCACTCGTCATCCTGTATTTCTCCCTCCTCCTGTTGACCTTCTTCATCTTCTCCTACTGCTTCCTCCTCTTCTTCATCAGAAGACGGTAGAGGAGGCAAAGTCACAGGATCCTAACGAAGGACCAGCGGTGGTGGTCTTGGGCGAGGAGGAGGAACTGCTGTCACAAGATTTGGAGGCACCACCGAAGGAGGCGGAGTAGGCGGAAACCGCTGCTTGTAGTCCGCTATGAGGAATTGGAGGTCCGTGACTATTGAGGCCGGGAGGCACACCATAGGTTGTGAAGGAGGAGGCGGTTGATATTCCTCCTGGCATGGCACTTCTGCCTGACCAAGGTCTTCCTAGTCCGAAATCTCTTGGCCCTCGACATTGAGTTGTGAAGGACTTGTTGCAGTGTGGAACAAGGCACCATCATCAGAATCCTCAGTCTCCAGTAAGTGGACCGGTAGCAGTGGCTGGACCGTGCTAGGAGACGTAGTCTCTGGCGTCAGCATACGCGTTGACATCCTGAAGTGTGTATAAGTACACTTCAGCTTAGGAGATTCTTCCGTCGACGGGGTGGTCATCAGTGGTGGGGTGCTGTCAGCCACAGCAGACCTCTCTGTCGTCTTCGTCGACGACGGTAGCGTCGTCGACGATGGCTTCTTCGTAGACGGCGGCGTCGACGCTGGAGCTGTCGTCAATGGCTTCGTCGACGGCCTCGTCGACGATGGCTTCGTCGACGCTGGTGTCGACGTCGACGGCTTCGTCGATGGCTTCGTCGACGATGACATCATCGACGATGTTGTCGTCGACGTCGATGGGACCTTTGTCGACGACGATGGTTTCGACTTCGTCGACACGGAAACTATCGTCGACGCTTTTTTGACAGGAATTATTGAGGTAATAGACCTACCCGTCGACGACGATGCTGAGGTAGTTGTCGACAAGGTGGATGCTGTCGACGTAGAGATGGTTACTGTCGACGCTGTCACAGGCAAGGCAAAAGACACCAGCACAGGCTTCTTGAAGGTGGCTTCCTGAAGAGAAGTCTTAACTGTCATGGCTTTCGGACGACCCTCTGAAGACTTTGGCGTCTTCTTTTGAGGTGGCATATCAGACGGACCTGGAGATGTCTGTCTTGGCCTTTTGGCAGAGGAGTGTGAGCTCCTGAAGGAACACTCGCTCTCACCTGAGGAGACTGTTTGATCCTTGTCCTTTAGTCTCTGAAGCCACAGAAGCAGGCGACCCTCTCTGTCTTTTAAAGTCTTAACAGAGAAAGTGTGGCAGACCTTCCATTCCTTGGCAGAATGTTCAGGGTAGAGACAGTAGAGGCAGTCTTCATGTTTGTCATCTACATGCAGTCTCAGTTTACTACACGAGGCACAGGGTCTAAAGAGCCCTTTTTTAGGAGTGGTACACATAGCTGCTCTAGCACTCCTCCACAAGAGTAATTTTGAAGAGAAAAATATGGAATAAATCCAAAAATACCAGATAGCTGAGCAGAGCTCAGTGGAGACTCACTTAGCACAACGTGCGGTAGAAAAATCTGAGGCACTAGGGCTCCTTGCAGGAAGGTTCTAGAGGGTGGTAGTAGCTGATTGGCTCCTGGCCAAAGTTTGGTCCTTTTTACAAAAGGACTTGGATAGGTTACTAATGTGAGGCCTCTGGCCTATTAGTATGTATATGTCTATATGACATTACTGTTATTATATACCGGGGACTCCCACCCTGACGACGGGGAATGATTCAGGCATGTGAATCTATGAAAGATACCCATAATACTGGATAACTAATAATTCCAATACATTTCAGCACAATACCACATTTTGTTATCCTAAATTGTTCTTAGAAGTTCTGTTTTAGAACTATTAGGTATACGTGTGTTAGCTTTTTACATAGTCTTGCTTTGAATGACATCTGGAATAGGAACCAGTATTGACTTGTTATGCACAGTTCTAGCTGGCATTTTATTATCCTCTAATTTATTGTAACAGTACTTACATATAACTTACTGTGTGGACGAGACAAAGCACCTCTACAAATAAATACATAGCAAACTTTTGCCAGTTATTATCTTCATTTTCCTAGTTTAATTATGAGTTAACAGTCTGTGTTTCAATCTTGTAGTGAGTTTGTTGACAACATATACAAACATACTCTGTTTTTTCAGAGCCCACTGTTACATTTTGTAATCTCTTCTTCAAAGCTATCAGCTATAATACCTGTACCTCTGCCACAATACCATAAAAAGTGCTCTATTCATTTCTCCTAAACATAAGGCAGGAATTTTCACATAGTACAACCTCTTAACTAAACTTTGTTGCGAGGTGTACAGCTTAATTCTGAAATGATGAAAGGTGATTTGCCACACTATCTTTGATAAATGTGTATGCTTTCTAACCACACAAGGAATGAATCTTGCAAAGTACTTATTTTGTGTTTTAAACTTCGCCTACAAAGTCTATGGATGCTAGCAGTTTCTTAAGTTACAGTTTCCGGACGAATCCGACTAGGTAGACTAAAAACGACAAAGGATCTGGACACCAGGATAGTGAACCTGTGCTGGAGCACCGAAATGCTCGAGTTACCTAGCCCAGGGGCTGTGGCTGCATAGGGTTCAAAAGACGTCGGGGATCCTCATTGTAGTCTATGGAGCCTGAAAGAAGATGTTGCTGGCAGGCGACCAGTGAAGATGTTCGGTGTGATCCAAGGCTGGATCAGTGAAGGAGATGACCTGAAAGCAGAGGGGACTCAGTTCTCAATCACTAGCCAGTGATTGTGTGGGCACCAGGATGGCACCGGATGAAGTCACCGCGATCAGGTAAGTGGGCGACGCTGGACTCTGCAGTCACACGGGCCAGGAGGCGTTGTCGGCGTCCAGGCTGAAGGTGCGAGCTGTCCCACGATGGTGTCTGCTGTCGGCGATGCTGGATCCAAGATTGGAGCAACAAACCTTGGCAAAGGCAAGCCCACGCGGTGGAGTCAAAATGGTGTCTGGAGTGGACCAGGAGGGTCCAGGGCACTTCTTGTTGGACAAGGAGCAAGGGCCAGTCTAGAGGACCTAGACCAGCGGTGAAAATGTCGTGGTACGTCATCAGGAGGGTCACTAGCCGACGGGCAAGTGACCGGACAACGTGGCAAGCAGCAAAGAAGCAGAAGGGCCCCACGCAGATCTCGTGGATGCTGGGGGGCTGGACTTCGGTGCTGGAGCTGCTTAAGGTTGGGGCTTCTCAAACCCCAGTGCACTCACTCGAGGGTCCCTCGGGGGTCGTGCTGGTTAAGCGTCGTGCAGGTCTTGAAGATAGCCGGTCCCACGGGTCTCGTCGCACCCACGAATCTCAGCTGGGCTGATGATGCAGGTAGAGGTCAGAGATGGCAGGGAATCCAGGTCTCGTCGAGCTGGGCAGTCTTGATCCGGAGGATGGACGTGCAGCAAACCGCAAGCGCTTAGATGGTGCCTGCTGGTGCAGGGTGGCTACTCCTTAGACACACGGGAGAGTCTTCAAAGAGTGACAAGAGTTCCTTTCGGGGAAAGTAGTTCAAGTTTCAAGATGATCTGATTTGGGAAGGGTGCCCGCTCCTACCTTTATTCTAAGAAAAGGTGCTGGCAGGCGACTAGGTCCTGCCCATGGGTGGGACCAGGAGGGGGGAGGTTACACCCCTCTCCTTTGTCCGGTCCCCCCCAGCTCAGGGGCTGGTGTGCCCCTGGAACTGGTTTGAGCCGGCATATGCACAGTGAGCACCGGGGTGCCACTTGCAGTCACCTTCCTCTCAGCCCTGCCTACCTGGGATACACAAAATCCTGTCTGGGATGGTGCTGGCACCGCCCCTGACAGGAAACCCTTTGTCCAGGCCTCCCTCGCTGGAAGGACTCCCAGCAGCAGGAGGTCAGACTTGTGTCTGTGGTGGCAGCATCCATTTTGTGATGCTGAGGCTTGAGTTAACTTTAACCGGGGTTCACAGTTACATACATGTCGTGTCCCTCTAGAAGGGTGGAATGCTAACCCCGTCGCCAGAATTGGCGAGGGGTTAGTATTCCAATTCGTATGACACCTTACTCAACATGTTTTGATAATGCTATGCCAAAGTTAGCATTTGACCGCGAGGTTCATAATGCACTTAAGAGTATATGGTATAGCGTTATCATGGAACAGATCATGGAACAACTATAAGGACTTGGTTCCGCAAGCTGCAAACGGGCTCAGCTCCTGCCAGAGCACCATCTCACATAATTCCAAGCACTCTGCCTTCAGGATTGATAAGGCCTGCCATAGGAGTGACTGATAGGAATATATGTGTCCATTTTAGGGTTAGATATAGGAATACTATATCTAAAGCAAAGGGTAATTACACCACCTTGCCCCAGCTGTCGTGTAGCCAGTTGTGTCAGATTTGGGTGGCCAGCCAGGGGTGGCATAATACATGCTGCAGCCCCTGGTAGGCCTTGGGTACACCTATGCCCTGGATACCTAAGGGATACTGTACAGGGACTGATAAGGTGGCCCAGTACCAATTGGTAAATGCACCTAAGGTACATGCTTCTCAATATAGAGAGAGAACAGCTAGGCTGTGGGTCTGATTAGCAGGCCCACAGCCAGGGAAAGTCGTAAACCAGTGAAGCAAAAAGCAAAAATCTGGGGTGGCCATGGGATTGCAGACCCCACTCTCCTACATAACTCCCCCGCCCCAAACTTAGGGACATTAAACTAACCTTGACCAGGTGAGTCTTCTGGTTCTAAGTGGAAGTACCTGGAGAGACCATCTGCATTACCATGGTCAGTCCCTGGGCGGTGCTCCACTGTAAAGTCCATCCCCTGTAGGGAAATGGACCACCTAAGAAGTTTGGGGTGTTCACCCTTCATTTGATTTAGCCATAAGAGGGGCTTATGGTCGGTCTGAATCTTGAAGTGAGTACCAAACAAGTATGGTCTCAACTTCTTCAGGGCCCAAACCACAGCAAAGGCCTCCCTCTCAATAGCTGACCAACGTTTCTCTCTAGGGGTCAGCCTTCTACTTATAAAAGCAATGGGCTGGTCATGACCATCAATATTCAGCTGAGATAGAACAGCTCCCACACCCAACTCAGAAGCATCTGTTTGGACAATGAAAGGCTTGGAGTAGTCTGGACTCTTGAGAATAGGTGCAGTGCACATGGCCTGCTTTAGGTCATCGAATGCCTTCTGACAGCTAACTGTCCACTGAACTTTCTTTGGCATTTTCTTACTTGTCAGGTCATTAAGTGGAGTCACAATGGTTCCATAATTTCTGACAAACTTCCTGTAATAACCAGACAGGCCCAAGAAAGCTCTGACCTGTGTCTGGGTGGTTGGAGGAGCCCAGTCCTTTATGGCCTGTATCTTGCTCTCCAGAGGTTGAACTTGGCCTCCACCCACAAAGTGGCCCAAGTATACAACTTGACTCTGCCCTATCTGGCACTTAGTAGCCTTGATAGTGAGGCCTGCCTTTTGCAGGGCCTCCAAAACTTTCCTCAGGCGGATCAGGTGATCCTCCCAGGTGGAGCTAAAGACAGCCATATCATCTAGATATGCTGCACAAAAGTCATCCAACCCAGTGAGAACTTGGTTCACCAACCTTTGAAAAGTGGCAGGTGCATTTTTCAAACCAAAGGGCATCATCACAAATTGGTAATGACCTCCTGGGGTAGAAAATGCTGTCTTGGCCTTGGCATCCTCAGCTAACCTGATTTGCCAATAACCAGCTGTTAGGTCAAATGTACTTAAGAAAGTTGCAGAAGCCAACTTATCTATCAGTTCATCTGCCCTAGGTATTGGATGGGCATCTGTCTTAGTGACAGCATTGAGACCCCTGTAGTATACACAAAACCTCATCTCTCTCTTACCATCCTGGGTGTGAGGTTTAGACACTAGAACTACAGGACTAGCGCAAGGGCTCTCTGAGGTTTCAATGACTCCCAATTCCAACATCTTTTGTACTTCAGTTTTTATGCAGTCCCTGACGTGGTCAGGTTGCCTGTAGATTTTACTCTTTATAGGCAGACTGTCTCCAGTGTCCACCTCATGTGTGCACCAGTTTGTCTGACTGGGGGTCAGAGAAAACATTTGTCTGAAGGATTGAAGGACTTGCTTACAATCCTTTTGTTGATGCTCAGAGAGGCTGTCAGAAAAGACTACACCATCTACTGACCCATCATCAGGGTTCTGAGTGAGCAGGTCTGGGAGAGGGTCACTCTCTTCCTCCTGTCCCTCATCTGTGGCCATGAGCAAGCCCATGTCATCCCTGTCAACAAATGCTTTGAGCCTATTCACATGAAGTACTCTGTGAGGGCTCCTGGGAGTTCCCATGTCCATCAAGTAGGTGACTTCTCCCTTTTGCTCAATGATGATGTGGGGTCCAGACCATTTGTCTTGGAGAGCTGCTGAGGCCACTGGCTCCAACACCCACACCTTCTGTCCTGCATGGTAAACAGTTAGGACAGCCTTTTGGTCATGCCAAGCTTTTTGAAGTTCTTGGCTGGCCTCCAGGTTTTTAAATGCCTTCTCCATGTACTCTGCCATCCTGGAGCGGAGACCAAGTACATAGTCCACTATGTCAAGTTTAGGCTTTTTGAGAGGTAACTCCCATCCTTCCTTCACAAGACATAGGGGTCCTCTTACAGGATGTCCAAACAAAAGCTCAAAAGGGCTGTAACCAACCCCCTTCTGTGGGACCTCTCTGTAAGCAAACAGAAGGCAGGGTAAAAGGATGTCCCATCTTCGCCTAAGCTTTTCAGGTAACCCTTTTATCATCCCTTTGAGGGTCCTGTTGAATCTTTCAACAAGCCCATTGCATTGTGGGTGATAGGGTGTGGTAAATTTGTAATTTACACCACACTCCTTCCACATAGCAGTCAAGTATCCTGACATGAAGTTTGCACCTCTGTCAGAGACAACCTCCTTAGGAAACCCCACTCTGGAGAAAACTCCAACCAGGGCCCTAGCCACAACAGGAGCTGTAGTGGTCCTAAGGGGAATAGCTTCTGGATACCTGGTGGCATGATCCACTACCACCAGTATAAATCTGTGCCCAGATGCTGTTGGGGGGTCCATTGGTCCAACAATGTCAATCCCCACTCTCTCAAAGGGAACCCCCACCACAGGTAGTGGTATAAGGGGGGCCTTTGTTGTGCCACCTGATTTGCCACTGCCTTGGCAGGTAATACAGGAGCGACAAAACTCTTTAGTGTCCTCAGACATATGAGGCCAGAGAAAGTGTGGGGCAAGCCTGTCCCAAGTCTTGTTCTGGCCTAAGTGACCTGCAAGGGGAATCTCATGGGCTAAGGTGAGAAGGAAACCTCTCAGAGACAAGGGGATGACCAGCCTCCTGGTAGCACCAGGCTTGGGGTCTCTTGCCTCAGATTATAGGAGTCCATCGTCCCAATATACCTTATGGGTACCTGTAGCATTCCCTGCAGCCTCAGCAGCAGCCTGCTGTCTGAGGGGTTCAAGAGAGGAACAGTCTAACTGTGCCTGCCTCAAGTCTGCCCTGGAAGGTCCCCCTGTCCCAAGACAATCAACCTGTTCAGGCTCCAGCTCTTCTAGGACAGTTCCTTCTGGGGTCTTGGGGTCAGTCTCCTGAGAGAGCTGATCCTCTACCTGAGGCAGGGGGAAGGGTCAACCTTACCCCTACTGCTCTTTCTCTTGGGTAGTGTCTGGTCCATTCTTCCAGGATCCAGCACTAGTTCAGCTGGGCATTTCTTGGCCTGTGACCTAGACACAGCAAGGACATGTGCTGACAAACCTAACATTTCCACATGAGTCCTATACTCTACATCTGACCATAAGGAGGATTCCAAATCATTGCCCAAAAGACAGTCCACTGGGAGGTCTGAACTAACAACAACCCTTTTGAGGCCATTTACCCCTCCCCAGGAGAAATTAACAAGTGCCATACTATGGGAGGTAGTGGCATTGCTAGCATTGGTCACCAGGTAGTCTGAACCCAGTATTACCTGGTCAGGGTCCACAAAGTTTGGTGTCACCATAGTGACACTGGCACAAGTGTCCCTGTAGGCCTGAGCCATTTTTCCATTGATTAAAGGTGTCTGCCTGTACTTGCCCAGAGTACTGGGACTTATTGTAGGGGTCATATCCATGTCCCCAGTACAAACAAGAACAGCCTGAGTAGGTTTCCTGACTAAGTCAGAACCCGCCTCAGTTCCCAGGGTTAACCCCACTATAGCCTTGGGAGGATTACTACCACTACTAACTGTACTAGGGGGTGCAGATGCCTTAGGGGCAGTAGTGGTAGGAGTTGGGCCTTTCTTGGTGCACTCACTAAACCAGTGAGTATTACTTTTGCAGTATTGGCACCATGGTTTCTTCTGACCATTATTCTTCTTCTTTTGGGAATTTTGGGAATTCTGGGACCCACCCTCTTTAGATTGTTGGGGCCATGTTGAAGACTTCTGGTCATTTTGCTTATTCTCATTACCCTTGGGATCTGCTTTCTTCTGGCCACCACCCTGGTTCTGGTTCTGCTGCTTGACCCCGGTCCTGACCCATCTGTCTGCCTTCTTTCCCAATTCTTGGGGAGAGGTCAGATCTGAGTCAATAAGGTGCTGATGCAACAACTGATTTTGACAATTACTTAAGATTTGTTCTCTCATAATTAGATCATACAATCCTGTGTAATCAGTAACTTTACTTCCCAGTAACCAGCCTTCAAAAGCCTTAGTGGCACAATCAACAAAGCCAGCCCAATCCTGAGACTGAATTTTTTGGGTGTCTCTGAACAGCAACCTGTACTGTTCAGTTGTTAAGCCAAACCCATCAATCAGTGTATTCTTCAGGACTTGGTAATTGTTAGCATCCTCAGCTCTAGTAGTGAGGAGCTTATCTCTACCTTTACCTTCAAAGGAGAGACACAATATAGCTGCCCACTGACTCTGGGGGATGCACTGGGCAGTGCAGGCCCTCTCCAAAGCAGTCATCCATTTGTGGATGTCATCCCCTTGTTTAAAGGGGGGCACTATCTTACTCATGTGTCTAGTATCAAAACTCCTGTCTTTATCCTTAGGGATATTGCTGCTACCAGTGGGGACTACCCCACTCAACTGTTGCTCTCTAGCAAAGGCAAGCTTCTCCTTGGCAAGGGCAAGTTCTTCCCTCTGAATCCTCAGATTAGCCTGTTTCATCCTTGCTTCATGTTCTCTTCTCTGAGGGGAAGTCATTCTCCTCTGGGGAGAAGTCATTCTCCTCTGAGAGGAGGCATGAGAGTGCACAGATCTATTAGAGTCCCTAGAATGAGACCTGTCTCTTCTAACTCCAAAGTTAGGCCTGCTTAGGGTCAGTACTGGGGGGCCCCCAGATCCTTCCCTATGCAGGTCTAAGTTGGCCCTAGTAAGTCTGCTGACTAGCTCAGGACCTTTGTCTGCCTCATCCCCAGAGATATCCTCTTCATCCTCCTCCTCTTCTACTTCTTCAGTATCAGGGAGGTCAGGATCACCAAGGGTACCTTCTAAGGCTGGCATACTCCCATCTTTATGAGTAGCTTTTCTAGCATCATATGTCTCTAAGAAACCTAACAGAAAAGGAGTGGTAGGGTTAGAACCCTGTTTCAATTTCCTGGAGGTACACAATCGTCTCATCTCCTGGAAACTGAGAGCTGCATATCTGGAAAGGACCTGTGGAGGGGCACTAGCCTCTAGGGGAGTCTCTGCAGACTCTCCATGGGTAGACATGCTTCTAGTGTGGTGTAAGTGATGCACCTACCTACACTATGGGTTTACCTACTGATCCCTTGCTAGAGTTGTAGTCAGGGTGTGCTAAGCCTTGTTACACTACAACAGCTGGTTCAGTAGAACTCAGAGTATTCTAAGTTAAGTTATATGTACCTTGGTACTTATGTGATCTTTCAAATGATATTCTTAGGATACGTGTATGGTAAAACAACAGCAAGCTCAAATCCCACCGCTGCCACCAATGTGAGAAGTTGGCCTGATATATAGTGCTCACTATTCTAGTGATCACTTTGTATCATTCCAAACGACCCTTATTGATGATTGGTTGTAAGCCAGCTATCCTAGTAGCGTGGACAAGAGCAGTCTTTAGGCTAAACTCTAGAGGGCGTGTTAAGCCAGCTGTTTTACCATCACATATACCCCTTGAACACCAAGTGAAAGGACACCACACAAGTTGTTATGAAAATAAAGGATATTTATTAATAACAAGTCTACCCTGAACTCTTTATGAGTCAGAGAGCTAAGCACAATACAAAACTCTTACGAAAATACTACAAGTTGCACAATTTACACAAATGCCCGAGGGGCACGAAAAACCATATACTCTGAAAGTGGAATGCGAAATACTAGCAGGTAAGTAACACGATCCAGAGGCTTCAGGACCGCTAGGACTACCTTACTGAACCCTCAGGTTAGGAGCAGGAGGCCTAGGGAACCCGGTGCAGAGTGGGAACTCTTACGCGGGATGCGGGACAAAGTCTATGGATGCTAGCAGTTTCTTAAGTTACAGTTTCCGGACGTATCCGACTAGGTAGACTAAAAACGACAAAGGATCTGGACACCAGGATAGTGAACCTGTGCTGGAGCACCGAAATGCTCGAGTTACCTAGCCCAGGGGCTGCGGCTGCATAGGGTTCAAAAGACGTCGGGGATCCTCGTTGTAGTCTATGGAGCCTGAAAGATGATGTTGCTGGCAGGCGACCAGTGAAGATGTTCGGTGTGATCCAAGGCTGGATCAGTGAAGGAGACGACCTGAAAGCAGAGGGGACTCAGTTCTCAATCACTAGCCAGTGATTGTGTGGGCACCAGGATGGCACCGGATGAAGTCACCGCGATCAGGTGAGTGGGCGACGCTGGACTCTGCAGTCACACGGGCCAGGAGGCGTTGTCGGCGTCCAGGCTGAAGGTGCGAGCTGTCCCACGATGGTGTCTGCTGTCGGCGATGCTGGATCCAAGATTGGAGCAACAAACCTTGGCAAAGGCAAGCCCACGCGGTGGAGTCAAAATGGCGTCTGGAGTGGACCAGGAGGGTCCAGGGCACTTCTTGTTGGACAAGGAGCAAGGGCCAGTCTAGAGGACCTAGACCAGCGGTGAAAATGTCGTGGTACGTCGTCAGGAGGGTCACTAGCCGACGGGCAAGTGACCGGACAACGTGGCAAGCAGCAAAGAAGCAGAAGGGCCCCACGCAGATCTCGTGGATGCTGGGGGGCTGGACTTCGGTGCCGGAGCTGCATAGGGTTGGGGCTTCTCAAACCCCAGTGCACTCACTCGAGGGTCCCTCGGGGGTCGTGCTGGTTAAGTGTCGTGCAGGTCTTGAAGATAGCCGGTCCCACGGGTCTCGTCGCACCCACGAATCTCAGCTGGGCTGATGATGCAGGTAGAGGTCAGAGATGGCAGGGAATCCGGGTCTCGTCGAGCTGGGCAGTCTTGATCCGGAGGATGGACGTGCAGCAAACCGCAAGCGCTTAGCTGGTGCCTGCTGGTGCAGGGTGGCTACTCCTTAGCCACAAGGGGGAGTCTTCAAAGAGTGACAAGAGTTCCTTTCGGGGAAAGTAGTTCAAGTTTCAAGATGATCTAATTTGGGAAGGGTGCCCGCTCCTATCTTTATTCTAAGAAAAGGGGCTGGCACGCGACTAGGTCCTGCCCATGGGTGGGACCAGGAGGGGGGTGGTTACACCCCTCTCCTTTGTCCGGTCTCCCCCCAGCTCAGGGGCTGGTGTGCCCCTGGAACTGGTTTGAGCCGGCATATGCACAGTGAGCACCTGGGTGCCACTTGCAGTCACCTTCCTCTCAGCCCTGCCTACCTGGGATACACAAAATCCTGTCTGGGATGGTGCTGGCACCGCCCCTGACAGGAAACCCTTTGTCCAGGCCTTCCCTCGCTGGAAGGACTCCCATCAGCAGGAGGTCAGACTTGTGTCTGTGGTGGCAGCATCCATTTTGTGATGCTGAGGCTTGAGTTAACTTTAACCGGGGTTCACAGTTACATACATGTCGTGTCCCTCTAGAAGGGTGGAATGCTAACCCCGTCACCAGAATTGGCGAGGGGTTAGTATTCCAAGTCGTATGACACCTTACTCGACATGTTTTGATAATGCTATGCCAAAGTTAGCATTTGACCGCGAGGTTCATAATGCACTTAAGAGTATATGGTATAGCGTTATCATGGAACAGCTATAAGGACTTGGTTCCGCAAGCTGCAAACGGGCTCAGCTCATGCCAGAGCACCATCTCACATAATTCCAAGCACTCTGCCTTCAGGATTGATAAGGCCTGCCATAGGAGTGACTGATAGGAATATATGTGTCCATTTTAGGGTTAGATATAGGAATACTATATCTAAAGCAAAGGGTGATTACACCACCTTGCCCCAGCTGTCGTGCAGCCAGTTGTGTCAGATTTGGGTGGCCAGCCAGGGGTGGCATAATACATGCTGCAGCCCCTGGTAGGCCCTGGGTACACCTATGCCCCGGATACCTAAGGTATACTGTACAGGGACTGATAAGGTGGCCCAGTACCAATTGGTAAATGCACCTAAGGTACATGCTTGTCAATTTAGAGAGAGAACAGCTAGGCTGTGGGTCTGATTAGCAGGCCCACAGCCAGGGAAAGTCGTAAACCAGTGAAGCAAAAAGCAAAAATCTGGGGTGGCCATGGGATTGCAGACCTCACTCTCCTACAAGTAATACTCTGAAATTTGAACCAGCACAATTAAGGATCCCGCCGTGTGGTAGCTTTGGGAGAGGTTCGAATCGCGGTCACCAGTTCGAATAGCTGGTGGTCCAATTCGCGGTCACCAGTTCGAATAGCTGGTGGTCCAATACGTGGAAAGGACGTCCTTCGAACCTCTCCCAAAGCTACCACACGCCGGGATCCTTAATTGTTGCTGGTTCAAATTTCAGAGTATTACTCATATATATATTTTAGACAATGGCCATTCAACTTATTGGCCTACCATGAAGCGGTCTTCCATATATTCTCTCTCAGACTTTAAGAACGGATACATGTCCAGGGAATTCCCCTTTATAAAATAGCCCTGACGAAGTTCCTTGTGAACGAAACGCGTTGGCTGAGCAGCATGAACTAATGTGTTATCCTGCAGATAGCTTTTTTCATTTAAGAAAGGCTCTGTAGTGTAAGTATGTATCATTTACCCGCTATAAACTGCACAAAAGTTACTTGAATTGACTAATCTTTTATTCTGCTTTTGTCTTCACATTTACAACACTTTTATGTCAAGAGCCTTCATTCAATTTATAATCAAAATAAAAAGCCTCCTTTTTAAAGCAAAGGCCGTATCAACTACTCCCTTAACTTCTTTTTTCTGTTTAAGTGCCTCTCTCCTTCTTCTACACTTCTTCATATTTCTCGATACATTTAAATCACTCTACTTCAAAACATCTTAGCTCTGATTTCCTTAAACTGCTTTTGTCTCCTGGTTTAGGTGTGTCCCTCTTTGTTACTTACTTTCCTGTTCTTATAATATAGATTGTGTCCACTCTTATTGTTTCTCATATTTTGGTTTTCATTTACATTATTTAAAATCTTTGCAGGCATCCAGATATATTTTAAAGAAATTACTTTGTCTTCTTACCAGTAGCACTTTTTTCTTTTACTACTATTTATTCTTTTTCCCCTTTTGTGTGTCAGTTCTGCAGAGATTCTGTTGCTTTTACCTCTGAACTTTTGTAGGAATTCTATCTGTAGTTATGTATATATTGTTCTGTGAAAACAAAATAAGTATATTTATATTTTTAGTGTAGCTAACATATCAACTACTTTACTACTGACAAATAATAGTAAAACTTTGTTTATGTTATGTTACAATTTTAAATCTCCGGCTATATAACTACACACACTTGCTTCAAAATACCAAACACAAAGCAAAACACAAAACTATATTTAATACTTACGTTTTTAACATTATAATACTCTTCCCTACAATACAGCTGCACCATATCTAACTTCTCACTTATACGTGGTGAAAGACCAGTGTATCCCTTCTGTAGTAAATTTTTAAATGAACATCAACCTTAGTGTAGAAGTACATACAGTGTCTCAAGACTGTAAATTTGAGAACACAACATAAAAGCTATTTGTGCGCCTCTCTACCACTGTGCTACTGATGGATTTAGTAACCCAATACTTTTCCACTTAGATGCATCAGATTAGAATTTTGGGAAATGGTGCGTATAAAAATCTGCACAATAATCTCTATCAGGGCATAATTCTGATAGAGTACATGCAAAGAGTGTGTGACAGGTTGCATATTTAATTCACCAGATGGTTCTAAAAGAGTACATATTCCTCACTTAGGGTCCATTAGAATGTCAGTCGGTTCGCCACTGCCCGCATGGCGGTGGCGATCTGCTCTACATTCTTTCCCACCCACATGCCATTCCCCCCTTCGATATTACTATGGCGGGGGGGTCCCGGCGGACAGAAAGACCGTCCGCCGGTCTGGGCAAAAAAAGGTTTTAATATGGTGGCGGTGTCTGTTAGACACCGCCATGCATATTATAATGCATGCGGGGATTTGCCTTTCCATGGCAGCAATGCCACCAAGAAAAGTCATAGTGGGCCCCCAGGAAGTTGTGGGGGGGGTGATTCACATGCGGGGTACCTATGGTACCCCCCTGCAGTTTCATGCACAACATGGCTGCACCGCGCGGTGCCTGCCACGTTATGCATGAAATGCACGACATGCCTTTTTTGACAATGTCAAGAATGCAGGATGCGCCCGCCAGTGTGGCGGGCGCATCCTAATGACCCTCACGGGACCGCCGCACTAACGGTAGGCGGTCCCTTTCTACGTCAGGTCCGCCCGCCATCCTAATGATGCCCTTAGACTTGTAAATCCATGTATTTGTGGTTGAATACATCAACACACCCTGGATGATTGAATGAGTGCATAGATAGTGCCTAGGTGAATCCCTGAGGATGTAGGTAGTGCCTGGAGGATTCCCTGAGTATGTACAAACTTCATGGGTCGTTCCATATCTGCATAGTTACTTCCTGCATGTTTGCATGAGTATATCACTACTATCGGAGTGTTTGGATGAGTGCATGAGTAGTGCCTGAATGATTAGATAAGTGCATGACTAATGCCTCAATAATTCAATACATGCATTGATAGTGGTTGGGTGATTAAATGAGTGCCACTCTAGTGCATGGATGATTGCAGAAGTGCATGGATTGTACATAGGTGATTTATAGAGTACATAGATAGTGCATACATGATTGTTTAAGTACATGCTTAGCACCTATCAAATTGGCTGAGTGCACGAGAAGTGTTTCAGTGATTGGAATACTACATGGCTGCTGCCCATGTGTTTTTCGTTCAGTGAACAGGTAGTGCATGGGTGTTTAGATAAGTACATAGGTAGAGCCTGAATAATTTAATGGGTGAATCAGTAGTGCCTGGCTGATTAGATGAGTGCATGGCTAGTGTCTGAGCGATTGGATGAAAGTAAGTGTACTGCTGGAGTGATTGTATTAGTGCAAGAGCATTGCCTTACTAATTGAATGAGTGCAGAGGTACTGGATGAAGGGATATGTTCACTGCAATGGTACTCCCTGTGTAATTAGATGAGTGCATGATTAGTGCCTGAGGGTTTGGATGAGTGCATTGGTTGTGCCCCAGTATTTCTATGAGTGCATGGGTTGTAAGTGGATGTTTGGATAAGTACATGGGTTGTGGCCGAGTGTTTGAATGACTGCATTGGTACAGCCTTGGTGATTGTATGATTAAATGGTTAGTGCCTAGGTAATTGGATGAATGCATGGGCAGTGCCTGCATAGTTCAATGACTACATAATTAGTGCCTACGTGTTTGCAGGACTGTATGTGTAGCGCCTGGGTTATTGAATAAGATCGTAGACTATGTGTGAATGATCCGATGTATGCCTGAGTAGTGGCTGGGTGATTGGATGAGTGCCTGAGTAGTGCCTGGCTTACCTAAGACCTTAGGTGGGATCAACATCTTTCCAGTTCCCTTCTAACGTTAGCTATAATTGGGGCCATATTCAAATCAACAATTTTATCAATAACAGCTGTAACTTTGACCCCAAGATGTATCAACTCAGAAACAAGTAGTGGGTTTTCACTCTGCATAATGTCCGAGCACAGAATGCACAGATTCTGAGTTTTGTCTGTGTTTAATTGGAACCTGAACATACACCAAACTGGTCAGCTAGGATCTTAATCTCTGGGAGTGCTGTGTTCAGACCAGTGGTGAGTACCACTATGTTGTCTGCAAATGCCAATGCTCTGTACTCATCCTCATTCACATTCACAGGTTTGATAATAGTATTTATACCTTGTTTATCTAAAAAGAGATCGATATCAAGGGCAAATAGCTGGGGAGAGCACGGACACCCCTTCCTAGTACCCCTTGTGATGTTGAATGGGACTGAGTCCTGTCCTGCCATATGGATAGCAGCCATAGGTGAAGAGTACAGTGCTTTGATTGCCCCGGCGAACTCTTTGCCAAAAGCCTCTCCATTGAAGGAGCGGCCTAAGGAACTGCCACGAGACCAGATCGAACGCTTTCACAGCATCTAATAAGTTTACTCCTAATATTGATTTTGTGGCCTGTGCCCTGTCCAAAATGGCTATAATCCGGCGGACATGGTCTACTATGTCTCTGCCAGGGATGAAACAATGTTGGCACGTTGAGACCAAAGGGGTTATAACCTCACCCAGGCAAGTTGCCAGTATTTCAGAGTAGAATGTAATCACAATTAATGAGGAATATCGGTCTGTATGAGCCTGGGTTTAGCTCAGGGTTTCCTTTCTTTTTTAACACAAAGAGAGTATTCCTCTGCCACGAAGGAGGCACACACCCAGTTTGGTCCTGCAAAGAAATGCGCAGCATGTCCTATTGTAATATTTGGAAAAAAGTTCCATAAAATTGTAATGGAATTATACCAGGTCCAAAACACTTCCCCTTTGCTAGCTAATGTATAGCCGCTTCTATCTCTTCCCTACTAATTGGGGCTGCCAGCCTGTGATTTTGTTTGTATGGAACCTTGGGCGTATCCATAGCATTTAAAAAATGTTCTCCAGTGTTGATCCATAATGAAGTTATTTCCTCTAAATAGAGTTGCTAGTAAAATCCCTGAACACCCTAAGCACCCCCTATGGTGATTCCTGGCCTGACTGATCGCTAATCCTTAAAATTCAGTTGACTACTTATTGTTGTTGCAGATATTTTGCTGATAGCCGTCCTGTGTTCTCCCATAAGATTCCGCCCTATGTTGCGTAAATTTCATTGCCCCTCTGCCCCGAAGTGTTGGTTCATTTCAGATTCTAAAATTACTATTGTTTGTTGTGTCCCCTGGATGTTTTGACCCTTAATTACCTTGCTCATAAGTTTGGTCTCTGCTACTCTTCATTGTTCATACCAGCCACGAATCTCCAACTGTATCGCCTTTTGGTGATAAAGAGAGAACGTCAAGGTTTCCCCTCTGACCCAGACTACAATATCTGTTGCAGACCCCCACTAATCTCAAAGAACTCTGTGACCTATTTAGTCATATGCTCTCTATATGTTTAATTAAATAAAAGTTTTCTCACAAAGGTCCAAGATGCTTGGTCTCTGATAACCTCCGTTATTGGAAATTCTATTACCAAGGGATTGTGATCTGAAACAGCCCTTGGGAACCTCTCAATAACGACTTGACCTGCCAATGGATTTGAGACAAAAAGTAATCTAGCCTAACAAATTTATTATGGGGGCCCGAATAAAATGTAAAGCCTGGGTCGCATGCCTTATGTTTAGCCCAACTATCTACCAGCCCATATTCCCCCACCAGATGTTGCAATGCCTTGAAAACCTTCAGTTTTTTCCCCATGGTATGCTTGATTTCCATGGAGATTAATTTGGCTATCTAGATGAACGTTTAGATCTCCACAGAGAATTGAGGGATGTGGACATAGAGCAAGCTCTGTATTTAGGTAGTCCAATACCACAGGCTCATCTAGATTGGACCCATATACGGAACAAATCGAGATGGATGCATGCCCAGTGGCCAGCCCAAATTCCGTTAAGGCTCGCCATCCAAGTTTTTCTTCTCTAACTCACTTACAGATGCCTATCCCTTTTTTGGTTAGTACTGCCAACCCTCTTGATGTTGTCCCTTGACGAGTACATGCTATTACATTATACCCAAGCTGCTTGAGCCTTATTCCATGGTATGTGTGTCTCTTGGAGGCATTTCAGATCAGCCTGCATAACTCGTAGACTCTTAGCTCTTTGGCCCCTTTCGTTCTTATTATTAAAGCCACAGACATTTACCAAGCAAATCAGAAATTTACCTCCAGTCATTCTGTTTGTAACTAAACACCCATACTCTTCAAATGCTGCACATTATAGTAATGCTCTCTTCGATATACATTTTCTTGCTCTTTATAAGTCTCAGGATGCTATGACAAGTAATATAAAATATACTGTTATTTTTTCTTTACTTCCCGCGCCGGACAATCCCCCCCAGATCCACCCTCCCTGTCCCCACCATTCCATTCAGCCAATTGGAGAAACCGTAAATGTCGTCCCTCCTGAGAGCCCGTCCTGCCCCAACCATCAGCCTGTAAAACAGAAAAGAAAAAAAGAGGAGGCTGCCCCCAGTGTGAAACACAAAAAATGACAACATTCAACCACATGAATAAGACGAACTGAGAGGAAAAAATAGAAAAAAAACCAAAAAACAACCCAAAAAAGGAAGAAAAAAGGAGAAGAAGAACCCACTTTTTTCATGATCCTAAGCAGACTTATATAAGGGTTTGTAAAAACTCTTTGGCCTTAATCTCTGTAAAGAAATAAGACTTTTCCCTCCACACAACATTTATCTTAGCTGGATTCATTTAAAAAACTTGAGCCCCTCTGCTCTGAAATGGCTGAATAAGCTGTCATAATCGCCAGTGATATGCTACAGTAGAATGGCAGAAATCAGGTCTGACAAAGAAGGTATAGACATTAAAGGAGCACTGCTGCTCAGGTTGGGCCAGATCAAAAATTGCCTGACAGAGGAGAAAATGTCCTACATACATCAGAATCGCTCAACGCGGAACTCGAAATTACCCAAAATCCGCAAATTCTGAGAGCGGAATGGAATTTACCTTCCAGGCCTAGATACAGTTCATCTGACAAATTTTTTTTACATCACTGTGATACTCTTTTTTATCAAACTCCCATGTACATTTTTATTTCCAATGTAAGTTTTTAGAATAATTGAAAAGTTATACACATACTAGTGAATTGAGCTCATATATTATATTGTTGTTTTATTCTTTCTGGAGAATTTTGACACTGTTAACATTTGTAAAAACTAAGCACAAGAATGGTACACCACTCTCATAGAAAGCAACTATAAAATGATAACCTCTTCATCTTTTCCACTCTATGATCATGATAAAGGCATCAAATGAAAGCATGTCGTTCATTTTCTACTAGTGTATCTCCATTTATGAATGGTTAGCATCTGTTAACCGTTTCCCTCAGTTTCAAAACTAGGTTCTTGTCTCAGTGTGTTTGCGATCATTGCAGGAAATCGCAAAATAAAAGTCGAAACTGATTCTAAGCTTAATTTGTATTTTTAAATTTAAATACTGCACAACAGTTCATGACATAGTCCTGAGATGGAAATTAAAGTTTACCACTACTTGAATTGTGTCATAACACCTCCACTTTTTGTTTTTTTTAAATATTTTATTGCGAATCACAAAAAGGCACAGGTTCTCATGGCCATCCAAGCCACTTAAATGCAAGATAATTGACATGTAAATTCCAAGACAATACACAGCTATGGAGGCCCACATCCCGGAGGCTGGGCGGCATAAAATCAGAACTCGGGTCAAGAGAAACTCAGCCGTGCATTAAGGATACGCCTATATCTCTGTATTCGCTAATTTTTCTTTTTTACTGTGTAACATACAAAACAAGAAACAAACCCCCCGTGCATGGCATCATCAGTAAAGTATTGCAAGAATTAGGCTATCAACATGAGGCCCAACAAGGCGTAGTCATTATTATGCAGGAAAAAGACCTGTAGGGATCACTGCAAATCACAGTCATACCCACCAAGGAATATTATCGTGCAAGCGGTGGAGTACTACAACGGACTCGGGCCCTCCAACCCGGCTCCCTCTCCAGTACACTCGGTCTCAGACTCATCAGGGGTGAATAATTCAGCGCTGGTGGCATAAGAATCATCATCCGTCAACCCCTCCATACACAGCATTCTCCAAGCAAGCAGATCATCTTGCAATTTCCCATCCCGGCGAGTGCGCTGCATGTGCGTCTCTTCAGCCAGGGACCATTCTCTGGCATCTCTCAGCCAGAGGGAAATCTCGGGTGCCCTCTGACCCTTCCAGGTTATAGCTATGCGCCTCCTCGCCAAGACGAGCAGTAATTGTAAAAACTTATAAAACAGCTTCTTCTTTTTGGGCTTGGGTACTAGAGCCAAGAGACAGTGGAGCAGGTCCAGCGCAATTCTAAGTTTTGTAGCACAACCAATATGGTCCACCACCTCCCTCCAGAAGGTACTGACTAGAGGGCATTCCCACGCTAGGTGGTAAAATCCCGCTTTATGCGCACCACACCTAGGGCAATTGTGTCGCCTATCTGCAGATATGCGATTCAGGGAGACCGGGGTCATATAGGTACGGTGGACAAAATTGAAATGTATAAGTTTGAAACGGGCATTACAAGAGACCTTACGGGTCAAGAGCCCGATCCGTTAACGCTGTCCCGGTTCCAACTCCACCCCCAAGTCCACCTCCCAGGCCGCCCAGGACGGCGCGGTCGGGGGGGTCGAATCCTGACGCATGGCCGAGTAGAGCAGGGAAACCAGTC
Source organism: Lissotriton helveticus (assembly GCF_964261635.1). Classification (NCBI taxonomy): domain Eukaryota; kingdom Metazoa; phylum Chordata; class Amphibia; order Caudata; family Salamandridae; genus Lissotriton; species Lissotriton helveticus. The sequence continues at coordinate 468,617,054 of NC_136062.1, forward strand.
TCCTACCTGTACCACAGGATAAGATGATGTCAAGAGTATAGGTCAGCGGAGGCGCTTCCGGGAACTGGGGCCACGTTGTTCTGGCTATGTCCTGGAGGCCTCTATAGTGGAGGTACTGCCCCCTACCTAACCCATAAGACTCTGCAGCCCGTTCAAAAGACACGAATGAGTCATCCGGGTAGAGGTCCGCCAGGGTCTCACATCCGCCAGAGCGCCACTCTCGGTAGGACATGTTCTCCTCCAATCGGAGTATCGGGGCCAAGATCCACACCGGGAGCTCCCTATGAAACGGGGCCCGTCTCAATACCTTCTCGACGAATCGCTGCCAGATTCCTGCTGTGTGATGCACCACCTATGGCAAAGTTTCATCTGCACCCCGTCCCTGCATCAAAGCCTCCCTCTGAGCCCTTTCGTCTGCCGTGCCGGCCAGGAGTGCCAGTTCCCAGTTCCCAGTTCCTCTCGTCGGCGAACCACCTCGCAGCTGGGAGATAACACCTCCACTTTAGTAAAAAAAAAAAACGTTCTGTCTCTTTAGGACCCTTCCCCTCAATACCCTCTTAGCTCAGTGTTCCTAGCAACCCAGTGGAACCAGTAGCTCACAAGTTCACAGCACATTCTAGAAGGAACATTATACTTCCAAATGAGGTGCAGCAGGTGTGGTTTACTCTACAGAATCAAAGCATATCCAATAAAAGGACGTCTAGCTTTTGCATCCAACAAATTACAAAATTGTAATCACATACACGCTGACAGCATCCAATGAAATACATCCTTTTAAGAAAAAAGAAAACACCTCCATTTTAACTGCTTTTCATTTGGAAAACTACCTCATTCTGCTCCAGCCTTCTCCTAACCCCTATTGCTCCTTCACTTCCAAATGCGTAGAGTGTGGATTGTTGGCTACAGCTATGTCTCTTGGGCTGCTGAGGCTGCAAGAAAGAGAAGTCCTAGTATTAACAGGGTCTTGGGTTTGGCTAAGGTGAACATTGCTTGGATTATACAGGGAGGATTAAAGTTTGATCAATTACTACCTTAACTAGAGGTTTATTACTGTACAGTCCTAACTCATGTTTTTCTTGTGAGTTTCTATAAACCATCTGTAAAACCTATTTTCCATTTTTGCAGTGATACCGGGAGTCGCATTGACGTTGGTAACCGTGACCGTACGAGTTTATGTTGCGAAAACACAAGGCAAAAGCAGGAATTCAATAGCCACCATCACACTCAAAAATTATAATCATATATTTCATTCTGACATCACATTAGATAAATCACAATCTAAATAACTCGATAAAAACATGTACCAGTCTCTCAATATCTCTATAACAGTGTGCATTAATGAGGGGTGGCCGAGCCAGCCAAGATGGCGGACGCACTTCCCTAGTGCTCCCGTCGGCTGCCTGCATACCTGTCGCCTATCACCGCACAGACTGCCATGTACCGGCCAAAACAGATGCTGACCCCGTGAGGAGCTCCCAGGGACACCTCCGATGCCCCCGGAAGCCACGGGGTCGATACTACGGGCCAGAGGTGGCACGTTGCAGCTGGCGCCCAGGCTCCCCTAAAATGGCGCGCCCAGATCTTGATGCCACGGAGGGCGGAGATGCGGAACCCGGTGCCCGGTGACACTGTGCGGCGGTCCTGGTGAACTACGGGGACACCCTGAGCGCCGCGCCTACATTGCCTGCATTATCACCCCCGCCGCAGTGAGAGCGTGGGTGGGAGATCGGAGGCCCGGGGACGGCGCGCCATGTGGGTTCGCCCCTGAGGGGTCTCAACTGGTGCCTGACGCCGTACCGACGACCATACACCGGCCGCAATATAGGCTGGCACGGTGAAGGACTCCCGAAGACACCTCCGAGCCGCTCCCGCGGACCCGAGGTGGCGTGCGGCAGTTGGCGCCCAGGTTCCCCCAAAATGGCGGCGCCCAGCTCCTGATGCTGAGGAGTCCGGGGAGGTGAAGCCTGGCCCCCGGAGCCACTGCGGGAAGATCCAGGCGAACCCCGGAGATGCCCCGAAGGCCATACAAGTAAGACCGCCCCCGCCGCAGTGAGTACGTGGGAGTGGGTTCGGGGGCTCAGCAGTGGCGCGCTACGCAAGATCCAGGCCCGCCCGGACAGCCCTGCACATTGCCGATGACAGCGGTGCCCCCCGCAACCCCACATACAGCCGGAGAGGGTGGAGTTCGCCCCTAAGAGATACTGCAGGGGATACTACAAGAACATATAAAGCAACGCATACACCAGGACCCCCCCCCGGATGAACAACCCCCCCCTCTCACAAACTGCCGGAGAGAAGCCTGGGGATGACATACTGTGACGAGCGCCGGCGAGGAGGGCCCCATGGTAAAACCGTAGGGCGCCTAACAGCCCGGTCGGCCCCACGACAGCCTGCCTGGACATGCAATAAACGGCGGCGCTAACGACCGCGGACGATCACCACCAGACACGGGCCCGTGCGTTCACCCTCATAAGCTGGACCCCTACAGGTAGCGGGGGCCGGGATGGCCAACAAGTCCCACCATACCCACAGCAACTGCCAGCGAGCTGATAAGACCCCGCAGAAGGACCACCACAGCGCTCCAAGAAGGAAAGGGTCCAGTCTCCCTCACGTAGAAGGTAACGACGGTGCTAACCCGCGGCAGTGCGCAGGAGGCCACCACAACATACTCTGCTGGGCTGACGCCTGGGTTCTGCCCTCCCCGTGACCCCCCACCACAGTGACAGTCCGGAGGGGCCGGCCTGAGGCGCGCCGCCATAGCAGCCTTCACAAAATGGTGGTGAACACAAGCTGCTCCTGACCGCCGTGCAGCGACATAAGGCCTGAGCCAGGTGATTCCCCTAGCGCCACCGCCACGGAGGGCATGTGCAGAAGTTCCATACTGGTGTCACAAACACAACGGGGCCCCGGTGCATCTGGGGATCCCCGCCCCAATGAGAGCCTCCTCCAAGGGTGCGCCACCTCCGAGTACCACCCAGGGGGATGAACAGAGCCACCAGTCCATGAACTGCCACGTGGGGCCCCTCTAGCACATGGAAGCAGGAACGCGCGGTCCCATAGGAGAGGTGAAGACAGGTCGCAGCGTCTCTGGAAGACCCCCCCAAGATCCCTAGCGGGGCCGACATCGCCACCGAGCCAGTAGGCTACCAGCGCCAACAATGGGGAGACCTCAGCGGACATTGACCACGACGCCAGCGCCAGCCCAGAGGCGCTCACCCTCACCGGGCCCCTCGGGTAAGCCGAAAACCGGAAGGCCGCCACAGGAAGAAGATATGTTGACCAAGCTAGATAAAGTGTTAGCAGCCATCGAGCTCTCCCGGATGTCCATGGAGAGCAAATTCGGAGAACTCGCCTCAGACATTACCCTCCTGCGAGATGACCACAGGAAACTAGTAGATAGGGTGAGCCAAGAGGAAAAAACGCTACAAGAACTGAAACCGCAGGTACAACTACACCAGGAGGCCATCAAAGAACTACAGAACAAAGTCAAATTCCTGGAACACAAGGCCGACGATCTGGAGGGCCGCTCCCGCCGGAGCAACATACGTCTACTCAATCTGCCGGAAGGGGTGGAAGGGGCAGACCCCACACAATATATTGAAACTTGGATAAAAACGTTCACCCGAGCCCAGGACCTCACACCATTCTTCTCAGTGGAGAGAGTGCATAGGGTTCCAGCCCGACGGCCGCCTGCAGGCTCCCCACCCAGACCGTTTTTGCTTAAACTACTGCACTACCAAGATAGGGACACGATCTTGCGGGCGGCTAGGCAAGTGAGAACACTCAGAGTGGAAGACAAGCACGTGATGCTGTTCCCGGGCTACTCTCAAGCAGTGCAACACCAGCACATCACATTCCAGGCAGTAAAACAAACCCTGCGACAACACAAGATACAGTACGCGCTCCTCTTCCCGGCCCGCCTTAAAATTATCTATGAAGACTCAACACACTTCTTCACGGATCCAGCAGAGGCGAGGCGCTGGTTGGACCACCACAACCATGACCTGCCGGAGCGAAGGGCTGCACCATCGCGCTCCCTATCCAACAAACGGAGGCTGCGCTCCAAGAAGGTTACCCTCACACAGATGAACCGCCCATCAGTTCTGTTGGACATGGCCCTCTTGGCAGGGTCATCCCTGAACTTTTTGCCTTCCTCCTATATTCTCTCGGACCTGTTTTTGTTGGTTTAATGACTCTGGGCACTTTACCACTGCTGACCAGTGCTACAGTGCATATGCTCTCCCTATGAAAATGTATATGTGATTGATGTCCATGATTGGTTCATTGGATTTACTGTCAGTCCCCAGTAGAGTGCACCAGGAGTGCCAGGGCTTGTAAATACAAATGCTGCTGGTGGGCCTGCAGCGCTGGTTGCGCCACCCACAGAAGCAGCCTATTAAAATGTGTCTAGGGTCTGCCATTGCAGAACCTGTGTGCAGTCTGATACTGTCATGCTGGCTGGGCAAGTGCACACACTTGCCAGCCTCTAAACCTTCCCTTTGCTTCATATTACTCACCCCTATGGTAGGCCCAAGGGCAGGGTGCATTGTAAGTGTAAGGTAGGACATGCCCTGATGTGTGTGGCATGTCCTAATAGTGAATTACAGCCAATTTCGTTTTTCACTATTGTAAGGCTACCTGTTCTCTTAGGCCAAGGTGGGCTGCTGGAATTATTATACCCTATAATCCCAGCAGGCTCAGTGAACATGGTAGAAAGTAAAGTTTAATATGCCTGAACTCAGAATAATAAAATACTTCTTTTAGTAAAGTTTATTTTAATATCCTGTGTTTGCAAATGCTACTTTTAGGAAGCTAGCATTTGCTTGCCTAACCATTTCAGCCCGCCTCTGCAAGGATGTGTATCTGACTGTCTGGGTTATGTGAGTGACGGGGCTGGGGGATGACAGGTGGTGAATGCAAGGATTATACCTTAGTGGGAGGTGGGAGTGCCCCTGGACTCTGAATAGGGCTGTGCTCTGCCACCACAATGCTGGCTCCACCTCCAGGGGAGCGACTGATGACTCAGCCCGACACCTGGCCCAGGAAAGAGGGGAGCCTGTCAACAAAGTACTCATGCTGCCCCTGTCCACACAATGCTGGGTCCACCTCCTGTGGAGCGTCTGATGTGCCATCCCTGCTCCCTGAAAGGAGAGACCCAAGTTTCCCCAACACAGTGCTCCAGGACTGAAAGAAGTTATGCAGAGGCCCCCCTGGGCTGTAAGAACAAAAGAAAAGCTGTATAAAAGTAGGAGCCCTGCTCCTAGCAAACTAGATCCTGTTTCCCACAACGAACCTCTGCCCAACTAGAAGGAGAAGAAGAAGCTGGAAGGACTGGCCTGCTGTCTGCCTTGCTGAGGAAGGAGAGGAGAAGACTTATTGAAAAGACTTTGCTGACTTGTGCTTGAAACTTTCTCCAAGGGCTTGATTGAGCTTGCCCCCTGAACTGAACCCCAGGACTAGTGGGTTCTTGGTGCCTTCGCTCGCCCTCAACTGAACCGTGTGCTTTCTCCCGCTGGAGCTGAGTTTCTGTGCCCCTTCGCCCCTGCTAGGGCCGTGACACCCAGGAGCCTGGCCGCCCGTGTCCTGTGAGAGCCCCGCTCGTGCAGAGTCGCTCTCTTCGCCTTGGACCGGGCCGCCTGCTCCCCTGTCGCCTGCCTGCCACTGGAGCGCATTGCGTGCCCTCACTCGCCCCCTCCCGCTGGAATTTCCATCCACAGCGCGATCTACGCCTCGGACGGCCGCAGTACGTCTCACCGTACCCGGCCGCCCCGCTTCGCCCTCCGACCTGGAAAGAGGCAGTGCCGCCCCCTGAAGCGCCCCCAGTACGGACCGTACTGAAGGACCTGGGCCGCACCTGCCTCACGGAAGCCACCGCCTGCTGAGAGTCCGAAGGCTCCTACGACATGCACTGAAGGAGTACGAGTCGTCCCTGCTTCCCCCTAAAGTACTGGATACACGCCACGAAGTCTACAACGGACTTGGGGTCCGCACGTTCTGTTTTCCCCATACGACTCGCCTATCCAGTTCTGTGTGCCGTGTACGCTTGTAGCAACCATTTACGTGCCTTCCGAGTGTCCTGGTAGCGTATGCAGCGTACGCCTGTGGGTGCCGTGGGAGCCGTACTGCGAGGACCTCCTGACGAGTACGCCTCGTACGCTGCCGGCGCTGTTCGCGTCCCCTGCCACCCCCCGTACGCCTCGTAAGCAGAAGCGCGCCTCGGACGTCCGTGTCCGCAAGGCGCGTGAGGCGGAGAGGGGTTAGTCTAGAACGACGTGCACAGCCAGTGTAGGCGCTGAGGAGCGCCCAGGAAAGAGACGTACGGCACTGAGACACTAACGCTGGCGTGTTAAAAGTATAGAAGAAGCAGCCCAATGAAGTAAAAGAACTATTTCTAAGTGAAAGAAATTAGAAGGAAGCACATCACCAACCAGTACGCTGCAATCACCCCGCAGTGCGAGCCGCACAAGCTGGGTACGGCTTGCACCATTGTTTTGCATTGCCTGGAAGCTGTACGCCGCGTACCCCGTCTCACGCGAGATGCGTGAGTATTGGTAGGGCCTCGGTGTATGCGACTCACGCGAGATGCGTGAGTATTGGTAGGGGCAGACGATTTCACCCGTGTAAAGCGCACAGAAGCGCTACAAAGCATCCAGCTGGTCTAAAAGTGGCTTCAAGTAACTAAAAACCCTAGGAAAAGCATTTTAAGGACCAAAGACCATTGTCAAGTAAACTCAACCTGTTGTTAAAGGATCATTTGAACTGTAACAAAGAACATTTGCCTATTTTTAAGATCTTGTGGCCTCAAACTGTGTTATACTGGCCTTGTGATAAGTCACTGCCTCATATATATCTATATTTTACATAAAGTACGTATTTTTATATAACCCTCAGCCTGGTGTCCACTGTGTATGTGATTACAAATGCTTAACCCAGTAAAGCCTGAAGATTAGCCTTGGCTGCTCACGCCACGCACCTAGAGGGTGAGCAAGGGTAATTCTAAAGGGGTCATCCTTTGCTCTGACTTAGAGGAGAGGGTCCGTGCTTGTCACAAGTTAAAACTTGCGCCAACCAGAGACCCCCAATTCTAACAAGTTCCCAGCACCAGAAACTCCCCAGACTTGGAACAGATAATAGCGGATCGACGGAAGGCCCTGCAGGCGGCGACGGAGGCCCGGCAGGTGGAGGTCGGATCGGGGGAGGATCGGGGCCCGCACATCTTCAGGTCTGAAGACGAAGATCAGAGTGACACCCACACCCCCAGAGAGGGCTCAGTCTCCCCACCACTGGTAACCCCGCAAATGGCAGACACGCTCATCTGAAGGACAACGAGCACAGAATGCGGTAGGACCAGGACACTCCAGCAAGATGGACACCGGAAGGCATCGCGAATCACCAACGAAGGTAATGGCAGTCGCAAATCCACTTACAGAGACACCACGCAGTGGGCAGCCAGGCCTTGAGCCCGCGGCCGCGACGCCAACCCACCCCCCACACCAAATGAACTAGAGACAGTACGAGATGTACGGTTTGGACTTATTGTGCCAAGCAATAGGCCCCTTTAGTTGGGTCAGTTTCCCAGACATTGTTCTTAAGTTTCCCCCTCTCCCATCCATTCCTAATACTCCTATGGGAGCAGACAGCTGGTCTACGAATGAACACGTGTGGAATGATTATACGGGCGGGGGTGGCTCTGGTCATGTGCCGGGGGATAGTGGAGTACCGACCTGCATGACAAGTTGTCAGACATGACGGAAATCCCCAACACATACATCACATTTATCACGCTAAATGTCAGGGGGCTACACACGGCGAGTAAGCGCTACGCAGTCTATGCTTTCCTAAAGAGACAGCAGGCACATATAGCCCTTTTGCAAGAGACCCACTTGATGACGACAGAGGTTGGACGACTACAGAAAAAATGGAGAGGCATTGTATGCGCTACTGGGTACTCTGCATTTGCCAGAGGGACATTGATATGGGTCAGGCCAGGCGTCCCATTCAGAGAGCAGACCAGGGTGGTGGATAAGGAGGGGCACTATGTGTTACTGGAGGGACTACTAGATGGGCAGTCAATTCTAATAGGCAGTATCTACGCCCCTAACATAGAGCAGAACATGTTTTGGAGCCGCCTCACGAAAACGCTGGCGCACCACACCCATGCCCCCTGGATATTAGGAGGGGATTACAACTGCGTCCTAGATAGATCCCTCGACCGCTCCCGCCCCCCACCGGCACACTCACCACTTTACAAGAAAACTGAACTCTTTAATATATGGGTGCAACACTGGGCAATGACTGACACGTGGAGGGCGCTACACCCCACTACAAAACTGTATTCATTTCATTCCATTCCGCATGACCTCCGAGTGCGCCTGGATAGATTTCTTTGTTCGGCTGCTCTGCACACTAAAGCACAGCACACGTACTATCTGGGAAGAGTACTATCAGACCACGATGCCCACTTACTGACCCTTAGATGGAAACCGCCTCACCCCCCAGAGCCTACTTGTTAACTCCCTCGGGAGTGTCGAACAAGTTACTTACCTTCGGTAACGATATATCTGTAAGAAACAGTAGTTAGTATTAGATACCTTACCTTAGAATATCCCCAGGCGTCAGTCTGGATCCGGAAACTTTTGCGTAGCAGTACCCCTGCGCGTCGGTAGGCGTCGTCTGCAGGCGTCCCCTGCGGCTCCGCGTCGTCGGCGTCGTGCGCCGTGATGACGTCGCTGGAGTATATAGACGCCGCCTCCGCGCGCTGACGTCAGTTCTTTGCACACAGCTTTTCCGCGCGCAGAACACGCAGAGCCATGTGAGAACCAACACTGGTGCCATGTGAAACTAGGGCCCTGAAAGGGATGTCCTTAACCCTAGGTATCAGTTCGCAGAACGGGGAGGATGGGTGGGGCGGTAAGGAATCTAATACTAACTACTGTTTCTTACAGATATATCGTTACCGAAGGTAAGTAACTTGTTCATCTGAAAGAAACAGGTTAGTATTAGATTCCTTACCTTAGAATAGATACCCCAGCAATACCAACCCCGGTGGTGGGTCTGCGAACCAATACAACCTACACCAGAAAATCCTGGAGGACCAAACGGCCAAAGAAGCCATCCCTCCGGTCTTGACTGTCCAGGCAGTAGTGCCTCGCAAAGGTGTGCAGCGAGGCCCACGTAGCTGCCTGGCAAATGTCCTGCAAAGGGACTTCCCGGCCCAGAGCAGTAGTAGCCACCGTGGCCCGAGTGGAATGGGCTCTCAGCCCGACAGGAGGTTCCTTCCGAGCCAAAGAGTAGCACGCTTTGATGCACAGGACGACCCACCGGGAGATGGTTCGTTTCTGTACCGCCCGTCCCTTCTTCTCACCCACGTAGCCAACAAACAGTTGGTCATCCACCCGGAACTGGCGTGTGCGATCCATGTAAAATGAAAGCGCACGTTTTGGGTCCAGACGATGGAGCCGCTCCTCATCTTTTGAAGGATGCGGAGGCGGGAAGAAGGAGGGTAAGGTGATGGACTGCCCGATGTGAAAAGCAGAAACTACTTTGGGCAGGAAAGAAGGTCTAGTTCTCAGAACCACCTTGTCTGGATGAATGGACATGAAAGGAGGTTTGACAGAAAGAGCCTGGAGCTCACTCACTCTCCTGGCAGAGGTGATGGCAACCAGGAAGGCCATCTTTAAAGTGAGGAGACGGAGAGGACAGGAATGAAGCGGCTCAAAGGGAGCGCACATCAAGAAAGTCAGAACCAGGTTCAAGTCCCACTGAGGCATCACGAACGGAACAGGTGGATACATGTGCGTGATGCCCTTCAAGAATCTCGTTACAATAGGGGACTTGAACAAAGATGGCTGATCAGGTAGCCTTAAGAAGGCGGAAAGGGCAGAAAGGTAGCCCTTGATAGTGCCCAGAGCAGAGCCCTGCTGGGCAAGAGAGAGAAGGAAGAGGAGAACCTCGGAGAGAGGGGCAGAAAGGGGATCCACAGCCTTTGCTGTGCACCATGCCACAAATCTGTTCCACCGGCAGGCGTATACCGACTTCGTGGAGGGACGCCTGGCTGCCAGAATCACATCACAGACTTCAAGAGGCAAGTCAAAGGGCCTCAACTGTCGCCGCTCAATCTCCAAGCATGGAGGTGGAGACTGGACAGGTTCGGGTGGAGGACCGTCCCCTGCTGCTGCGACAGAAGGTCCTCCTGAAGGGGCAGGCGGATCGAGGGACCGACTGACATGCTGAGTAGCTCGGGATACCAGTACCTTCGAGCCCAGTCCGGAGCCACAAGGATAACTTGGGCCCGGTCGCGCCTGATCTTCTTCAGCACTCTGGGCAGAAGTGGTATAGGCGGAAAGGCGTACAACAGACCCCAACTCCACTCGCGCCGAAAGGCGTCGCCGAGCGAGTGCCGTCTTGGAAACTCCAACGCGCAGAACTGATGACATTGCGCGTTCTCTTCTGTGGCGAATAGATCTAACCAAGGCTCTCCCCAATGCAGAAAGAGACCTTTCGCCACGTCCGAGTTCAGACGCCATTCGTGATCCACCGAGCACCGACGGCTGAGTTCGTCCGCCCTGGCGTTCAGAGAACCTGCCAGGTGTTGAACCGTCAGAGTCACGCCCTGACGTTCCAGCCATTGCCAGAGGCGCAGAGCCTCCTGGCAAAGGGTCCACGACCCCACTCCGCCCTGCTTGTTGCAGTACCACATGGCGGTGGTGTTGTCCGTGAACACCTGCACTACACTCCCGTTGACAAAGGGGAGGAATGCCTTCAGTGCTAGGCGAATCGCCCGCAGCTCCAACATGTTGATATGGAGCCGGGACTCCGCCGGAGACCAGATGCCTCTGATCTCCGCCTCTCCCAAGTGGCCTCCCCAGCCCTGGAGGGACGCGTCCGTCACAACTACGTGCTCCGGTTGGGGAAGGGAGAGGGATCTGCCTCTGACCCAATCGCGGTCCGTAAGCCACCACTGCAACTGTCTCGCAGTGCCCTCCGAGATCAGGACATGGTCGGATAGGTTGCCTTGATGCTGGGCCCACTGAAACTTCAGGTCCCACTGCAGAGCCCGCATCTGCCACCGGGCGTGATGCACCAGAAGGATGCAGGAAGCCATCAGCCCCAGCAGCCGCAGCGTCAACCTGACCGAAACCCGGGATAACGGCTGAAAGATGGGAATCAAAGCCTGTAGATCCCGGACCCGCCGTTCCGGAGGATAAACCCGAAACTGCGCCGAGTCGAGAACCGCTCCGATGAAAAGGAGCTTTTGAGAGGGACACAGGTGTGATTTCGGCACATTGATGGAAAACCCCAGCTCGTGCAGGAGGTCTGCCATCATCTGAAGGTGGTGGACGACTGTTTGGGGCGAGCCCGCCTTCAACAACCAGTCGTCGAGGTAGGGGAAGACTGAAACCCCTAACCGGCGCAGATGAGCTGCGACCACCGCCATCACTTTCGTGAACACCCGTGGGGCGCTGGTAAGGCCGAAAGGGAGTACGATAAACTGAAAGTGCTCATGGCCTTTCGTGAACCGCAGGTAACGCCGGTGGGCCGGCAGGACGGGGATGTGAAAATACGCATCCTGCAAGTCCAACGCCACCATCCAGTCTTGCGGGTCTAGAGCAGCCAAGACCTGAGCCAAAGTCAACATCTTGAACTTCTCCTTCCGGAGGAAGCCGTTGACGTTCCGTAGATCCAAGATAGGACGCAGGCCCCCCTTGTCCTTCTTGGGTACCAGAAAGTAGTGGGAATAGCAACCACACCCTACTTCTGGCCCAGGAACGCGCTCGATGGCCCCCTTGGCCAAGAGGGCCGTAACTTCCTCCTGCAGAAGTGTCAAGTGGTCCCCCGACACACGGTGGTTCTGCGGTGGCATGGCTGGAGGAGTGGTCTCGAAGGGGAGGGAGTAGCCCCTTCGGACGAGCTGCAGCACCCACCTGTCCGATGTGATAGTGCGCCAGCGGGAGTGGTGATGGCGAACCCTGCCACCCACTGGCGTCACATGGGCCTGAAAGCTCGGACTAGGAGGATTTGGAGGCTGCTGCGGGGGGAGGTGTGGTCTGACCTCGCCGCTGTCCCCGACCGCCTCCACGGCGGAATCCACGGCCGCCACCGCGTTGAGAAGTGGTCTGCGGTGCGTGGCTGGCAGCACGTGTGGGACCGTCCCTTCCTTGGCCACGAAAGGAGCGAAACGAACCCGTTTGCTGGCGCTGGGTCGAGAGACCCAAGGACTTGGCCGTGACCCTGGAGTCCTTGAAGCGCTCAAGCGCGTTGTCCGCTTTGTCGCCAAACAGGCGACTGCCATCGAACGGCATGTCCATCAAAGCATTTTGGACATCCGGTGAGAAGTTGGCGGATCTCAGCCAGGCGTGGCGACGAATCGCCACCGTCGTGGACATCGCTCTGCCCAGCGAGTCGGTCGTATCAAGACCACACCTGATGGAATACCTCGCCGCGTCTCGGCCTTCAACCATAGCCTGGCCGAGCTTGTCCCGTACCTCCTGCGGGCATTGCGGCAGACACTCCGCGACTGTATCCCACAGAGAGTGGGTGTAGCGGCCCAAGAGGCATGCGGTATTGCAAGACCGCAGTCCCGCACTCAGGGACGAGAAGACCTTTTTGCCAAACTGGTCGTACCTCTTTGATTCCCGGTCGGGCGGGGCCGACGGGAATGCGGATTGGGATGTTGAGGCCTGGATCACCAGACTCTCAGGGGTGGGATGGGTGGACAGGAACTTAGGGTCGTCCGAACACGAACGGTGGCGCCTGGCAACGTTCCTATCAACAGGCAAACCCGAAGCGGGCCTGGACCACGTGCCCAAAAGAACGTCCGTCAAGGCTTCATTGAACGGCAGCAGAGGCTCCTGTGGGCATGACTGCGGTTTGAAGACCTCGGTGAGGATGTTAGGCTTCACTTTTGCGACGGGGAGCTCAAGGCGCAAGGCCTTGGCAGCCCTCATCAGCACCACAGAATAAGCAGCCCCAACCTCCGACGCCACAGTGGGAGGCGAGACAAAACCAGGGTTAGGAGAGTCATCCAGACCACTGGCATCACCCAAGTCACCTGTCCAGTCCACGTCGTACTGACACTCGCGTGACAGAGGGTCCTCAGACCCCTCCCAACCCTCTCCATAATCTTCATCACCATATTCGGATTCAACGATGTAGACCGGCTCCTCGGGGTCAATGGGCCCCATCGGCGCCGGACTCGGCGTCGGACGACGCCGGTCCGACTCCGCGTCCGGAGTTGGAGAGGGAATGGGGGTGGCGCCGCCCGGAGCCGGCGCCGGAGCCGGCGTCGGAGGCACGGCGCCGCGCGGAGGCGGCGCCACGGGTTGCCCCGATGGAATCGGCGCCGGAGAGGCCGGTTGACCAGCCGGCGTCGACCCTGAAGGGCCCAGCGGCGCCGGGGCCGGAGCCGCCGGCAGCGTCGGGGCCAGAGCACCCGACGGCGTCGGGGCAGGAGCACCCGAACCGCTCGGGCCCCCGGATGGGACCACCGGGCCCGCAGGCGCCGTAGGCCCCGTCGGAGGAGACAGCGCCCTCATGGCCATGAGGAACTCCTCTATCTCCTCGCGCGACGCGCCTTGCCCAGGGACCGACGGGTATGGAGCAGGCAGCGTCGGCGACCCACGCGGGGCCGCGGGGGTGGGGCCACCCGAACCCCGGCCGCATCGCGCGAGCGTCGGGGGGAGTCGGGGGTGCGATGACGACGCCCCGACTTCTTGTGTCGCTTACCTGAGGAACCGGAGGAATGGTGACGACTCCCGGAGCGCTCGTGGCGGCTCCGCGACCGTTCTCTCGACCGCTCCCTCGACCTCCGGCCGGACCGGGACCGCTCCCGGCGCGGGGCCGACAGCCGGAACTCGAGCAGCTTGTGGGACCGCTCCAGTCTAGCCTTACCCGTCAAGGCCCGGCAGTCGACGCAGGACTCCACGTCGTGGTCGGTGCCCAGGCACCGGAGGCAGAGTCGATGGTGGTCGGTGACCGACATCAGGCGGTCGCACCCGTCACAATTTTTAAAACCGGGCATCCTACCGGCACCTAAAGAGTTAGAGTAATCAAAAAACTTTGGTCAAAGACCGGAGTACTGCTCTTCGGATCTGCGCTAACTGGCGCGGAAAAAAGAAGAACTGACGTCAGCGCGCGGAGGCGGCGTCTATATACTCCAGCGACGTCATCATGGCGCACGACGCCGACGACGCGGAGCCGCAGGGGACGCCTGCAGACGACGCCTACCGACGCGCAGGGGTACTGCTACGCAAAAGTTTCCGGATCCAGACTGACGCCTGGGGATATTCTAAGGTAAGGAATCTAATACTAACCTGTTTCTTTCAGATTCACGGATCAGGTATTCACACATGGTCACGGGGAACACCTAAAGGAACACTTCACACTCAATGCAGGGACGGCATCCTCTAGGTTCATAGAATGGGACACACATAAAGTGACGGCGAGGGGTCATTGTATACAGCAAGTGGTGGGTGTGCGTAGGCTCCTAGAGCGCACGCTACAGGACGCAGAATGCACGTTAGCAACCCTACTAAAAGCGGATGACTGCGGCGAGGCCGTCAGGAACGCGTGGCCGAGGCCAGAACAAAGTACACGGAAACAATAAGAGATCTGCGCAAATATAATTTCAGAGCCTATGCAGCCAAGGTACACCGGGAGGGCAACAGGGGAGGAACACTTCTGGCCTGGTTAGCTAGACAGGACCCCAATTTGAAGATCCGACTGGTCGGCTCCAAACCTCCCAACTCGTAATCCTGCAAGTTTTCTACACATATTACTCCCACATATACCAAGCCCCAAGACACGGAGACCCCCAAGCGATAGACAGTTTCTTCCACACTCTGCCAATCCCCCAAGTCTTGCCGGAAGTTAAGAAAGGCCTAGAACAAAAGATAAGACCTACCGAGGTTAAAAAAGCGATAGGAGCATTAGCCAGAAACAAAGCCCCGGGGATGGACGGCTTCCCCTTCGAGTACTATAGTACCTTCTCGACTCACTTAATCCCACGGATGGTCACCATGTTTGAGGACGCGCTTGAGGCGGGGGTCTTGCCGAGATCCCTCAGAGAGTCGATAATAGTCACATTCCTGAAACCACACAGGGACCCCACGCTCCCGTCGTCCTATAGTCCGATCACGCTGCTTAACAGGGACTGCAAAATCTTAGGTAAAATGCTAGCTGAGAGATATGCCCAGGGCCTAAGCCAGTTAGTCCATCCCGACCAGTGTGGGTTTGTTCCAAACCGCAACATGTCCCACAACCTCCGTAGGCTATTTCATATCCAGGATACGACATGAGAACGGTTCCCTAACACAGCCTGCCTCATATTAGATCTCGAAAAGGCATTCAACACTCTCTTATGGCCATACTTGTTCGAGGTCCTCAGAAAGAACTTTGGCCCACGCCTGGCAGCATACACACGCTCCTATATACGCGACTCACGTCCCGAGTCCGGATGGGCAGCTACATCTCATCAGAGTTCGTGGTGGAGAGAGGGTCCAGGCAGGGGTGCCCGCTGTCACCCCTCCTATTCGCCCTAGTGGTCGAACCCCTAGCAATACGCCTGCGACAAGAAGGCGAGGACTGGGGAATTCCCCTAGCGCACACATGGCACTGCGTGTCCCTATACGCGGACGACCCCTTAATCTATGTTCGGGATGCTACAAGCGACCTGACCCGCAACTGGAAAACGCTGGAGGAATTCGCAGACGTCTCGGGCCTCAAGGTCAACTGGGGGAAATCCTCGTTGTGCCCGCTAAGCCCCCGTATGGCCCCATTCGAGGCCCGAATAGGCACCCGGTCACTTGCGTGGATTGCAGAAGCCCCCCCGTTATCTGGGAGTGTGGTTGTACCACACCCCAGAGGATCTATACGACAGAAATCATCATAAAACCCTAGCTGGGCTACGGTCAGCAGTGAGCTTTTGGAAAACGCTACCGCTGGCACCTATAGGCCGAGTGGCCCTAGCAAAAATGATCATGGTCCCCAGGCTACTGTATCATTTCGTAAACCTCCCAGTGGTTCCGCCACGATCGTTCTTTAAAGAACTGAACAGCCTCCTAACGGAGTTAGTGTGGGGCGGGGGACGGCGACGAGTAGCGCTATCCACACGTTACCTGCCTTCCACGGAGGGGGGATTTGGAGCACCGGCCTTCGAGGCGTACTTCTTGGCGGCCTAGCTCCAATGGCTGTCATATTGGGCGGCAGGGCGTCACATAGGGGAGACCATCACTGCAGACGGCCCCATGTCACAACCAGCGATCCACCGGATGCTGCTACCAGGCACTAAACCTATACGTACTCAGCCCCTACAACTGTCCATTGCCCGCACCTGCATGATGGGTATCCACCGTATGTCCAAAACACAGCCGCCGTACTCACCCCTGCTGCCACTGGTGGGCTTCCCACGAGGAGACACATACTACACACAAGGAACACTTCGAGTCTGGACAGAATTGTCAGTCACGGAGGTAGAATCGTTATTCGAAGAGGGACAGCTGACAACATACGAACAGATGATGGAGCAATATGATCTCCCCCCTGGGCAATTCTTACTCCACAGGCAATTAATAGATAGCAGTCGTAAATACTGGAATCCTCACACAGGGGAACCCACACCACACCCAGTGATACACACAATCTTACACATGGGAGTGGGGCGACATCCGGTCACTTGGCTTTATAAGGCAGTAGGTACACTACTCCTCCCATCCCTTCAACCCCTGCGTCAGAAGTGGGAGACGGACATCGGCAGAGTGGTCCACGATAAAGAATGGAGCACAGCCCGGGAATACCCCAAAAAAGTATCCAGAAATTCAAGATTCCGTAACATACAGTTCAACATCCTCCATACAGCCTATCTCACACCACACCGACTGCATCGCTTCTTTCCGGATACACACTTTGAGTGCCTCCGATGTCAATCCCCGGGAGCAGATTTTAGGCACATGTTCTGGGATTGCCTCACACTTCAAGGATTCTGGGGTAAAGTCCATCGGACCCTCGAAGAGGTTACTGCCATCACAACCATGTCCACATGGGAAGCATGCGTGCTCGGGATATTCCGCAGGCGGAAAACCGAGAAAGTGCAGTATCGTTTCCTCTCACTGGTCATTCTCTTGGCAAAAAGGAGAATAGCTATGCATTGGAGGACCCCCACGGGACCACCGGAAGCGGCCTGGATAGGCGCGATGTATAAGTGGGGTAAAGCGGAGGAGGAGATACTCCGGGAGGAGGAAGTGAGGGGACACCGCAAACACCCTATATCCTTAGACTGGGCCCACTTAATGTACAAATTTACACAGGCAACATGTCCCCAAGAGTCACCGACGGCCTCGCAATCCCAGACCCGAACAGCCACACCGGCCCCTGCACCTCAATGACACAACCACAAAACTACCCAAACATCGCAAGAAGCCGCGCCCCATGACCCGTGCTACCCGACGCGTGCCACTGACTCCCCACACGCTGTCGTACTCTGCAACCTAGAAACACTGACGCCCCACCCCGGCGCAGCAGATAACCCCCCGCTGCCCCCTAGACTCCCCACCCCCACCCCACCAGGTTCACCCCTAAAGTTTGAAAAAATTAGAAAGTTTAGATTGGAGGGGGTATCCCCCCTACCAATGGTTTATTGGGAAGACCTATAGATAATGACGTCATGACGACACATGCAGACACGGATCATGCCGACCTCGTTGGCGCTATTTGAGATGACTGAGTAACGATCAACATACCATAAGGTCATTACCATACTCAGAACAGTAGACCGCTCACCACGGACAGTCTTTGCTCTTCTCAGGGGTGACCTACCGGCCCTGCAGAGGATTATGTGGTAAACGTTCCTGGACCGCACAGCTTGGTATGGCCGATCAACACATGATTATTGTATGGGGAAGGCTACTCAGCGTTTCCTGAAACTGCGTACTTATAGTCATGCACTACTGTACCGTATAATCACTGTCATGTTGGTTGTAAAATGCAAACAAAAACCCAATAAACAAATTTAAACAAAAAAAAACAGCGTGTATTAATGATTCATTGGGTTATGTGAGTGGGTGCAAAAGTCTTCAAGTGGGTCTGTGACTGGGAATATAAGTCTGTGAGTGGGTATGTCAGTAGCTTCTTGAGTCTTTCAGTGAGTGGGTGCATAAGTGTCTCAGTGGGTCTGTGAGTTGGTGCATGAGTGAGTGGGTCTGTGACTGGGTGCATGAGTCTCTGAATGGGTCTGTGAGTGGGTGCATCAATCTATCAGTGGGTGTGTGAGTGGAAGCATAGGTCTCTCAGTGGGTCTGTGTGTGGGTGCATGAGTCTTTGAGTGCATCTCATAGTGGGTGCATGAGCTGCTGAATGCTTATGTGAGTACACACATGGGTCTCTAAGTGAGTCTGTGAGTGGGTGCATTAGTGTCCATTTTATATTCATCATTATTCGTGATGTCCCCACGATGGAACACGGGAGTTGTGCTGGCGGTTGTGGAGTCGTTGCAGATATCTATTGTGATTAAAAACATCAATTTTGGACACATAACTTGTCACTTACACCCTCATTTCTCATACATGAGGTCAGAGTACCTCCACCCTGATCCCTTATGCTAGCTTTCACAGAAATGTTCAGCCCTGGGAACCGTTCCTGATCGATGAAATGGCAGCCGCAACTTTCTACACAGGTTGCATCCAGTCAATCGAGTATTCCCACTGACGTGCGCATTCGCGATTTACCTCAATCTTGTTGCAAAATGCCCACCATCACCACAAAACCGTTGTGAAATATTCGTGACCATAGATATCACTATATAGTTCGGATTTAATTTCACAAAAACAACTCAACGGATTTACACCAAATAACCAAAAGTCACTTCCTTGAACCAACATCTATCTCCCTGCTAAATTTGGTGTAAGTCCGTTCAAGTGATTTGTACTGTAGGTGTGGCTAAAGGTTCCTATGGAAATCAGTATTACAGATGCACCCTTATTTAACTGCCATATTTCTCTGTCTCCACTTCAGACACCGCCCCCAAGCTCCCGCATTTACTGCCGGTAGTCGCCACGCCAGATGAGCCCCTGATTGCCTTCTGACGCCCTGATTAACTCAGACGCTGTAAACCCCGCGTGCCGTCCCACCTCAAGCCGCGATCAGCACCCGACCATTCATTGTTGCCTCGGAGTCCCGCTAGCCACGCATCCCTGCTTGGCTGCACTCACTGTATCTATCGACAACTCTGTCCTGATGACGATCCCGACTAAAGGGGATCGAAACGCCGTCGACTATACAGCCTGAATCATATGACGCATATCACGCTTAAATGCTCCGGTAGAAATAATTGTTTTTCCAAGTGATTGTAACTTGTCTTTGGAGCTTTTAACTGATGTACATATTTTGTTTAATGCGTCGCCAATGCTGTTTTTAAAGCACTTGCACATTCACCTCACCAATTGTACATAGCACTTTGCACCAAGTGTCACTGGGTTGTCACAAGATCTGGTCTTTACAGTGCTGTTTAAACTGTAATTGCATATGAAAGAATTTTCCCTTTCTGTTTCCTTGGTGAATAATACTACCTTTTTCGAAATCAATTGACTCCTTGTTTCTGTTTCTTCCGTAATGCTTTTGGCATACATATTTGAAATTGTCTCTACATAATACCTGTTGGGAATTGTTTTTGCCTACACGATACACCCATCCCAACGAGGTTTATGGGTTTTCTCCTGTTATTCCTATAACCCAAGCTTTCCATGACACTTAGAACCTACATGGACACTTTTTTGCTAAATTTTATGAAGATTGGTCAAACGACACCAAAGTTATAGTCAAGTCAAAAAATGCTTTTCCTATGGAAACTAGGTCCTAACTATAACTACCTACTGGCAACCGCCAGTAAGAAATATATATACATATATCTATATATATATATATAGATATATAGATATATATCTCTATATATATATTCAATTTACACACAAAAAAAGGCTAAAGATAAGTTATAGTTAGGAAAACTCTCTGCATGTTTGGTCTACAAACACAACTTAAACTACACAAACATTGGAAATTCAACAGTTATAGTTATATCTTTAATTTATCGTTTAAGGACCACTTACAAAGTTATATAAATCATACTAACAAATCACATTTGTATTTAGGTACCACCTTAAAAGTCAGATAACTTGCACACCTCCATACACAGTATTCTCACCTCACTCACCACACTACATTAACAAGTAGGCCTGCAGCACTAATTGTGGCACCAGCTTTAGAAGCCTTTTAAACATTGTTGTGTAGCATTTTAGAATCCGAGCGAAATTTACCGATTCATGCCCTTATATAGGTATTATTCACATTGCCCTTATATAGGCATAGAAATCATGCCCATGTTTAGACATAACCCATCCAGTCCAAATACAGGCATGGCTACTTCCACTAGTTCCAAAAAGCCACAACGATTTCTTGGAAAACTCGGCTTCAGCAGTCAGGGACATCCCCTTGCTTGAATATTGATTTGTCCTAGAAATCATGGAGTTTTCAGAGAACTGCCATTCCCTTGGGGTTCTTTGATGACGTTATTATGTCCGACTTTACGTCAAACAAAGCACCTTCAAGGTATAAATATGCCTACACTTTCCCTAGCAAACACACAGTGGTTAGGAGCAGCTCAACTATCTACTTGCCCGACGCAGAACGCTACAGCAAGTGCCAAAGGAAGCCACACCCTCCAGCTGATGCACTGACAGAGAGGCTGCCTTTCTCTCACTGAGAATCCAGCTCCAGTGTTTCCAAGGTCCCCTGGCGGGGTGTTGGGAAATCGAGTCCCGAGACAGAGATAACAGACCTCCTTCATTCTAAAACAAAGGTACGGAGCTGATTAGACCCTACGAGAAATCTTGGTTAGATTCTTGGCAAAGACAAACTAAACCTATTCTACACCTCACTTACTTCTTCCCTCATATTAGACTTAGGTTAGGTACATTGGGGTAGGCGTATTTTAGAAACACCCGTTGAGTACTTTTAGCCATTGTTATTTATGTATGTATTTTATGGCTTAGAAACCATACAATACTTTTACAGTATTATTTTATAATACTCTTCTTACTGTACGCATTATATTTTGCAACCAGTATTACGATTGTAGCAGTTCACTTTACTTGCTTGAGAAAGAAGACTGTACAATAAACCCTTTTTATTGAAAACACCCACCTCTCTATTTCTCTGCACCTCTGATGAAACGAAGCATGCACGATTGACTGAGTAAAATATCTATCTATTGTTTCCACGACTCTGAAGATCAGTTTTATTCTTGGGGAAACAAAGTTGTCATGTTTATGCGGTTGTCAGAAACTAATACCTTCTTGTGTATTCAAGAAAGTTTCTGGTGACCTCTGAGCTAGCTGGCACTCACAATTAAGTCTAATATATTCGATAGAGACCTAGTCGACCTAAGTCCTACATAAATATATAGGATATGTTATTCCAATGCACAGAGCCTATTGGGAATATAGGAACTACACTACATGGCGCCCAACGTTTGGTAAGGCACTAATTTAACGCTAGATACTAGAGTAATTCAGTCGTGCTTTTCACAGAGATCCCTTTTTCCCGTAAAAAAACTCCAATAGACGTCTAGAGTGGGTAAAAGGATAAAATATCCGCCATTACTGAGTAGGTCGAAAATCCTATGTATTCGTTTTTGTTTGATTCAACATTGAAGGATACAGGGTTCCAAAATATTGTGCACCTTATCTTTGTTTCCTAGAAACTTGCTCTGCGAACTTTCAGTCAACAAAGTGACTGAAAACCAGACCGGTGGAGCTGCAGCAGCTGCAACCCAACCGGGTTTAGACGTTACAGGTTTCCAACAAAACGACCCGGATGCTATAATCATCCCGGAAAACTTAAGGAAAACCATCGCTATAAAACTTATAATGAATGGCCTATCACCTAGAGGTGGTAGGATAAAATCATAGAGGCACACGAATATCGGCAGACAGAAGTATTCTATTCATGGATAGTCTTCCCTAAAGCAAATGCAGTATCGCATGTATTTCACTTCTACAAAGTAGAGGATAATCCAACGGAATACGTTCCTTTCAAGGACATTGAAATTCCACTAACTTACCAAGAGCATCAGCTCTGGTTTAAAGGTGCCCTACAACATCAAAAACACATTACCATCCTCGGTCCACTAGGTAGACCAGGAGCAACATGGCCGGTACTAGCCAGCTATACACCACATCCTGACATCGAAGAAATGTCAAGTGAAGAACTATTAGTTCAACTAAAACAACTAATAAAAATATATAGACAATTGTTCCAATATGTAATGCGGACTCTAACTGTCCAACCTCCTATAAGGATACCACAACAAACCCCTCACCAGGGGAACACAAATAAAATCACACCACAGGCTATATAATCAGGCATTGGTAAATTACCTGCAAAAAGGGAACAAATTCCATTCTGGATAGCTCAAAAAATTACTCAAATCGAGGCAGTATTTCCTGATACTACCCCTCATGAGAACCACAGAATTTTAACAATCTGTTTACCAATGGGGATCGCACCACACCTGGAGGACTGCTACACTTGGGGTACAGTCTTTGCTGCAATGTACACAAAAATACATGGTGTTCTGTCTATGGCGGTGATACCAGATGTCCTGAAACAGATTCAAAATGAATACGGGGCAGAGCCTGCTTTCAATCAGGGTATGAAATTACTGAAAGATTTCAAACAGGTCTCAGCTATAATATTAGCTAATATTAAAGGTGAAGCAGCATCTGTGGCAAATTGATGTAACTGAGCAACCATATGAACTGGCCAGAATAATTGAAAAATCCTACGAAGAACTAGGAAGAGATAGTTTGGGTGGGAAACCAGTCAAACTCCAACTAAAAGAAAGTCATGAAAAGGTCTTTATTAAAAACACTCTCACTACTCCTAAAAAGAAGTGGGAAAATACCAAACAAACTTCTAATGAGAAGCGTTCTCAGTCCCGAGGAAGGTCTCCTCAAAAGGAGCCCTCTGAAAAGAGGTATAACATCAGGAACAGGGATAATTTGAGAAAACCTGATAGATATCAAGATACTGATACACGTTCCTCTCGTACCTTTCAGACTTCCTCACAGAAATCGGAGAGAAGAGGACGGTCAGAACACAAGGAAGAACGCGTGAAGTCCAAAGACGATCAACACGTTCCAAAAAATAAGAAAACCCAATTCACCAGGTCTAAAAGTCAGACATGCCGAGGATCTTGAGGACACAACTCAAGAACGGGGAGTGGGCCCAGACAATGCTGGACAGCACAGCAGAAGTCACCATAGCTCGCAAGATCTTGAAGGATCACCTGGAGACAGTGGACTTGAATGAGTACATTCAAGTTGAAACAGCTGATACCAGGGTTAGGGTACCCCATAAGTTATATGAAGTAACGCTCCAGATGGAGGGGGACATAAATAGGAAAATAAGAGCACTCTTTTGGGAGAAGCTCTCTAAGGGTTATGACAATCTTCTAGCTGAAATAGACTGGCCACCAAAAATTGTCAGGGAGTGCCCACACGGCGAAGACATCATTATCCAGCCTTCTCCAATCATATTCCAATTCACTTAAAATATACCTATGCCAGAAAATGGGCTGTAGCCCAGGCTCCAGCATTATATAAAAATCATGTAGGATGGGATGAGGATTCTCCTTACCATAAAATCCAGTTAAAAACACAACCAACTTTACGAAGGCAGTATCTAGATAAGCAAGAAGCTAAAAAACAGGTCAGGGGGATCTTAGATCAACTTGAATACCAAGGGGTGATTGAAACATGCACCGTCAATGAACAATCCTTTGTTTCCTGTCTCCAAACTAGACAATACATATCGTCTAGTTTTGGACTACAGACATAAAGGGCCAGATTTAGGTAGCCAAATACAGGTCGGTAACGGACGATTTCGGCCGTTACCGACCGGTATTTGGCTTTTAACATGTAGGTGGCTCGGAATTTACAGAATCGGTATATTTACCGATTCGGTATTTTTACGAATCGGTAAATATACCGATTTTGTTAATCCATATGTAGGTGGCACAGTTTGCAGTGCCACAGGCCCTTAGGATTCCTTATTTTGGTAAAATACCGAATTCCAGTGTACATGTACATCTGCGCATGTACACCTATGCCATGTGACACACAGACCTGCCCTTAGGGCATGTCTGTGTGCCACATGGCACACTAGCCTGCAATTGGGGTGCTACAGGGTGTCAAAGTGACACCCCGTTCCCCCTGCCAGGATTCCGTATTTACCGATTCTGTAAATACCGAATCGGTATTTCCCATTGATTCCTATGGGCGTCAAGGCCCATAGGAATCAATGGTAAATACCGATTCGGTATTTACAGAATCGGTAAATACCAAATCATACAGAATCGGTAATTATAAAAGTAAAATTACCTACATCTGCCTAGTTCCAATTTACCTACTCTTAAATACCGAATCGGTATGATTCGGTATTTAAGAGTAGATAAATCGGAATTACCTACATCTGGCCCTTAAACTCTTGTTGCAAAACATTTGCAGTACAAAATGCACACAGTACAGCACTAATGAATAACATTGTGTGTAAAAAATATAAAACCACATATTTCAAACGGTTTCTTCTGTTAAAACATTGCACCTGAAAGCAGGAACTTGACTGCTTTCTCAATTATGGGGACACAGCGTCACTTCTGTCGTCTCCCCCAGGGACTCAAGAATAGTCCAGGGTTATTTTTAGGCAGAGTAACAGAGTTACTACAAATGTATGATGATGAGGCATTATCTTATGTCGATGACATCTATCTAACAAACGATGATTTAGACAGGCACTTGAACAGAGTGAATACCATTATACTTGGATTCGCTTCTGAAGGGTACAAATTTAACTTTAAGAAATCAAGAATTGCCCACCTCAACGTCCTTTTTCTAGGATACGAGTTATTAAGAGAAGGCAAAAACCTGGCACCCAACTTTTTAGAAAAGTGTGCGCTGCTCCAACCTCCAAAAACGCTGAAAAACTTAGTCAATTCTAGGTTTCCTGAATTTCAGAAGAACATACATTCTAAACTACACAGAAAGGGTTAAACCTCTCTACAAATTAATCAAACGTGATTTCAAAACAACAAATTGGACTAAAAAATACACAGAAATTTTGCGTTCAGTGCAAACAGGCATGTTAGCAACATCACATTTACAGACAAGCGTAAATGTACGCAACCTTGTAATCCGAATCATCCCAGGAAGATGCGGATTCACATACTTAACCTTTAATGAAGGGGACAAAGTACCGATTGCATACAAATCACACCTGTACACACAAGCTGAAATGAAATTCACTTCTACAGAAAAAATTCTGACAGCGGTTCAAATTGAAGTAGCAAAAGAGAGAGCTCTTGCACAGGGTAAACGCATAATGGTCGTTACTCCTGTACCTGCCTTAGAGGCAGTGAGTGACAAAAGCAAGCATTCCAAATGCCAAGGCTTTACATCCGAGATGGATACAGTGAGTTAACTCTCTTGCTGCAACAGAAGTTGAATACGTCTTGTCCCCTACTTGAAAACTCAATACGAACAAGAATGTCCTCTGCGCACTGAGATTCTGCCTCTAGAACAGTACAAATGTATAATTTATACAGACGGATCAGCACAACCCGTAATTGGGGGTAAACAAGCTTATAGTGCTGCGTGCGCGATTGGTAAAGGTCGCTGACGCGATGGTAAATGCCGACCTAGGGTCACAAACACTAAATCTCTCTGATTCTGTACAGCTCAGCGAGTTGAACTACAGGCTTTCAAGATGGCGCTTGAAAATACTGATCGCGAATTCCCCACACTCATAGTGTGCGATTCGTATTACTGCGTTCAATCTTACAATGAATACTTGCAGAACTGGGTTCAAAACGGTTTCAAAAATGCAAAAGGTGGCACAATCAAGCATAAGTTACTTTGGAAACAAGTAGTTCAATTACAGAAAGAACTACAAAAGACTCACATGATCCATACACTGAGTCATCAGCGTGATGGCGTTCACGTTGCAGGGAATTCATTGGCTGATGAAGCCGCGAAGGCAGCTGTGCAAATGGCTTCGGTAGCTGCAATCACTCGTTTGAAAACAAAAATAGAAGGCGAAACAATGCTAGCTGTCAATGCCACAAGCAAGGGCAGCAGTGCAGCGTTACCTCTGAAATATCCACTCGAATATTCATACATAATTGATGCCAAATTTGTCCCTTTTGCTCGAATCCCTGGAGTGGGGGATAGAGTAATCCCAAACAGGAGACGTAGTGGAGCTTTGATTCAAGAAGCACATATGGGAGAGGGTCTGATACATCAAGGGATCTCTAAATCCATTTTGGATTTAATAGAGACATACTGGTGGCCAGGGATGAATACCCACATTCACGAGTTTGCAATTAAATGCCATGACTGCAACAGAGATCGCAGCATAGAACACCACCAGATCCCTGACTACAGTATAGCTAGCCCAGTACAGACACCATTGTTAGACAGCATTAGGCTTTCTACACGCAGACGTCACTGTGGACGAATGCGTTCCCATAACTATTAGGATGTGGCCTCAGCGCTCGGCTGATGCCCGAACTGTTATAACAGATTTGCGAGTCTTTATCAGCACATACGCAGTCGGCACGCTACATTCTGACCAGGGTCCTGCATTTAGCTCCAAAGCTTACAAGGAGGCCATGGCAAATCTGGGCGTTTCATTGCGATATTCGAGTCCATTCCATTCTGAGGGAAATTCTGTAGTGGAAAGAAAAAAACGGGACCTAAAGCAATCTATAACAGCTAGGGTATTAGGCTCGGGTGACGGGTGGGTCATACATCTAATAAGTGTCCAACGTAGTTTAAATAATCTGCCAAGAAATTCTCTGGGTGGAATCACTCCATATGAAATCCTTTTTGGTACTAGAATGCTTGTCCAGGATCTCGATCGTCACACTTCAGTGGTGGAACAAAAACCCTTTGATATCAAAGACTGGCTGTTATGCAGGACTTAAACGAGAAAAGGAGAAGTCAAAGCAACACAATACTGAAGCCAACGACCACTGAAGGAGAACCACCAGTCCCAGCAAGGCCTGTCTGGATTCCAAAGATTGGGGATCTAGTCAGAGAAAAGATCGCGGATAAGAAGGAATTTGGGCCTTCTTACAGAAAACCAGTACCTGTGCTAGCACTCCACGGATCAAGAACAGTGTTACTGCCGCCCCTTGCTGGAAGAAAAGAGAATAGGTTTGTATCTATCGACCTGGTCAAACCACATCATGTGGCCGATAATAAGTAGTAGGCCCAGTGGACTCCAAAGATGTAGCAGAAGACCAAATCTTGCTACTACTCAAGAGGTTCAGACTGAGAGACTGATAACAAGCAATAAAGCTATGGAACTTGTGCCTCTTGAGACCCAAATACCAGGTTGTCAAGACACTCCTCTCTACAATGATCAATCAATCAATCAATGCATTTATAGAGCGCGTTACTCACCCGTGAGGGTCTCAAGGCGCTGGAGGGAGGGGGGGGGAGTCGCTACAGGTCTTGAGGTGTTTCCTGAAGGTAAGATGGTCCTCGGTCAGCCGTAGGTGTGCGGGGAGGGAGTTCCATGTTTTGCCTGCCAGGTAGGAGAATGATATTCCTCAGGTGGTGGCTCTGCGGATCCGTGGGATGGTGGTGAGGGCAAGGCTGGCGGAGCGTAGCTGGCGGGTGGGGTCGTAGAATGAGAGCCGGTCGTTGAGGTATTCGGGGCCATTGTCGTGGAGTGCTTTGTGTGCGTAGGTGAGGAGCCTGAATGTGATCCTCTTGTTGACGGGGAGCCAGTGCAGGTCTCTCAGGTGGGCGGATATGTGGCTGTGGCGGGGGATGTCGAGGATGAGTCGTGTGGAGGCGTTCTGTATGCGTTGGAGTCGTTTCTGAAGTTTGGCTGTGGTTCCTGCGTATAGGGCATTTCCGTAGTCCAGTCGGCTGGTGACGAGGGCCTGGGTGACGGTTTTTCTGGTTTCGGTGGGGATCCACGGAAAGATCTTATGGAGCATGCGCAGGGTGTTGAAGCAAGATGACGAGACAGATGTAGCATCAGACTACACTAATATGACAAAGGATCTGGTAGCCCCAGAGATTTCAAGAAATCCTGATGCAATTACAACAATTGACAGAACTGCCTCTGGCTATTTCATCAACTTTGATACGTTTTCCGAGGATCCCAGTGAGCCTGAAACGACGCCAGCGAATAAAACTTTTAAAGATCAAGTAAAAGAACTTCTTGAGCAACTTGGAAAAACTTATCTGGTTTCACCATGGGTTGAACTTTGGATTGTGTTAGGAGTACTTTTTCTCCTACTTTGGCTAATCATGGAATTACCTTTCGGAATGCTGATAAGTGGAAGATATAGTAAAATGGACACAGCAAGTAAGAACATCAACTTGCTCCTAAAGCCACACAAATCATCTCATCATGAACAAAGAGATTTGACATCAGTGAGCATCACAGCCGTTCCTATACCTGGTGGTATAGCATGGGACAGAATTGATTATGACATCTATGGCCCTGAAGAGCTGTTGAAGATTCCACACCAATTCAAGGTTTCCTTGAGTGACTTTGCTTCACCCAGCACGTTTTCTGATGATTGGGACTTTGAGACTGTTAATAATATGATGTCAGTTTTAGAGATGTCTGCTAAATTCACAAAACATGAATACTTAGCAGGTTGATCTGATTAGGCACAAGTGTATTGTTATAATCATTATGGTCATCATTACTTGCACAAATCTGCAAACCCTAGAAATGTTTATACTTTCAATCAATGGGAACATTGTCCAACGCCACCAAAAGGTAGCTCAAAAACATTCTATGAAAAATGTCCAAACTTCTCAGGTTTTAATGTCTCAAATCCGGAAACATTTTACTTCAAAAATGTTAATATGACAGGAATGAAAAGTATGTTAACCAATACAAAGCAAATTTATTCAGCAGCCTTTTATGCCCAGCTGTCCTCATTAGGGTTCGACTTTTGGAGTGACAACATAGAAACAAAAACTGTCTGAGGCTCAAAAGACTGGCAGGTGCAGGGAATAGAAGCTTTATTTCGAGCCTGCGTTATCCCTGAACAAATAATGTTTTTGAACGACACTGTGCAACAGACATCCTGCCTTGGCCTGGCCAAGATAAAAGATTCAGATTGGAACAAACCGTCCATACCTACACCTACACCTGATAGTAAAAACACTTCGGAAGGAGGGGTCGAAGTAAAAACAATTTTACTTAAAAACATAACTGATCCTGATTGGACAAAAATGGTTAATCTGGCCCACAGACACAAATAACTGTCAAGATAGATTCCTGAACAAGACACAGGGGTTTATAGTAACTAGGCCAGATCCAAGATATGTCCAGAGACAACATCCAGGGATAGTAACAACATACAGTGTAGGAAAACTGTGCCTTGAGTGGCTACAAAAATCTACACTTACAGAGGTTAAACAACACTTATCTTTACTTAAAGATGGCGTTGATTTAAGGGACTTTTTACAAGGTCCGGCAAAACAACGTCATAAAAGTTTCATATACGCAGGTATATACACCATTTATAATGAAAGTGACACAGGCACAGACTGCAGAAAGAATACGAGAAATTGATCGTATTAATTTAGAGAAAGCACTACCTGTAGTTGACAATGGGTTAACGACCCTGTCATCCAGAATTATTCTTTGGACAGCATAGTATCCTCTGCCATAGACATAATGGAACAGGACTTGCTCATGCTACAGCATGGACAGTCGCAATTACGTTCTATAATACTTTTAGGCTGGACGTTACAAAATCTTTGTTTTGGATATGTGCCATGGCGTCTAATCAACACCACGTCATTGTGCTCTGTATTTAACCTTACAGATAAACAAATCATTTTGGCACAAAGAGGAGCAGATTATACAGTGCTGAGCATTGAATAACTGGAAAGATTACCATTAACTGTTTCAGAAAAACCTGCAACAGAATGGCTAATAGACGGGATAATCACTCTGCCTGTCACAATTTTCAATTTTCAATACTGTTTGAAACATATACCAGTTGCTGTGTATGAAAGGTTGAGTAAGGAATACATAAAGTCAAACTAGGAATTACCATACACACACAGATGTTGGAGTGGGGGAAAATAAGTATTTCTTAGTGGTACACAATGTAAAAGCGCACTAAGCGGTATACTTTTATGTCAGGGTATTAATTTACATGGAGCCTGTGAAGGTTCTCCGAACAACTTATCCTGCCACCTGCAAGGTTCTCCAGCAGCAGTGATAGATCCAATTTTTAGGTAGCTTTCTAACGGGAGCTATATAATGTTGAATGATCACAGCTGTTGTGGAATGATGCCAGGAATAGCCTATCTTGTAACTGTGTCGGCCAGGGTCACTTGTTGTATGCAAGTATTGTTTCCTAAAGCTAAGGCAGACAGGGAGTCGCCGTCATGGCCTTCACTGAACATCTCTTCTATTCAAATTGATACTTTAAGCAGAATGAAAGCCATTCTTTTACAAAAAAAATGTGCCACTGACCTCGTCCAAAGAGACGTATGAACTACAAGTTGCAAGGTCCTCTGCAGAGGTACATGCCCTTTTATCCACAAACTGCCCAATACAATTCGTAGAAATGTTAGGTCGTATCTTAAACATGTCTGATACCAGTGGTATTGTACATGTATTTAAGACAGTTTTTTCGGGACTGTTAGCACCTTTCGAAGCAGTCCTCAGCCTTTTTTCAAACTTCGTGCAATCTGTGTTTGGTGGCTTGCCTCTCATTTTGGGACTCGTAGCAGGAATACTATTCTTGTTCCTTCTGCTCCGATATGGCAGGTCCGGTCAGCAACGACACCCAGATCACCATAGAGAACACTCTCCTGGCAATGAAGTTTCGTGAGCGCATGATACAGATCCTGGGCCTGGCCCGTCTAAGAGACTAGAATACCACGTGGTTCCTATCATTCTACGGTGCCTGCTTTGTGGAGAAGAATGCGTGTTGGACGTCTGTCTAACACTTCCATCAGCACTGCCAACGGATGTTGATACCTTGCTTGGTTCGGTAACGGCCCATGCATCGTGTTGTCCCCAGCGGCTACCAATTCTGATGACGGCATTCATTGAGATCTCACAGACGCAATCAGCTGACGGTGAGATACGTGATCGACAGGCACACAGGTACCATCTCCGACGAACATTTCTAATGCGGCTAACGCTGACGGCGATGCTTCACATTTTAGTGCTATCGGTATACTTAATGTAGTGGTCCAACTTTCACCTGCTGTGGTAGACGATTTCTCTGCCAGCTTAGAAGATTTAATGTTTTCTCCAAACAATGAGAATGACTTTTGAAGTTAGCACACAGCGTTCTATGGGACTCTGTATTCGACCTTCACTTTTCAAAACAAATCTTCCAACTTTAAGAACTCTATTTTTCTGCAACTTGACTTTTTCCAAAATTGAATTTCTTTTTTTTTTTTGGTACAAAGTAATCTGCTTAAAGTAGAATTATTCTTAGAGAACAAGAATTCTTTGAAAACACTTTCAAATGACAATATTTGACCTTGTCCACAACCAAAATAGTATATATTCCATCATGGAATTGTCTGGACCTTTCATCTGTATTTAAGAGCCATTTCATAAAATGTTATTTCATGACTCATTCTGATAAGCATTTTCCAATGTCACACTACATGCTTTGAATAAAAATATTGCTTTTTAAATGCGTACAGCGCAAAAGCTCATCTTTCGTGTACAACCATTTCAAATGCATTTTATGTATTTTGGGAGGGATATTTCACACATCATGCTTTAGATATGTTTAAAATGCTTAGCATTTAGTGATATCGAACATAATAAAGTGGAGTGGGTGTTGTGTAGCATTTTAGAATCCGAGCGAAATTTACCGATTCATGCCCTTATATAGGTATAATTCACATTGCCCTTATATAGGCATAGAAATCATGTCCATGTTTAGACATACCCCATCTAGTCCAAATAGAGGCATGGCTACTACCACTAGTTCCAAAAAGCCACAACGATTTATTGGAAAACTCGGCTTCAGCAGTCTGGGACATCCCCTTGCTTGAATATTGATTTGTCCTAGAAAT
The DNA here is from genome assembly GCF_964261635.1 of Lissotriton helveticus. Taxonomy (NCBI): domain Eukaryota; kingdom Metazoa; phylum Chordata; class Amphibia; order Caudata; family Salamandridae; genus Lissotriton; species Lissotriton helveticus. Next base: position 468,649,195 of record NC_136062.1, read on the forward strand.
CATGGACTTTTCAGAGAACTACCATTCCCTTGGGGTTCTTTGATGACGTTATTATGTCCGACTTTACGTCAAACAAGGCACCTTCAAGGTATAAATACGTCTACACTTGCCCTAGCAAACACACGGTGGTTCGGAGCAGCTAGACTATCTACTTGCCCGACGCAGCTCGCTACAGCAAGTGCCGAAGGAAGCCGATCCTCCAGCTGACGCAGTGACAGAGAGGCTGCCTTTCTGTTGCTGAGAATCCAGCTCCAGTGTTTCCAAGCTCCCCTCGCGGGGTGTTGGGAAATCGAGTCCCAAGACAGAGATACCAGACCTCCTTCATTCTAAAACAAAGGTACAGAGTTTATTAGACCCTACTAGAAATCTTGGTTAGATTCTTGGCAAAAACAAACTAAACCTATTCTACAACTCACTTACTTCTTTCCTCGTATTAGACTTAGGTTAGGTACATTGGGGTAGGCGTATTTTAGAAACAGCAGTTGAGTACTTTTAGCCATTGTTATTTATGTATGTATTTTATGGCTTAGAAACCATACTATGCTTTTACAGTATTAATTTATAATACTCTTCTTACTGTACGCATTATATTTTGAAACCAGCATTACGATTGTAGCAGTTCACTTTACTTGCTTGAGTAAGAAGACAGTTCAATAAACCCTTTTTATTGAAAACGCCCGATTCTCTATTTCTCTGCACCTCTGATGAAACGAAGCATGCACGATTGACTGAGTAAAATATCTATCTATTGTTTCCATGACTCTGAAGATCAGTTTTATTCTTGGGGAAACAAAGATGTCATGTTTATGCGGTTGTCAGAAACTAATCCCTTCTTGTGTATTCAAGAAAGTTTCTAGTGACCTCTGAGCTAGCTGGCACTCACAATTAAGTCTAATATATTCGATAGAGACCTAGTCGACCTAAGTCCTACGTCAAATCTATAGGATATGTTATTCCAATGCGCAGAGCCTATTGGGAATATAGGAACTACACTACAACATGTCTCAGGCCTGCTATTTCTGCATGTGTGTGAAGTTTAAACTGCCATTCCGACTTGGTGAAATCAACATTTTTCCAGGCCTAAACCTGCCTTTTTAATATATATAAGTCACCGCTATGTTAGGTCCCAAATAGCCCATAGGGTGCAGTGTATTTAAAAAGTTGAGCATGTATGTTTAACGTTTACATGTTCTAGGTAGTAGCATTTAAATTACAGGCCCTCGGTCAATCAATCAATCAGGGAAATTGTAAGCGTGCTACTCACCTGTTAGGGTCTCAAGGCGATGGGGGGGGAGTTGGGTCGGGGGGGTCCGCAGTTGTGTTCACCCGAAGAGCCAGGTCTTGAGCGCCTTCCTGAAGGTGTTCAGGGAGGGGGCAGATCTGATTTTGATCGGGAGCTCATTCCAGGTCCTGGCCGTGATGTAGGAGAAGGCTCTTCCCCTCGCTTTGGCTCTGCGTATGTGTGGGGTCTCGACGAGGACGAGGTTGGTGGATCGGAAATTGCTTCTGGGTACATGGAAGGTGATTCTATCATTGAGGGAAAGGGGGATGGTGTTGTGGAGGCATTTGTAGGCATGGGTGAGTTTCTTGAAGGTAACTCTCTTCTTAATGGGGAGCCAGTGGAGATCCCGAAGGTGTTGGCTAATGTGTTTGTGTCGAGGGGTGCCAAGGACGAGTCTGGCGGCGGTGTTCTGTATCATTTGGAGCTTGCGGAGTAGAGACTTGTTATGCCAGCTTAGAGGGCATTTCTGTAGTCTTTTCTGCTGGTTATGAGTGCATGGGTGACTGTCTTCCTTGATTTGGGGGATCCATTTGAATGTCTTATGAAGGATGCAGTGGGTGCTGTAGCAGCTAGAGGCGAAGGCCTTGACCTGTCGGTTCATGGAGAGGGAAGAGTTGAGTAAGATGCCGACGCCGATGTTTCTGGTGTGGTCCATGGGGTTCAGGGGGCTGCCCAGGGCGATGGGCCACCAGGTGTTTCTCCATGCTGATGGGGAGGACGAGGACTTCTCCGAGTTGAGCTTCAGGCAGCTGTTGCTCATCCAAGATGCAACGTTCTGCATTCCTTCCTGGAAGTTGAGTCTGGTGGTGGTGGGGTCTTTGGTGAGGGAGAGGATGTGCTGGGTGTTGTCAGCACAGGATACTATGCTGAGGCCGTGCTGTCTGACGATGGCGGCGAGGGGGGCCATGTATACGTTAAAGAGGGTTGGGCTGAGAGATGATCCCTTGGGCACTCCGCAGTTGATTTCCGTGGGTTCGGATGGGAAGGGTGGCAGTCTGATCCTTTGGCTTCTGCCGGTGAGGAACGAGCGGATTCAGTTGAGGACAGTTCCTTGTATGCCAGCGTCATGTAGTCTGGCGGTGAGTGTGCGGTGAGAGATGGTGTTGAACACTGCTGACAGTTCGAGTAGGACCAGGGCTGCAGTGTGGCCTTGGTCAAGAAGGGTGCGGATGTTGTCTGTAGCGGTGAGTAGGGCGGTCTCAGTGCTGTGGTTGCAGCAGAATCCAAATTGAGAGGGCTCGAGGATGGCGTTGTCTTCGATGAACCTGGTTAATTTTGCGTTGACGGTCTTCTCTGCGACTTTTGCCGCGTAGGGGGAGGCGCAAGATAGGCTGGTAGTTCTTGAGGTCCGTGGGATCTGCTGAGGGCTTCTTGAGCGGGGTCTGACTTCTGTGCGTTTCTAATTGTCTGGGAAAGTGCCGGTCTTGCAGGTGGTGTTGACGGTGCGTCATAGTTCTGTCGCGATGGCGGTGGCCGCTCTGTGGTAGATGTATTGTGGGCAAGGGTCTGCGGGGGCCCCCTGAGTGGATGCCTTTCATGGTCCTGGCGGTCTCTTTTGTTGTGATCGATGTCCAGGAGGAGGTGGTGGGCTGGCCAGTGTTGCCGGAGGGTGGGATGGTTGCAGAGTCAGGTGTTTGGTCGTTGAAGTTGTCATAGAGGTTTTTGATCTTCAGGTGGAATTAGGAGCCGAGCTTGTTGCAGAAGTCCTGGTAAGGGGTGATGTCCGTGGCATTGCTGGTGTTCCTGGTGAATTCCTGCATGATGCTGGGTACATGTAGGATCACTTTAGTAGGGACTCAACAAGTAAGTTCAATGTGCCAATTTGGTGTTAGCCAATTTCACCTTGTTTAAAGATAGAGCACAATCACTTTAGCACTGGATAGCAGTGATAAAGTGCCCATAGTCCTAAAACCAGCAAAAACAAAGGCAGTAAAAACAAGAGGAAGGAAAGCAAAATGCTGGGGGAAACCATGCTAGGGATGTCAGGTCCAACAATCGCTGCTTCTCATGTGGTATCTTGGCATTCTCTCGACTGACTGGTTGATGATGGCTTTTATTGATTGTCCTGTTCTGCGCCAGTCTGCTTGCATTCCTACCAGCAATAGTGTCCAAAACACCCTTGGCGGAAACTAATAACTTGGCAGTTATGTGTACAAATGTATTCATCCTCTGTCTACAGCCCAGGGCGGATCAGGCTTTGTCAATGACCAACTACTGGAGAGAGGGTTGGGCAGCGCCAAACCAATTGCATTTGTAAATGCTTGTTTTCTAATATTTCGTCGCCCACCCCAGTCTCATACTCTGTCAACGCTAGAGCTACTTTGGTTGCAAAGTAACTCTTCGAAACAATACATAAAATACATGTAACTGGCAGGTGGGGTACTTTATCGCATACTTCTGCTAGCTCAGTGAGAGGCCACGACGAGGAAACGATGCTCTGAACTTCATGTGGAAACTCTAGTCCCGTCCATTACGTGATACTTCATTGAGCTGCTCTTGCAGCCCGAAGCCTTTCCGCTGCTCACGCAGGGCTCAGGGCGAGCTGGGCCAGCGTGTGACTCAGACACCAACTCTTTGTCACCACCACTGCTCATCACGGCAACACACCAGCTTCAGGAGACTCCCTCCTCCAAAGCCACAAAAGGCCCTTATGTTAGTGCCCGCCTATATGTGTGTTCAATAGGTTTCCATACTCGAGAGCTGTAAGCTGCGATGTCTGCTCCGAGTGAGACACCTCGGAGAGCCCACACGCCTCAGGCTAGCAGAGGCAATTGTTTACCTCCCAACAGGCCCTTTATGAGGAGCGCGCGCCCTCAGGACGCCTTCCTTTTCACCTCAGAGGCCTGCTTTGTCTCGCTTCTTGGAGCCCGGCTCGGTCCCTCGAAGCGGGGACACGCCCTGGCCCCTGCGTGCGTGAGGCACGCCCTCCCAGGTACATAAAGGAGCCGTCAGCCGGGACGCGGAGATGAATGACTGGGAGGAAGACGCGCGCGGGACATCAGCGAGGATGGGGGCCGCGTCAGCCATCGTCTGCCTAGGATGTCTGCTGTGTGCAGCACGGAGCGCACCGGTGCAGGTGAGGCTGCGGCAGACTTGCCGTCTATGGATTGGAATTGGATTTATGTAGCGCCTACTACCACTAAACAGGCTTTCAAGCACTTTATGACTAATGCATGCTACTCCAGAAACCAAGCTTATTGGTGACTCCAGTCAGGGTATTGATTATTGCTGGTTATTGGGAATCTATGCGTTCGCACCAGTTTTTTCTCCTAGATTGCAACTACAAGAGTTGAGGTTTGCGCACGGCCATCCTATATGTGCTGCGTTGGGCATGCTTTGCTATGTTGTGTCTGGGCTTGTTTTATAATTAAGGCTCCCTGTTTTCCGTTTTTACAGATAAATATAGACAGCAAGCCATGTACTTTCCTTTCTGTTTTTATTTTTAAATGTGGTTAAAAACGGAAATTGCATTCTTTTTGCCTGATTCTAAATGCTGTCAGTCATGACTGCCAGGCCAATAGCTAGCTGTATGAACTGACAGGTAAGAGGTTAAACAAAGAAAGGAATTTTGGTAAAGAGGCTTAGGCAACAGTAGTTATGAAAAACTGTGATACTAAAATGTTCATGTTGTCTTATTAGTGGATTGCTTTATCAACTATGGTTGTTCATATCATTAAAACCTATCAGGTGTTCAAGCAAGAAGGTACACTTTTCGGTTACATTAATGTGGAAATATACTAGTTCTAACTTAATTTTTTCATAACACCCAAAATAAATATGGATAAATACAGATAACATAATAATCCACATTTGTAAAGCGCACAATCACCCGTAAGGGTCTCTAGGCGCTGGGGGCCGTCGGGAAGATTAAGCGAGCTATTGCCCAGAGTCACATGGTGCTGGGCTAACCTGCCGCCGGAGCCGGGGATCGAACCCTGATCCCCAGATTCCAGCGTCAGTCGCCCTGGCCGCGGCGCCACACCTCTCCCATAACATTAGTAGAAATTAAATACAAACAAACATAAACCTAAAAAATACCCTAAAACCAGGAGCCATAATTATAATTTAAAAAAAATGCAGCTAGCAGATTGCTAAGTTATGCTATTCTTTCCGGCTTTGTTATATGCTAAGGTAGCTGCTTTTATACTGTGCTCTCCTATGCAATTGTATGGTACTGTATTTAGTTTTTGCATAGCGCCTTACAATTGTGACCCTGAAGTGCTGTGAGGATTTTGCCTAAACATCAAGGCAGTCAATGCAATGTTGGTGAAGTGCATGTTAAAATGTGCTCCAGTGCTCAAGTTCAAGTTCAAAAGACCTTTATTCGAATTTCATAAAATTCATAAAAGTACCGCAGTTAAAAACAACAAATCATCACAGTATACAACCATACAAAATATTTAAAACATTTTTAGAATACAATACTTTAAAATTCCTAACAGTTCAGCTCCAATAAGGCTAATTTATAATTTCAGGGATTTTCCATCATTTTACGCACTCTTACAGTCAATCTTAAAAAAGTACTGGTACGAAAAATCAGTTCATCAGAATCCAAGGAAACCAACATTCTATGCGACTCAGTAAGTGTGAGTGGTATATGTTTCTTAAAATAAGGGGTTAAAAGCCATTTAATGTACCTAAGGTAGAATTTACAAAAGAATAAGAAGTGCAGATCATCCTGTGGACTAACACCATCACAGGGGCATGGGTTAAAATCCGTGCTATGTCGGTACCCCAGGGGAAAAGACAACAAGAATTTTACGGTACCCGCCCTTAAACGAAACAGGAGTAATCTCTCCCAGCTAGTCAAAGGTAGGGAGAGATAGAGCGGGAGGGGTTGTCTACACAGTTCATTTCCTAAATATTTTGCAACAGTTGATTTCTGCGATTCTCTTCTTAACCGTTCAGTATTATAAAGTGCATACAGTGCATTTTTAACCTCAACTTTGTCCTTGGGTTCAATAAGCGTAGGGTCATTAAATAGATTGCCTCTGTCCACAGCACTCAATGTTTTAAGGACTTCTGAGAGCCAGGGGATCGCCATTCCGTGATCACAATTTAAACAATCTTTCATAATGTTTTGGGTAAGTGCGCAGCGCTATTTCTCCAGACTTTAATCCAGAAGAGTGCCGGTCTGGCTCTAATAAAATCACTTATATAAGAAAGGTTTAGTTCACTATGGCAGATGTATTCAGAGGATGAGATCGGGGCGCCCAGTATTTTTCTGCAGAAGCGGCTTTCCTCCCGCTGGATACTGTGGCTATTCCCCGACCCCCAAACCTCCTCTCCATATGAAGCAACAGGTGAGCACTGCAATCTAAAAATTTTTAAAATAGCTTTAGTGGCACCAATTTTCTTTGGGCGGGGGAGGCTCAAAACAGAATTTGTGGATTTCGAGAACTTGCTCGTGGCGTGGGCCAAATGCCCACTCCACGTGCCGTTCGCAGCGAAAACCAACCCTAAGTAAGGAAATGTAGAAACAGATTCAAGGTTATCTCTACCTATCTGTATATTGTTGAGCTTCCTTTTGCCGGGACCACAAGACATAATAAAAGATTTTTTTAAATTAACCCGCAAGTCAAGACCCTCCATGAAATGGACAAAGCTATGTACAAGCAGACGGAGGGCATTTGGTGTGCGGGCCATAAGCACCGCATCGTCTGCATATAGGAGCGCTGGTAAAGGTTTCCCTAGGATTGATGGAACATCCGTGGTGACTTTTTTCAGGCAGTTTGATAGACGGTTAATATAAATGATAAACAACAGGGGTGCTAAAACGCACCCCTGTCTTACCCCCCTGCCTATATCAATGGCTCCTGAGACTTCACCACCCATCCCAACTCTGACCCGTGCTTTCAGGTCGGTATGGAGATAGGCGAGAAATCTAACAAGGGTGTCATCTAGGCCATTTTCTGATAGGATTGTCCAGAGTTTGGATCTATTCACAAGATCGAAAGCGGATGAAAGATCCATAAAAGCAAGATAGATGGGGGATGATCGAGCAATGCTGTACTTATCAATTATTAATTTCAAATTCAGGCATTGCTCCACTGTTCCCACCCCACTCCGAAATCCCATTTGACATGGATCCAAGAAGTCTGTGTCTATAGTTCATTCGAGTACTCTATTGTAGATTACACGTCCCAAAATTTTTAAAGTGTTGTCCAAAAGGGAGATTGGGCGATAATTGGCTGGTTCTGTCCTATCTCCCTTTTTAAAAATTGGGACGATAATACTAGTTGCCCATGTGGCCGGCATAGCCGCTGCTGGCAGACTATTAAAAACGTTGAGGAGAATTGGCGCCCATAGATCCACATTATATTTAATAATGTCTATGGGCAGACCGTCAGGGCCAGGCGCCTTATTTCCCAGGCTCTCTTTTATGTCTATCTCAACTTCGTGGGCTTCAATCTGTAGGCCGCCCAATTGTCCTGGATTTAGAATAGGCGGCTCCTCTATTGGAGCTGTGTAAATTTTGGAGAAGTGGGTCTCCCATACCCTGCTAGTTATATTGCAGCTAATGGGAGTAAGCTTCTTACCCATTTCTCTTGTTTTCCTAACAACGGCCCAAAAAGGACCGCTGCCGCCCAGATTTGCGCTGATCACCAGCGATTCCCACTGTTCAGAGAGTAGCATTGCCTTTCTGTCTGCTATTTTTACTTTATAATATTTCCTGGCTAATTGGACGCTTACTTTACACCTGGTTTTAGCATTAAGTGCCTTCCTCAATTCCCTATTCGCAGAAGAGCAGGCTGAGTCGAACCACCTTGGATCATTGCCTTCCTTAGGTAATGGGACTGACAAAAGATTTTTTATGGTAGAACACAGCACTTCAAAATCAGCGATTATGGTATCATAATTACCACTCGTGGACAGGCAGGACTTAATCAAATGCGGGTATGAAGTTTGAACACTGTCTAAAATCGCCCCACAGTCAACTCCCCTCCATTTTAGCCGTAGGCCATCATTTGAGGGTGTAATGTCCCTTGCACCATTCAAATTCATAAAAACAGGACTGGGTGCGAGGTTCAAGGTTACTACTAATGGATTGTGATCACTGAAAGATGTCACCGTCACTGTGGTCTTTACTATACAGTCTATTAGGTGGGGAGACATGAATATATAGTCAATAGTGGAGCTCCTATCCCCACTAATAAACGTTGGGGCATGGGGGGAACTTGAGCTATGACCTGAACTCATAGCGTCATCAAGAGCAAATTCAGTTATTATTTTAGCTAATTCAATGCCCATGCGTTCCGCTTGGTCCCGAAAAGTCCCATCCTCAATCCCCGTTGTTAATTTAGCATTAAAATCACCTCCTATTAGAAATCCTGACTCTGTGTTTGATAGTAAAGTGCATTCCAAATTACTTAGAGCCTTTGACAGTGCCAGAAAGTTCTTATTCGGTACATGATAAAAATCATTGTTATAAAAATTGATTAAATAAATCCTGGTCTTTGACTTTAACTTAAATTCAACGATTTGAATATTAGGATTATCGCTAGATAAATCTCTAACTGAACCGCCGATCAAAATCTTAATCCCAATAAACAAACCTCCCACTGCTCTACCAAAACTGGGTTTGGGTGATGTTAAACTAAAGCAGTGGTAACCTTCTATATACAAATTCCCAACAGCCCAAGTCTCTTGGAACATTAGAATATCCATGCCATCAATTATCTCCGCCCATGCAGGATCTGAAAGCCTAGATTCCAGGCCTGCCACATTCCAACTGAGGATTGATATCCCGTGGGTGTTACAATGTTTGGTGGGCTTATTCACAACACTCCTAGGCATATCCTTGGTAATGTTAACAACTGCAGATGGGGCACTATTAGTATTCGTATCTGTCAGGAGGCTATCCTGATTTAGACATTCTTCAGATATTACTAAGTGTCCCTCCTATCTGTTATTTGTAACTTGGCTGGTGGTAATGCTACTATCGGCAATTTTATCCAGTCAATCCTGCTCATCTAGATTTGAAAAATAATCAAACCGATTGTGGGTAGGAATGTTAAATTGTGGCCTATATTCACTCATTGGTGTAAATTAATTAGAGGTGAGTGCTGGGTATTGCCTTTCTCTATGGTCATGATAGGGCATGGTTGAAATTTGTGGGTAGTGCAGAGAAAGGGCTGGCGTTTGAGGCTGATAACGCCAAGGCTGGGCATTCTGATAATTGAAATCTAGGTTCTGGGAAAAAAGCGGGGATTTAATTCTAGCTCCATAATTCAAATCCTGGTATGGAATGGCGAAATTATTCGCCATAGTATGTTTGGGGGGTATCAAGTGTCTATAAAAATAGCCTAATGGAAGGAGGGTAGTGTTAAATTCCCTAGGTGAAGGTAATGGTGCGCTGCCCAATGTTTTTTCCGCCCATTGTGGATTTTTAAAACTTATTATAACACAGTCCCCCTCGAACTTCTTCCTCAGTGGGCCTATCCAGCCCACTCTCTGGGTGTGGGTGATCTCCCTTGCCCCTTCAATGGGAAAATTGCAATTTGCAATTAACCAATGTAAGGTTTTGTTTTTTAGTGATATGGGAGTTTCATCTAGGTCCTTCCTTAATTTTAAAACATTAACCAGGACCAACACGTATGCCCCACACTCAGGTGGTAGGTTAATGCGTGGTGGGATCTGCCTAATGGTTTTTGGGGGGGGCTGAACCCTGAGGGAATCATTTGGAGGTTTATGGGGTTGACTCATAGAGATCCCCTTCAATTGTTTGGTGTTATTATCCTTCCTTGGCCCCAGAGCCACATTTGTACCACTGGAATCGGCTGCTGGCTGATTAGCAATAATCCCTTTTTCTAAAACCTGCGGGGGTTTGAGTATTATGTTTGTAGTTATAGGTGGCGCTTGGGGTTTTTTAGGTTTTGTGCCTGCCAATGTTGTAGGTCTTGGTGTACTTAAAGTAGCTCCCATTCCATTGGGGACACCATCTCTAGATATATTCTTAATGGGAATACTTAATTCTGCTAATTGTTTTTCTATACGGGTGAGCCTACTTTCTATAGGTGACAAATAGATACTAAGTAGTTCACCCATTCTAACCAACATGTGGTCATTTGCAGTGTTAGCAGTATTAGCTCCAGAGTTTCCAACCATGCCTGTCTTCCCCTCTTGATGCACCTCACTATCTACCTCAATGGTCTCCCTTGTCCTGTTCGTACTTAAATGGGGGCTAGAATTAACACCTTCCCTAGTCTTACCTAAGGACCTACTATGTTTTCTAACCTTGGGCATACGGGACTTTGATGCATGTTTTGCTTGTTTTGGAATAGCACCCTCCCGTCTTCCTCTTAATTGCCTCGTGCTAACAACAGATATCTCATCTGGGGTAGGATTAATAGTTAGATTGGGAGTTTTCTCCAAATCCATACTTATATCTGTGTCAGAATCAGAATCTATCAATGGGATTGAAGCAGATAGATTCACCTCATTAGGTATAGTATGGATATCGGCACGTGCCTCAGTTAGAGGTCTAATGTTACTAGGCATGGCCTGGGTCGGTGTGGGTGTGGTTGCCAGACCAATAAGACCGAGAGATGAGCGTCTGGCTTGGGCTAGGTCTCGTGAAACCCTACGTTCCAATAGTAAGATGCCCTGGTCTATGGCATCATTGGCTCTAATAATAAAATTATCTATAGGGCCAGTCACCGTAACACCCCCGGCTGCAGTTTTACTGCGAGTACCCCTTGGAGACATATTGGGACAGTGTAGAAATTGCTAATCAATTCACAGTATTATTAGTCACAGTGGCGATCTTATCCGGCAGATCAATAGTAGACAGTTAATATATGAGAGGCCGATCACCATATAGTTCTATGATGTTGAAAGGAAATAAGTCTGATATAATCAAATGACAATGTGTCAATAAGTTGGTCCTCTCAGTATATATATGCGGGAAGTTTTACAGTGTTTCCTTCGCGAAACCAGACAGTCAATGGTGAGTAAAGTACCTTAAACGAAGAAGTAAGTAGGGTACGCCCGACCCACCTCCTCTGGCCTCTGACGGCCTAAGACGGCCCGCCCTCTGCCCGGACTCAGCCCGGCGCCGCCCACGCGCGTCCCGCGACGCGGAGGGAGCGTCCTGATTTAGTAGCGCCTCCGGGCGCGCAGCGGCAGGAAGTGGCAGGAAGTGGTCGCTAGGCTCTCTGGGAGCTGTAGTCTCCAGCCGCCAGCCGCGAGGTGGAATAGAGCGGCAGCGGCGAGACCACAGCGTTTGGGCCCCAGGAGCTGTGCGGCGTCCAGCAGGTAGGACTCCCAGTCTGATGTGGCTGTAATCGCCCCCCGCTCCACCGAGGGAGCGTCCTGATTTAGTAGCGCCTCCGGGCGCGCAGCGGCAGGAAGTGGCAGGAAGTGGTCGCTAGGCTCTCTGGGAGCTGTAGTCTCCAGCCGCCAGCCGCGAGGTGGAATAGAGCGGCAGCGGCGAGACCACAGCGTTTGGGCCCCAGGAGCTGTGCGGCGTCCAGCAGGTAGGACTCCCAGTCTGATGTGGCTGTAATCTCCCCCCGCTCCACCGAGGGAGCGTCCTGATTTAGTAGCGCCTCCGGGCGCGCAGCGGCAGGAAGTGGCAGGAAGTGGTCGCTAGGCTCTCTGGGAGCTGTAGTCTCCAGCCGCCAGCCGCGAGGTGGAGAAGAGCGGCAGCAGCGAGACCACAGCGTTTGGGCCCCAGGAGCTGAGTGGCGTCCAGCAGGTAGGACTCCCAGTCTGATGTGGCTGTAATCGCCCCCCGCTCCACCGAGGGAGCGTCCTGATTTAGTAGCATCTCTGGGCGCGCAGCGGCAGGAAGTGGCAGGAAGTGGTCGCTAGGCTCTCTGGGAGCTGTAGTCTCCAGCCGCGAGGTGGAGTAGAGCGGCAGCGGCGAGACCACAGCGTTTGGGCCCCAGGAGCTGTGTGGCGTCCAGCAGGTAGGACTCCCAGTCTGATGTGGCTGTAATCGCCCCCCGCTCCACCGAGGGAGCGTCCTGATTTAGTAGCGCCTCCGGGCGCGCAGCGGCAGGAAGTGGCAGGAAGTGGTCGCTAGGCTCTCTGGGAGCTGTAGTCTCCAGCCGCCAGCCGCGAGGTGGAGTAGAGCGGCAGCGGCGAGACCACAGCGTTTGGGCCCCAGGAGCTGTGTGGCGTCCAGCAGGTAGGACTCCCAGTCTGATGTCGCTGTAATCGCCCCCCGCTCCACCGAGGGAGCGTCCTGATTTAGTAGCGCTCTCTAAAAAGTAATTGGTTAGGTTCAAAACAATTATTTAAATTCTTTATTACATTAAATCGCCTTTAACCTGCCCTGAATGTTTTTTTATCTGTTTACCTTCCGTTGTATGTTGGATTATATATATGTCTGCACTAAGAAGCTACAGTGGTGGTACGCTAAGAACGACCTTAACTTAGCTGGTACCCGCACTTTTTAGCAGGGGTGCATTGCTCTTAATAGGAGAGTACCAGAACTTCTCCAAAGCAAGCAGGTACCCTGGTATGGTGAAGGCCAGCACTTTTAATTATATTTTAAGTACTGGTTTGATTTAAAGGCAGACCCTACATGGGCTTGAAGACAGCCGTTTGTAACGAACGAATGATGTGGGACAGTGCTGCTATTTATTAATTTCTTTATTTAGTTTGTAAAGTATCACCTTTTATGTAATTATCGTCCTTGGCTCACCTCTGCATCAGTTCAGACCCTGCTGCTTGCTTAGTACACTGACACATAAAGCATTCAATGTACTAAGAAGAAATGTTCTCTGAATGCAAACAACCTTGTAATCTACCCTTCTCTAGAGGTGCACAGTGCCATCCCATTATTAATATGTATTAGCTACTGCCTGTTGCTATAATTTACTAATAAACATGAAAATCAAAAGTGAGCACATGCTGAAAAAGGAAAACCAAATCAATGTCTAGCAGGCCCTGAAGCCTCTTTATGAACTGGATCATATGTCGCACATCACACCCCATGAGCTATTGCCCAGCAGCGTGCCAGAGGGGTGCAAAACACGACTCGAGTCACGAGTTTTAACCTCAGGAGATGCCCAGCATCTCTTCTTACGGGTTCGGCCAGCATTTAGAACGCAGGCCGATGGTTGTTGGCGTGTAGCAGCCAGTGGGAGGAGGCGTGGCTTTGGCTCACGTGAATTTCAAGATGGTCGGAGGAGCCATTTCGCACTGGCCAATAAGAACCGAGAACATTGGATAGCCAAACAAAATAAATAAGTGAAATCTCCTGGGTGTCAACCAAGCACCCAAAGGCAAGACAATTCAAAGCATTGGGTCAATTGAAAGCCAACATTTCAGAATGGCATAGCAAAGAACCAGTGGCAAGTGTTGAGCTTGGTTCAAGCCCATATTGTAGATACATCAAGTCTCAGCGCATGAGCGCTAACTTTAGGCTCGACCTAAAAATAAAAAAGGGGTGATAACCCTCAACCTCCACTGGCTCCATCAACTTCACCCATAGGTACTGTACACTTTCACCTACTGGGGCGGATCACTGAAAGAATATCGACGGACAGAATATCGACCATCAAAAATATCGTTGAGAAAATATCGACAGTCAAAATATCGAGTTTCTATCTACAAACAGGTAAGTACAAAAATATCGAGTTAAAAATATCGTTTACAAAAATATAGTTGTAAAAAATATCGTATTTACTAAAAACAGTGTTAAATTAAATTAATATTAATAATTAATTACTAAAATATACTTAAAATTACTTAAATTAACTTATAATAATTAAATAATTAATGAAAGTTAAATAAATATTTTTTTATTTCATATTTATTAAACATATATATATATAGTAATAAAATATAATAAAATACCCAAAAACTGAAAACTGACCCTGAACCCTAAAAATACCCCTTTACCCAAAAACTGAAAACTGACCCTGAACCCTAAAAATACCCCTTTACCCAAAAACTGAAAACTGACCCTGAACCCTAAAAATACCCCATTACCCAAAAACTGAAAACTGACCCTGAACCCTAAAAATACCCCTTTGCCCAAAAACTGAAAACTGACCCTGAACCCTAAAAATACCCCTTTACCCAAAAACCCAAAACTGACCCTGAACCCTAAAAATACCCCTTTACCCAAAAACCCAAAACTGACCCTGAACCCTAAAAATAAAAACGATATTACTTCACTTACCTTAAAAACGATATTACTTCACTTACCTTAAAAACGATATTTTGGCTGTCTATATTCTGTCCTGTCGATATTTTCTCCAAACGATATTTTGGAGTCTATATTATGTCCAAACGATATTTTGGAGTCGATATTATGTCTGTGCACCACTGGGGCACCATTCACTTCCACCATTGGCATTGCCCACGGCCTGCATGTAGATTGTACAAATCTAGATTACAGCGAGTGAGCTTGCCTTCCTCAAGGTGACTTCAAGGGGTTTCAGAAAAAGATGGGGCCCATTGGCGCATTTTAAAGTCAAGTTTCACTTACATTAAAAAGCCACAGTATCTGAAAGGGCACGCCAAAAGGACACTTATGAAATGTGCAAATACCTTCAAGATCCAGGTTGGGGGTGTGGAGTGAGGAGTGAGGGATGGGGTATGTGAAGAGGTGCTTTTACTTTGCTCGAAATAAAATACCAAACTTACAAATGGGAGGTCTATAGTATAATAAAACGGGATGAGTAAAACCCTAGGGACAGAGAGGTGGGCAGTGCCTTGCACAAGGAGGATAGACTTAGGCATAGGTGAGAAGAGAATCTTATAGGTACAGGGCTCTAGGTATACAGTGGCCACACAGGAAAGAGTAATAAACAGCACCTGTTTGCTACTGAAAAGTGTCCCAATTCTCCCATAATAAGTATAACAACTCTGCTGAGAAATGCAGCTAGTTCAATCAAAACTGAGAACGCACAGGTACTCAGTCCCTGACAGTATCAGCTCATTTTAAGCACTGTGCTGGTACATGCAGAATGTGATACCATGGGCACAGGTGAGAGTAAATTGTGGGATAGATGAGAGTGCAATGCCGTGGGTTCAAAGTAATATTTGGGCAAGGTGCAGAAGGTGTTACCTTGGTTCAGAGGAGGAGAGAAAGAATAACATGTTGGAGTACTTCGGAAACTGATGCCTAGGTGCATGACACTGGGTGAAACTACTGGCACAGAGAAGAGAGCATCACTGGGGGATGAGGGAGGAGACAGTAACTTCATGGGCAGAGAGAAAATGGTGATGCGAAGTAAAAAGAGAACATTGTGATACTGTTGGGCAACAGCATGGGCACATGGAAGAGTGTAGAAAAGAGAATGATGCACTGAACACAGAGACGCTAAAATAGGAGGGTGCTGCCTAGAGCACAGGAAAGAGTGATGTTATAGGTTAGGAGGTTATAGTGATACAAGCAAGGGAATGAGAACAGTATAATGCTGTGGTTGCTTGTGTGGTCTGTCGGTTTGGGTTCAAGTGTGGAGGGCCACAAGGTGTTGTTCCATGGGGAGGTGTTCCCGAAAATCATCACCTCCGTCTTGTTAGTGTTGAGCTTCAGGCAGCTGCCTTCAACCAGTCGATGAAGCTCGTCATGCTGTTGTGGACTTTGGTCCAAGAGCTGGTTGTCATTTCTTAGGATATGATGTTGAGGCCATGGATTCTGACGATGCCGGCCATGGGCATCATACAAGTGTTGAATAGAGTGGGGCTGAGGGATAAGCTTTGAGGGACGCTGCAGATGATGTTCTAGGATTCCGACGTGAAGGGTGGCAGGCGGAATCTCTGTGTTCATCCTGTGAAGGATGCAATACATTTGAGGGCGTCTCTCTGGATCCCAATGTGGCGGAGTCTCTTGATGAGGGTGTGGTGGGATACAAAGTCAAACACTACTGAGTGGTCAAGGAAGCACAGAGCCGCTGTCTCTCTCCGGTCGATGAGGGTCCTGATGTCGTCAGTGGCATCGATCAGGGCAGTCTCAATACTGAGGTCGACGCGGAAGCCAATTTGGGAAGTGTCCAGCAGGTTGTTGCTCTCCATTTATTTATGAGTTGATGGCATTCTCGAGGACTTTGGCAGGGAAGGGGAGCAGAGTGATGGGGTGGTAGTTCTTGAGTTTGCTGGGGTCGGCAGAGTGTTTCTTTAGAAGGGGTGTGCCTTCTGTGTATTTCAGAAGGTCGGGGAAAGTGTCTGTTGTGTTGGATGCATTAATAATGGAGGTGAGTTCGCTGCTGATTTCTTTGCTCCCGGGGTTAAAGAGGTGGCAGGGGCAATGGTCCGTGGGTGCTTCAAAGTGGATGGAGTTTATAATAGTTATGGTGCTCTGTGCAGTGAGCGGATGGTTGTGGGTGGCGTCTGATGGCATGAGGGGGTTCTCAAGGTCAGTGGGCTGGAGTTAGACGTTTCTGTAAATGGTGGCTAGCTTGATGTGGAAGTAGTCTGCCAGAGTGTTGCAGACTTCCTGGCAAGGCGAGATGGTGTTCTTGGTGGCTGACGGGCTGCAGGACTCTCAAGAGTTCCTTGCTGCGGTTAGAGCTAACTGGGATGCAGTCCAACAAGGCGCATCTTTTCGTGTCTTACAGGTGTTGATGGTATTTGTTGAGGGCTCATTTGAAGGTGTCTCAGTCTGTGGGATCTTTGCTGGTCTTCCATCATCTTTCTAGGTGTTTGCAGTTGCATTTTATGATCCTGAGTTCTGGTGTGTACCAGCTGCCTTATTTGGTGGATCTCCTGGTCTTGGCGGGCTTGATGGCAGACGAGCTTGAGAAAACAAGAGAAGAAACAAACCCTCCTGCCCACTGAGAAGGTGGTTGTGGGTGTAAAATATTCCACCTCAGATGGTCGACAATGCTTTAGAAAGTTTATCTTTTTACTAACCGGCCAGAAAGGTTGGGTTTTCATATGTAGCATTCGTCCTCCGCATGTCTACCCATGCCAAAGAGCATGGGGTTAAGAGCTTTTTACCTTTTTTTCCTTTCCATAATCAATAAAAACTGGCCATGGATATATCTGAATATGGTTGGACCTCGAGATGTCCACTTACATATAAAGCAGCACTGGCTTCCCTGCTTTTTTGCTTGACATTTAAAAAATATTTTCCTTATGCTTCACCGTAAGTAAGATGAAAAGGAGCTGGGCGTGTTTATCACCACCCACACAAGATACTGCTTCTTGTAAAATATAAGACCTTACACAGTGGCAGTAATTATGAAATATTCTACCTAGATTAAAACGCATCAAAGGATCATACATACGAAAAAGAATCCAATGCACAGAATTGCGCCCAGTACTAAGAGAACACTACAAGGTCCTGAGATTGGGCCGCCCTTCCATGGCTTCTGGGCCACACACCGGGAGCTCCCAAATATGCTTATAGCTCAGAGGGTGAGTGCTCACGGCATACATCGGGGAGCAATCTGCTAGCCACTGGTTCTGATCCTAATGGCGACCCGGCTACATCCTTCGACGTTTCCACGTTTGGCACACAGTGTGCTCTTGATCAGCAAAATCCTTTAGTTTCAGTGACAACTGTTAAGATTGCTAAATGGGTTAAATCTACCGAATGTGGTAATCCGCTTGGGGATTATAGTTTCAGTAAAATAGCTCAGTAGGTTCAAGCACCTGTCCCACCCTGAAGGTCACAATTAAAGTAACCTACCTCATATGGTTAGTGCAGTTGGAGCAGAGTTCAGGGTATGTGACACCATCATCCGCGGGCTAACGCACACCTTGCTGCGATTTGTGTACGAGCCACTGTGCTGCATTACTGTAAATACTCGTTGGCCAGTGGAGTCTTTTATCTCTCTGAAGTTACAGTGCTGAAATAATCACTGGCACAAAGCAACAATTAAAAAAAAAAAAGAGTTCTCCAAAAAAACAGATAATGAATGAAACCCCAAGGAGACTGCATTTGGCCGGCACTCCTCTGTCTTGAACGGAAGTGAGCTATCGGCTGCCATGAATGAGTCAGGATGCAGCAATTAAGAGAGGCACTGGAGGGAATCTATGGCAAGCAGCAGGAGGGTATAACAATGTATAAGTGATTACAGCAGGTTTTACAGACAGCGCATGTATTGTATTGTAATTGCATTTGTATAGCGCTTACTACCCCTGACGAGGCGTCAATTCTCTTTTTTGGCGAGTAGCACGCTTCACCGGGATCCATAGAGGATTAGTGTTGAATTAGTATAGTAAAACATGCAAGTACATTTTAAGTGGTGGAAAGGTTAGTCAGTTATTTGGATCGGAAGAATAGCAGAAGCTTAGAAGAGGATTTTTTTATTTAAATAGTGCTTGTTACCCCTGATGGGATGTTGAAGCACGCTACTCCGGAAACCCATGTGCTGTAGGCTTGACATGAACATGGTGAACGTACACAACTTACATTTTTTGGTATCCACATATCTTTTGCATGTAGTTTCCCTCCCTAAAAACAGTCAGAGATTTACTCTTGTCAAAGACATCAGAAAATCTGTTTCTTAGTAATGTAACACCCAATACAGTTGTTTTTAAATTCTATCTAGTATTGACTAAGGTTACTGCTGCACTGTATTTGTGATGCACCATCTCACATAACTGTAGACAAAAAACAAAGGAAAGTCCCCTAAACCACTTTTAAGTAATCTTCAAATGGTATCCATTTTAAAAAAAAACTGTTATTTATATATGAGAAACAGGCATATTTAGTGGTTCTTTACAAGTATCATTGAACAAATACAGTCCAGACAGTATACATCCTGTGTCTCCTTCTACAGACATTATAGAAATAGATACACCTGTTTGAAAGCATATAAGTCATTATCACATTCAATGTTACTGGTAGTTGATTATTCCAGTTCTTGAGTTATGGGAGGTAGTTCGCAAATATCTCCTCCATATGTGTTCCATCCTCCCCATTTTGTATCCGTTTCCTGGGACTACCCCTATATATGTACACAGTTTTTCCACCACCATGGCCGTATCCATATACCTGCATCATTCGGCGAGTGTGGGGGTGGTTGCCACTCCCCAGTGTCTAGCAATATTTATTTTGGCAAGCATAATACCCAGGGTAGCCCAAGTCTGTAACGTCGAGTTCTGGTCTGTCGCATACCAATTATTGAGTAAGCAGCATATGGGCTCTGCAGAGACTAGGTTTCCACTCACTCTCGTGATAAGGGACATAACTGATTCCCAGTATGACGCCACTGCAGGGCATACCCATATAGTATGAAAAAAGGTACCAACCTCCCCACATTGTCGCACTCAGAGCGGGGTGTCCACCTTCCCGATCTTACAGAGAGTAGTTCTAGTGTAGTAGACTTTATGGAAGATCTTGAGTTGCACCAGGCGTCATTTAGATGCAATCGCCACCTCTCTAGAGGAGGCTAGGACCTCCTGCCAATCTGTGTCATCTAATTCTTCTACTTATGCCTGCCATTTGTCTTTGAGCTTCTGCACCGGATCTGGCATGTTATTGATAATTTTACGATATGTCATAGATATTGCTTTTTTGTCCATGTGATCCGTCGGGAGCCTATCTTCTAGCAGGGAGGCCTCAGGCAGGTTGGTGTCAGGGGGAATTGCCGCTTCAAGGGCGTGTTTGATCTGCCGGTAACAGAAGTGCTCCGTTGAGGCCATCCTGAACTGCGTCTGGAGCTGTGTAAATGGGATCATTTGTCCCTGTACTCAGAGGTCACCCACTTTAGATATTCCAATATGGTCTAAGTGAGTAAAGCCTTTGCTTTTTTTCAACCTTCCGGGTCTATCCGTGACCCAGAGGGGTGTTGGTTCCATGAGTATGGTATGCCACCCTAACTTCTTTTGGACTATATTCCATACCTGGAGTGTGTGGTTTGTGGGGTCCATTAGGGTCTGGGCGCCCAATAAGGCTCCGTCACACCCAACTGCAACCTGTCAAGGACATAAGCTTGGACCGTGTGGGGAACGTGAATCCAGTGGTTAATCACTATCAGTTGAGCGGCCCATTAATATGTCTGTATGTTCGGGAGTGCGATGCCTCCAGCATACCAGGTGCGGTATAGTTTTACCATAGCTATGGAGCGGGCTTGTTGTCCCATAGGAGTTTAGTAACTTCTGCCTCAATGGCACGGAGGTAAGATTGGGGGACTAAGAATGGTGCATTTTGGAGGGCGTAGAGAAACCTGGGGAGCGCCATCATTTTGAAAAGCGCTGCTTTTTCCAGGAGCAACTGCCAGTGCTTGGTATCCCTCTGCAACCGTTTCAGAGGGACTTGGAGATTTAATGTCATAAATACTTCCGGGTCAGGGGTGATGTAAATCCCTAAATATTTGAAAGTGTCTTCTACAATTGTTACATCACAGCCAGCCGGGAGGTGCGGTGGGGGCCCCTCAAGACATAGAGCACCGACTTCGTTCAATTGATAGTGTACCCTGAAAAACATCCACATGAGCTACAGATATCTAAGAGGCAGGACAGGGAGCGTCTGGGAGAGGCCATATATAAAAGGATGTAGTCTGCATATAGTGATATGCGATCCTCGCATTCCTCAGTCCATCGGAGTCCCCGATGACCGGATCGTATGAGAGAGGCTCCAGTACCGAGGCGAAAACAAGCGGCGGCAGTGGGAAGCCCTGTCTCGTGCCTTGATGCAGTGAAAACTCTCCTGATCTATGCACATTGCCCACCACATGGGCCATGGGAGCAGTGTATAACAGCCTTACCCAGGAACAAAATTTCAGTCCGAACCCCAATTTTTCAAGAACAGCAAAGAGAAAGGGCCATTCGACTGTGTTAAAGGCCATGCGTGCGTCTAATGATAGCACGGCTTCTTCCTGGATGGTATGTTTCCGGCCCAGCACGTTGTGGAGGAGTCTAAGATTTAAGGCTGTATTCCTCCCTGGCATGAACCCAGACTGATCCGGATGTACCAGCGTTGCTAGGTGTGGCGTGAGTCTATTGGCTAGGGTCTTGGCCAATATTTTGGCCTCAGCATTGATCAGGGATATAGGCCTGTAGGAGGAATACTCCTGTGCGGGTGTGCCAGGTTTGTGAATGGCCACTATTGTTGCTGTTCTTTTGTCTAGAGGTAGTTCCCCCCTGTCCAAACTGGCCCCATATATAGCTACCAGATATGGTGAGAGTGTTGTTGCGTTACGCTTGTACCATTTAATGTGGGGTTACCATTCGGCCCCATCGCCTTCCCTGACTGAAGTTTACCAATTGCTGTTGCAATTTCTTCCATGGAGAGCTGTGTCCCTAACATAACATAACATGTGTATTTGTAAAGCGCACGTTCACCCAGAGGTCCTTGGCGCTTAATAACAGATGTTTGTTGTTCCCAACTCAATCGTACTCTTAACAATTGAGACTCTGTCTCCGCTAGTCTGGGAAGTCTGATATCACGGAGGAACTCTTCTGCGTCTAGTTGTGTGATTGTGTGATTGTGAGTGTGGAAGTGTAGACCTGTTCGTAGTGATGTGCTAGTAAGTCTACTATACATTGGAGATTCTGAGCGGTGTCACCCGTGGGTAGTTGGAGTTCCGCGATCCATCTATCTGCCTTTTCTCTCTTGTCAAGCCAGGCCATTAGCTTGCCAACTTTGTCACCGCTTTTATATATGGTGTGTTGGGTATGGGAGAGTTGCGTCTTCGCTGCCTCCCACAAATGATCTTTATACCCCTGTTTCTTGAGTTGTAATAAATGAGTGTTCGTATCAGAGGGGTCCTGACCATGGGCTCTCTCCAGGTCATCCTCTTCTGGTACAAGTGTCTCTACATTTCTAACTTTCTCTCTTTTATGATGGGTTATGAGTGAGTCCACCTGCCAACGTAGCACTGTCTTGTACGCCTCCTAGAGGACAAGCAGAGAAGAGACAGAAGGTAAGTTTTCGCTAAAATGGTGTTTGGTAGTGTCAGTCAGTCCCTTCCCAATCTCAGGGGCCCTGAGGTAGACGGGGTATATGGGGAATATGTGACTCTGCTCTGTGGAATACCAAGTGTATTGAGCGCTGACGGGAGAGTGATCGGAAATACCCCTCGGTAAATGTGCTACAGTTAAGAAGTTTACAAGTTTGGCCGCAGGCACCAGTATGTAGTTTATTCTGGGGAGTCTGCGCGCCCGAGTGATATGTATATTGGCGCATCCGCAGGAAGCGGGAGCGCCAAATATATACAGTGTCTAGGTAGTCCATCAGAGCAGAGTGTGCGCGGTGTTGTTGTCGAGGGGGTGTGCGGTCTAAAGCATCATCTAGAGTGGCGTTGAAGTCAACTTATATTATTAAGTAGCCCTGTGGGACCCGAAGTAGGAATTCGCTGAGCTCCTGACATGCTGAAGAGTGGGGCGCTGGCGGGATGTAAACGGACACTATGTTAACCATACGACCCTCCCACTGACATGATAACTCCGCGAACTGTCCATGGTCGTCTGTGTATGTGTGTTTAATGACAATCGGGTACTGCTTCTTAAGGAGGATTCCCACTCCTCGCAAACTAGATGTAAATGCTAAGTGTACCGCGAGTTTAAAACCCCACCTATCTAGGGCTTTGCAGACTGTCTCTGTTAAGTGGGGTTCCTGCAAGAGAGTCACTGCTGGTGCCTTACGCTTTAAGTATTATAGAACTAGCCTTCTGTTAAGCTTATCTTGAAGACCATTAACATTCCAGGATATAATCGTAGGTGCTGTGTGTGGGGTGTCATAGGTGTTGAGGAATCATGGGACATCGGCATAGGGAATGTGTGTAACCTGCTTCATGCGATCTAAATTACATGGTCGTAGCACACGAATAGCATGAGGTGACCTATGGTGTTCCATGTAGCATATGCAGACAAACTCAATGAATCAAATCTACCCCAAAAAACCCTTACATCCCCCCTCTCTGCGTCCCTGCAAGAAGTTTTAAAACTTCCCGCCACCCCAACTTTGCAGAGTGCCTAGTCCCCATTACCCAGTACCTTTGCAGGGGGAGAGAGCTCCCGTGTTAGTCCCTCGGGGGCCTTCCCAAGGATAGAGATACCCTCCCAGCTTTATTTAAATGAATATAGTGAGATGTTGGGAACCCCTTATCTGTATAGAGTCTCTCTGGATATGTTCCTGTCTCATCAGGTCAATGGAGGGGCTAGCAGCCCCCTCCTTGCATGTGTTGAGGCCATGGCGTCGTACGTCTTCATGTGCCGACGCCATCCGGCTTACAAAAAAAAATATTCTTGTGCGCTAGCAGAGAGTGTCTGGTTTGTCTCTTTTAGTTCTCTTTGGGCCGAGTCCCTGACTCTGGTGAGCTGGCCATCAGTTCCTGGGATTGCGATCTTGATGTGTAACAAGCGGCATTGCGGCTGGGCTTACCACGGTGTTGGACGTGTTGTCGCTCCTCCAACCAGTCCTGTGCCTCCTCCGGTGTGAAAGAACCATGTCTTCCCATCCGCCTCAACTCTGAGTTTTGAGAGAAACAGCATAGAGCATAGAGTATTTGAGTTCAGGGTTCCTAAGTTCCTGCTTCACCACTATGAAATCCCACCGCTGTTTGGCCACAGCCGCAGTGTAGTCTGGGAAGAAAGATATCACGCTTTGCTCATAGCGGATCTGGGGGGAAGCTCTCGCCGGCTTGAGGATGAGGTCGCGTCGGCCCGCTAGACCGAAAAGTAATTGGAGAGTCCTCTGTGCTGCAAGTGGTTCTTGATCAAATACTCCACAAAGAGGTCCGTGGCAGGGCCCCCTGTTCCCTCCGGCACTCCGTTATTGCAGCGGGAGCTACCTTCATAGTCATGGATCCTCGCTGCCATGGTTCTGTTGTCGATTTCCAGCTGTTTCACTTGCTTCTTCAGGGAGGCTGTGTCTGTACCCAGGGCGGCGCTTGTTGATTCTACCTCCGTCACCCGGGATCTAAGGTTCCTGAAGTCAGAACAGATAAGGGAGAGATCAGTGGTCACAGTATCTATGCGGGACTCCAGAGAGGTGTGTACATTATTAAGGGTGGTCATAATGTCTTGTAGTATGATCTCTTCCCCCGGTGAGGTCTCTTTAGTTGATGCCGCTTCAGCCTCAGTGCGGTCAGGAGCATCTTTGTCCGCTTTGGAGAAAGCATACTTCTCCAGTTTGTTTTGTTGGGTTGCTTGCTGGCCCCAGCCCCCATCTTGCCCCACTGTACGGCCGCAGCCTGTGGTCGCCGGCCACCTGAAAGCAGTACTCACCGCCACCTGCCTGTGCCGCTTCGGGGTGCACGCGGCCTGTCGGGTTTCCTGCCAACCGTGTATTCCACTGAGGGATTTGTGATGAGGCTATAATGCGGGGCTTAAATCGGGTAGGGCGCGGAGCACGGAGAGCCGTATCCCCAGAGTGAGTTGTAGTCTGCATACACAAGGGCCCCAAAGTGAGTCTGTTCATAGGCCACACTATGCGAGGATGGAGCGTCCCCGGCCTCACATTGGATGGTTGTAGGGGTTGCAGGCGCATGGTTCCAGCGCTAGCACACAATCCTTTTTAGCAGGTCTGGCTATATTTCACTATTGAGTAGTGTGCCAAAGTGAGGTTCTGAAGGATCTTTTCAATGTTAAAGGAAAAAAGATTTGCAGAACGGGGAGGATGGGAGGGTCGGTAAGGAAGAAAACGAGTTACTTACCTGTAACTACGGTTATCCAGTATTGGTATCTTTCATAGATTCACATGCCTGAATCATTCCCCGTCGTCGAGGCGGGAGTCCCACGGTAAATTATATATATAATAGCAGTGCCTAAAAATTTCTTGTAGTAGGCTGGAAAAGCCCAAAGGCCTAACTAGGCCTCAAAACTTAGCAGCCTATCTACATCATTATGTAAAAAGACCTGAAATAGTAGCCTTAGCCAATCAGCTGTCCTCTCCCTCTAGAACCTTCCCAGCTCAGGCAGTTCTCCTCAGATTTTCCCAGCACAAGTGAGAATGAGTATCCATAGAAAGAACTGCCCTACCGGGGAGGAGGGTGGGTGCATGTGAATCTATGAAAGATACCAATACTGGATAACCGTAGTTACAGGTAAGTAACTCGTTTTCTTATCCAGTATTAGGGTATCTTTCATAGATTCACATGCCTGAATCAGAATAGCAAGCAGTAACCTCATGTCTGTCGATAGAGGAAGGTGGGAGACAAAGAAAAAACATATATCTATCCCCACTCAACCAGGAAGGTAATAGAGTACAAAACTTGTTAACAGAACATATGCATCAAAACCTTCAAAAACATGACTGATAGGACAGCAATATAAGTATTTAAACTTTAAAGAAGAATAAAAAAGACTGTAAGTTATCCAACCTTAGTGAAGAAGATGCTGCAGCACTGCATCACCAACAGCTGTGTCATCCTGAACCGCCGACTGCAGACAGTAATGTTCGGTAAAAGTGTGGACACTTTTCCAAGTAGCAGCTCGGCAAATGTTCTCCAGCGTCACTCCAGCGAAAAGGGCCGTAGATGCCGACACTGTTCTTGTGGAATGAGCTTTGACCTTCCTTGATAAAGGTCTGTTGGCCTTGTCATGACAGAAGGTAATTGTAGAAGACAACCACCTGGCAATAGTTGCTTTTGTGACAGCTTGACCGAAGGTGGTTCTCCCATAGGCAACAAAAAGTTGTGTAGATTTACGGATGTCCTTAGTCTTCTGAAGATAAAACTTCAGACACGTTTTCACATCCAGAGAATGTAAAACCCTCTCTGCAGGAGTTTTTGGATCCGGGAAAAAGGTTCTGAGTTTGACCGGTTGATTAATGTGGAATTGAGTTGGTACTTTAGGAATGCATTTTGGATTGGTTCTAAGCGTAACAAAGTCCTTAGAGAATTGCAGAAAGGGGTGAGTAATAGTGAAGGCCTGTATTTCACTAACTCTGCGAGCAGAAGTAAGAGCCAACAAGATTGCTACTTTCCAGGTCAGAAACTTTAGTTCCGCTTTATGGATCGGTTCAAAAGGCCTTTTTAGAAGTTGGGAAAGAACAACATTAAGATCCCACTCCGGAGGAGGAGGACAAACTGGAGGAAAAGCCCGGAATAGCCCTTTAAGGAATTGTTTGATCAAAGAGGATGAACATAAGGATGGTTTGTTGGAACTCTTCCTGAATCTGGATATTGCTGCCAGATGCACTTTAATAGAAGAAAAGGCTAGACCTGCCTTAGCCAATGACAGTAGGTATGGAAGATGGCTTCAGGAGGAGCCTGAAGTGGATGAACCTCATTATCTCCACACCATGAACAGAACCTCTTCCACTTGAAACGATATGTTTTGATGGTACTCTGCGCACGTGCTTGCGACAATATCTCCCTGCAGTCCGAGGAGATGTTTAGGTCCTTGAACTCTAGGAAGTCAGGAGCCAAGCGTGCAAGTGCAGCGATTGAGGATCTGGATGATGGATTTGACCTCCCTCCCTTGTCAGCATCGACACTGTCGGTCTGAGACGAAACGGAGGTTGTTGAGATAGTAGAAGGAGCTCCTGAAACCAAAATTGCCTTGGCTAACGTGGAGCAATGAGGATGAGAGTGCAGTGTTCCCTCTTCATCTTTTGCAGCACCCTCGGAATGAGCGGAATCGGAGGATAGGCGTACGCAAACATTCCGGTCCATCTCATCAGGAGGGCATTTCCTCTTGACCCCCGTCCTGGGAATCTGCTGGCATAAAACAGGCACTTGCTGTTTTGCTGCGTGGCAAACAAATCCAGCGTCGGCTTCCCCCAGAGCCGAAAGATTTTCTCTACTTGACGTTGCTCGAGTTCCCATTCGTGACAGCCCACGAACGTTCTGCTGAGACTGTCTGCTAGAGAGTTGCGAACTCCTTGTACATGCTCTGCCCTGAGGGATATGCCGTGACTCAGGGCCCATTCCCACATCTCCTGAGCTTGCACTGACAGGGGAAGAGATTTTGTTCCTCCCTGTTTGTTTATGTAGAACATGCTGGTGGTATTGTCCGTACGCACCAGCACGGACGAATTCACAATTCTTGGCAGAATGGCTTGTAGGGAAAGAAAAATGGCCCTTAGTTCCAAGATGTTGATGTGCATCTGTTGGTACTGACGAGACCATCTTCCCTGGATCCCAAGGTCCTGAAGGTGACCTCCCCAACCTTCCATGGACGCATCCGTAGTCAGGGTAAACTCCGGAATTTCTTGGAGAAAGGTGAGGCCCGGCGACAAGTTGTGTGCCTTTGACCACCAGAGAAGAGCATGTTTCATTTTGACAGTGACTTTGATGCGGTCGTCGAATGATCCCTCGACCTGCTTCCACTGACGAAGTAACTCTTCTTGCAACGGTCTCATTCTGAGTCTCGCCATAGGAATGAGGTTGATCGCAGATGAACACATCCCTAGAAGGGAAGCATATATCCGAACTGAAAGTGACTTTCTTGCGGATATCTGTTTTGCTAATTTTACGAGTTTGTTTTGTCGCTCCTGTGTCAGGTATGCTTTGCACTGGCATGTGTCCAAGATTGCACCCAGAAAAGTCAATTGTTGACGAGGTTGGAGCTGAGATTTCTTTGAATTGAGGGTCAGTCCTAGATTTGAGAAAAGAGAAAGCGTTTTGCTGACCGCTTCCCTTGTCGAGTTTCTGGTTGGACCTTTTAACAGCCAGTCGTCGAGGTATGGGAAAACTTGCATTCCCTGGGACCTCAACATTGCAGCCACTGGAGCCAGGCATTTGGTAAAGATTCTGGGGGCCGATTTCAGGCCGAATGGAAGCACTTTGAACTGGAAATGGACGCCGGCCACTTGAAACCTTAGGAATTTGCGGTGGTTCGGGTGAATAGGGATGTGGAAATAGGCGTCTTGTAGATCCAGAGAAGCCAGAAAGTCCCCTTCGTTGAGACAATTCAGAATGTCCTTCAACGTTACCATGCGGAAACTCTGTTTCTTTAGATATTTGTTGAGTTTGCGCAGATCCAATATTGGACGCCACTCTTCCGAATTTTTCTCCACGAGGAAGAAGCGAGAATAAAACCCCAACCCTTTTTGAGAAGGAGGGACTCGTTCTATCGCATTCTTGTGTTGCATCTTTAAGGCTTCTTTGAAGAGTAAGTGAAGACGAGGGGGAGGGGGACCCCTGGGCGGCGTTGTTCGAGGCTTCTGCAAAAACTCCAAAGTGTGTCCCTTGCTGACCAAATCCAGGACCCACTGATCTGAAGTTATCTTCTGCCATTGGTGGTAAAAAAAGGAAATCTTGGCGCCCACGGGAAGGGAAAGGTGAGTGGCTGACATCCGGCAAAGCTCATTGGCGCTTGTTGGAATCTCGCCCTTGATTGCCTGAGCGTCGTTTCCCTCCTTGCCGAGAGAAAGAACCAGAGGCAGGCTGCCTGTAAGAAGATTGGTAGTAGGGCTTGTTGTAGTTAGATTGATACTGACGATTTTGTTGGTTGGAATAATTGCCTCTGGATGAGTAACCACGGCCTCTTGCTCCTCTAAAGGACCCCCTCTTGTATTGCAGGGTTCCAAGAGATTTAGCTGTATCGGTATCAGTTTTAATGGCCAGTAAAGCGTCATCAATGTGCTTCCCAAACAATGACTCACCATCGAATGACATGTCCAAGATTTTGGTTTGGACCTCAGGTCTGAAAGTGGTAGCCTTGAGCCAACCTTGACGCCGAAGCACAGCTGCTCCAGCCAATTGTCTAAAGTTGGTGTTAGAAATGTCTAGGGCGCAATCAATAATTTCTGAGGCCGCCCTTTCACCCTCTTGTACAATTCTGCGCACCTCCATCTGCTGATCCTCCGGGATCATTTCAAGATATTCCGTGAGCTCAGACCACATTTGTCTATCATAACGAGCCAGAATAGCTAATGAATTAGCCGCCTTAATGGAAGCTGCTGCATTTGCCGAAAACTTCTTTCCAATTGCATCAAGCCTTCTTCCCTCCTTGTCAGGTGGCGTTGAAATGGGAGCAGAAGGATTTTTGGATTTCTGCTGCGCAGCCTGAGATATGACCGAATCAGGTCGAGGATGACCTATTAAACAAGCAGGAGTATCAGCTGGTGCTCGATACTTCTTGTCTATCCTTGGCAAGACTGCAGGAATGGAAGCTTGAGTTTTCATTATGTTGAGGCCTTCCTTCCATATATAATCAATAATAGGTATGGCCCTGACCACTCTCCGATATCCCTCTTTAAAGTCATGTAGAAAGCAGTCCGACTGTTCAACTGTGACAGCTAACTCAAATCGATTAGCAGCTCTCTGCATAATATTGTGGAAACCACCAATATCTTCAGGTGGAGAATCTGAAGGGCGGGGAGGAGGTGGAGAAGGCATAGGGATGACATAATCCTCCCAAGGATCCACAGGTGTTTTATCCAGTAACTCTCCCTCTTCCCTGCTTTCTTCATCATCATTGGAAGAACTGTCTACAATTTGAGGAAGTGGAGCAGTATTTTGCTGTGGCGACAATGAAGCTCTTGGCGACGGAGGTCTTGGCACAGGAACTGAAACAGGTGACCCAGCGGGCGCACCTTGATTGGATGGAAATCTCTGGCGATAATCTGCCAACATAGCCTGCAAATCCTGTATTAAGGAAGTTGGTAAATGTGTCGTGTCCTCAGACCGAGGAGGTCTAGTATGAGGTGACTGATATGGCGTGGAATAAACGTCATGTATATATTGTTCTTGAACTTCCTCTTCATCATCCTCCTGATATTTAATATTTAATTGAGAAGGGTGACGAGCAATCCCAAAAGGACCATCATCCTCCTCCCCTTCATCCGACTCCTCTTGCATGTATGTCTCCAAAATGTGCGATGGCAAGAGTGGAGAAATATGTGAATAATCCTGCCTTTGATATGTTTTCATCTGAAAATGAGTGAATTGTATCTTTGCTGGAGGGGAACCGTGCATCCGATGAGCAGATGTCAGTGCGGAAGCCCCGGTAACCGGAATCTCCGTCGACGGTCCTGTCAATGAAAAAGATCTTGCCGTCGACGAGGTCGTCAATGGTATCTTCGTCGACGAACCCCTCGTCGTCGGGGCCGTCGATGGTATCTTCGTCGACGAGTCCCTCGTCGTCCGGACCGTCAATGATGTCTTCATCGACGGGTGGGTCCCTCGTCGTCGGGACCGTCGATGGTGTTTTCGTCGACGAGTCCTTCGTCGTCGGGACCGTCGATGGTGTCTTCGTCGACGAGGTCTTCGTCGTCGGGACCGTCGATGGTGTCTTCGTCGACGAGGCCTTCATCGACGGGTCCGCCGTTGGTGTCTACGTCAACGAGTTCTTCGTCGACGAGACCGTCGATGATGTCTTCGTCGACGAGTCTTTAGTCGACGAGGCCGTCGATGGTGACTTCGACGACGAGTCCTTTGGTGACAATGTCTTCGTCGACGACGGCCTTGTTGTCGTCGACGGAGCAGGAGATTTAGTCGACGGAGCCGTCGTTGAGAAGGATTTCGACGACGGTAACTTGGTTTTAGTCAGCAATGGTGGAACAGACATCAAAGGTGACGTAATAGCTGAAGTGGTAACCATAGAAGTAGAAGAGGAGGTAGAAGTCCAAGTAGTAGTAGGTACAGACACCAGAGAAATAGTCTTAGCCTGGGTTGTACTTACAGTTGAAGAAGCCGATGCACTCTTAGAGGGTTCTGAAGCTTTCTGAGAGGTTTTTAGTTTTTTCTTTCTCTCAGGAGAAGCACTTTCTTTGGATCTAGCTCTCTTGCTGGAAGTAGAGGCTTTGTCCTAATCATCAGTGGAAGAAGACTTCAACCACAAAAGAACCCTTGCCTCCCTATCCCTGATAGTTTTCTGAGGGAAGGTACGGCAAATTCGACAGTCCTTCACAACATGTGAAGGGTGCAGGCAATAAATACAGTCCGAGTGCTGGTCATCCACATGGACTCTCTTCTTGAAGCAGGTCCCACAAGCTTTGAAAAGAGCCTTCTTTTCAGACATTTTAAGGAATAAAGATCAAAAAACTGAGTAGGCACTCAGGGAGACTCCCTTACACACGAAGTGCGGTGAAAATCTGAGGAGAACTGCCTGAGCTGGGAAGGTTCTAGAGGGTGAGGACAGCTGATTGGCTAAGGCTACTATTTCAGGTCTTTTTACATAATGATGTAGATAGGCTGCTAAGTTTTGAGGCCTAGTTAGGCCTTTGGGCTTTTCCAGCCTACTACAAGAAATTTTTAGGCACTGCTATTATATATATAATTTACCGTGGGACTCCCGCCTCGACGACGGGGAATGATTCAGGCATGTGAATCTATGAAAGATACCCTAATACTGGATAATCTTTGACTAGATAGAGTCTCTACCAAGGAAAGTAACTTGTTCATCTGATAGAGACTTCTAGCTGCAGATTCCTTACTTTAGAATAAATACCAAAACAATTTCTCCTCAGAGGTAGGTCCGCACACTAAGATGTTCCCAAGGACAAAATGGGCGAAATGCCCATCATACCGGACCTCACTGTCTAGGAAGTAGTGTGTGGCAAACGTGTGTAGAGATACCCAGAACTGGGACCCCCTCCAGCTAACGCAGTGGCCGCAGCTTTTGCTCTGGTGGAGTGTACTCTTAAGCACTCAGGGAGCTGCTGCATAGCTATTGTGTAGCAGATTTTAATACAGAAGAGAATACATCTGGAGATTATTCTCTTGTGAACTGTTTTGCCTTTCTTTGTACCCATTAAACCAAAAAAGAGTTGATCATTCACCGAGAAGTCTTTGGTAAGATTGATGCAAAATGACAGTGCTCTTTTCTGGGTTCAGATGGTGGAGTCTCTCCTTCCTTGGGAGGATAAGAGAGGTGAAGGAAGTTGTCAGAGCGATATTCTGAACAAAGTGAAAAGGTGCTGGAGTTTCCAAGGCAGCTCTCGCTAAGAGACGCATTCCATCTCAAGCAGGGCCGGACTGACTACCGGGCGTTTTGGTGTGCTGCAAGCTGGGGGCTGATTTCACTGCGGTGGCGGCTGATTTCGTTGATGGTGACCAGCGTGTGCTTCTAAATAAACAAAGCAAAACGCATGGTTTTCAGCACATGCAGGTCCCATCAACGAAATCAGCCCCCAGTTTGGCAGCACACCAAAACGCCCGGTAGTCAGTCCGGCCCTGCTTGAGATGGAATGCGTCTCTTACCGAGAACTGCCTTGGAAACTCCAGCAGGCAAAAGTGCTGACATTACATGTTCTAGGCAGTGGCAAATAGATCTAAACAAGGTTTTCCCAATCTTTTAAGAGACCTTGCACGACCTTCGAATGAAGATGCTATTTGTGATCTGAGAGGCATCGATTGCTGAGTTTGTCTGCTTTGGTATTGAGTGAGCCCGCCAGAGTGCTAAACCACCAGGAAGATGTCCTGATGTTTCAGCCATGTCCAAAGATGCAGGACCTCTTGAAGCAGAGTGAATGACCCCACTCCGCCCTGCTTGTTGAAATACCACATGGCGGTAGTTTTGTCTGAGAATACCTGAACCAGCCTTCCCTTGATGGAAGGAAGAAAGGCTTTCAATGCTAGGCTAGTCGCTGTCAGTTCTAATAGGTTGATGTGGAGCTAAGAGTCCACTGGAGACCAGAGCCCTCTGAGCTTTACTCCTCCGAGGTGGCTGCTCTGACCCAGAAGTAATGCATCTGTCACTACAGTGAGCTCTGGATGGGAACAGAGAGGGGTCTACCGATTATCCAATCATGGGACGTAAGCCACCACTGCAGACCTTTTGAAGTTCCCTCAGATATCTCGACCAGGCCAAGAGACTCCCCTGATTATGTGCCCACTGGAACTTCAGATCTCACTACAGGGCCTGCATACACCAACGGGCGTGTTTTACGAGCAGGATGCCGGAAGCCATGAGACCCAGCAGTTTTATAATCAGTCTAGCCACAATCCAGGATAGAGGTTGAAACATCAGAATCATAGCCCATATATCCTAGACTTGCTGTTCCGTAGGACAAGCCAGAAACAGAACTGTATCCAGTATGGAGCGCTGGAGCGTTTGAGAAGCAATCAGGCATGGCTTCGGCGCGTTAACAGTAACACACAGCAAATGTGACAAGTCCGCCATAGTCTGGAAGTAGGCGAAAACTGTCTTAGGCAAGCCCGCCTTTAGCAGACAGCTGTCGTGTTAAGGGAGGACTGAGTTGTCTGATCTCG
Organism: Lissotriton helveticus; assembly: GCF_964261635.1. Classification (NCBI taxonomy): domain Eukaryota; kingdom Metazoa; phylum Chordata; class Amphibia; order Caudata; family Salamandridae; genus Lissotriton; species Lissotriton helveticus. The sequence continues at coordinate 468,682,438 of NC_136062.1, forward strand.
GCAGATGAGCTTCAATCATAGCCATCACTTATGTGAACATGAGAGCGTCATTACTAAGGCCAAAAGGTGAGCACAGCAAACTGGTAATGCTCTTGACCTACCTTTAACCACAGATAGTGCCTGTGTGCAAGCAGCACAAGAATATGTATGTAGGCATACTACAAGTCCACCGCTACCATATAGTGTCCAGGGTTGAGAGCAGACAGAACCTGAGACAATGTGAGCATCCTGAATGTTTCCTTTTTCAGGAAGAAGTTGTGAGGGCGTAGATATAGAATAGGATGGAAGCCTTCATCCTTTTTTGCCATCAGAAAGTAACAGGGATAGCAACCACAACCTACTTCTGATGCTGCCCCCCCCCCCCCTCAATGGCTCCTTGGGTCAGTAGAGCCAGTACTTCATATTGCAATAGCAAAAAGGTGGTCCTCTGTGAGCCAATTTGTGGATGGTAGCAAGGGTGGCAGGGCATGTTGGAATGGCAGTGCTTACCCCTGTTGGATGATCTGAAGCACCCACCGACTGGAGGTTATTTCCTGCCATTAGGGCAGGTAGAGCTAGATCCTGCCAACAACAGGGTGCTCATGGTTGCAGATAGGCAAACTAAAGAGGCTTCTGAGTTGTGGTTGCCAGGGTTGATGGGCTGGATCGACCTCTGACTCTGGTTCCCACAAGGTTTGAAGGGGATGCATCCACGGCTAAGAAAGGACTGTGATGCCTAAGGGCCGTGGTGACTAGGGGAAAAAGGATGCAGCTGATAGCCCCTACTTTAGCCTCGGTAGGGGCAGAAGGTGAATTGTGGACATGGTTACCCCAGCGAAGTGGCCATACTATCCTTCAATTTTTCTAAAGCCGAATCATGTCCATATGTCCATATGGGATGTCTGGACATCCCCTGAAAAGCTGGTTGTCCATTAAAGCAATGGCTCTGCACAGCGAATCAGTTGTATCCAATCTGCATCTGATGATGAACTTTGCAGCATCTCTCCCATCAGCAACAGCTTGTGAGAGTATGCCCCGATCCTCCTCTGGGACATGGACAGCACTTGGGTAACTGTATTTCACACAGTGTAGGAATAATGACCACTAAGCAAGTGGTATTCACGGACTGCAGTGCCAGGCTGGTGGAAGAGAAAATTCTTTTGTAAAATGTATCCTGTCGCTTGGATTTCCTATGCTCTGGTGTTGTAGGAATGTGCCCGATTTATCCTTGAGGTTAAGGCCTGGACCACCAGGCCCTCAGGACGGGGGTTCTGGGAGAGGAAGGCTGGTACAGGGGAGTGGGGTGATGGCCCAGACCCCTAACAGGACATCTGTGAGGGCTTCATCAAAGGGGACAGAGGATTCTGATGAGGATACCCAAGGATGAAGTACCTCTGTCAAGACATTGGTCTTGACCTTAACTACGTGCAGCTGCAGGTCCGGGACTTCCAGACCAACAACGCAAAAGAAGTCCCTTCCTCTGTAGCTAAAGTGGGAGGAGAGAGGCCAGTGTCTGGTCCAGACAACTGGTGTCCACCGTCCTCGTAACAGGTGTTATCGGCCATGACTTTGCATGGGGGTCAAGATGCTATAGGGATCCTCAGATTTCCTAAATTAGCATTCCTCAGAGGGCCTATAAGGAAAATAGGGCTGCATTTCCAATTTAGGCGATGTGTCTCTGGTTGGTGCCAGAGCTGGCATTGAGCAACACCGGTCCGACTCTAAATCGGCATCGGGAATCACCATGGGATTGGTGTCAACAGCGATATTGTCACTGGAAGGGTCATCAGAGAGGCCTCCGGGTAGTTACGCGCTATATAAGTGCAATTTTTCATTTAATTTCATTTCACAAAGTCATATCGGGGGCCGATCTGAGCCCACTAGTGAATTCATAGGGCCTGACTTGTGCAGATGGTGAACAGCTGATAAAGTTCCAGTCAGAAACTCTTCTGAACTCACAGGGCACGAAGGCGCTCCAGAGTAGTTTGACCACCCAAAAATGATGCTGGCTCCACAGGAACATCTTGGGAGCAGGGTCTGGATCTATAGTGTTGTTCCTAGGCATTGTCCAAAGAATGGGAGCGATGTGGAGAAGTCAAGGAGTACTTCTACTTCTTGGACTTCTACTTGTAGGACATACCTGAAGAAATACGTGATCGCAACAAAGATTGACATGAGGGACTCCCGGAGTGGTGGCGAGACCTCCCTCGCTAACAGGATCTGAAGTAGCGCTGAATCACATGAGTGGCCAAAAGCTTCATGACCTTCTCACAGATGGCCTTGGGATCATGGTTGTGCACTTCACACAGGCCGCAGAGTCATGGTCCTACTCCAGACACCAGAGGCATACCAAGTGGCTCGTCTGAATCCGCACAGAAAAGAATGAACTGTGGAATCAAGCTAGGGTGGTGCCTATATAGACACTGCGCACATAAGCGAAGAGAAAGCCAATGAATCCATGTAAGAAGCTAGCCTGGTATATGATGTCCCACTTAGGTAATTGGTACCCTGCACCAGTCCAGACAACCTTTATGGTGATTTAAGAGGTTTTAGACAACCTTAGAAAGCTCTCTAAGTGGTAGCCTTGGAGAGCAACCTTCGGGCTTAGTCCAGAAGGAGTGTAAAGCAGCTTGTTTTACCAGAATGCAATCTTATAGTATAGATTAAGTGAAAAAGAACCACACAAGGTATTTATAAAAAATATGTATTTATTATAAAATATTCTCTAATACTTTTAGATACCTCCTACTTGGAGATAAACACAATGCTTACAATACTTTGCTTAGAAATACAGTAAATAGCACGAAACACACAGTGGACCCCAGGGGAACCAAACCATATACTAAGAAAAAGGTATAAATCACGACTCGTGTCAAGACACTGTCGAGAGGACGTAGAGGTGCTGGGGACCCAAGGAGCCACCCAAGGTGAGTGACTAGGAACCCCATGGAGAGCGTGTGCAGTGTGGGAACACAACTTTGTGCTCCGTACAAGTCTATGTGTAAGTCGCGGTTGGATTTTTAAAGATTAAGGACCCTTCCCAGTGGACCCTGAAGAAACCTAGTGGAAGACAGGAGTTTGGAGAGCCACCCTATCTGTGGATACACTAGTACCCATGTTACCTACACCAGGGAAGCCAGTTGCATAGGTGTGAAGTGGTGTCGGAAACCGCTGTCGAACCCAATGGAGGACTTCAGGAAAGTGTTGAAGAAGTAGAAAGTGTCAGGTGGAATCCAAAGGTGGATTCTAGATGAGAGGTACCTGTAAGCAGAGGGGAAAGAGCCTATGTCACTCAGGAGTGACCAGGAGACTTGGAAGACGAATGCCCTCTGATGTCGGGTGTTGCAGGAGAGAAGATGATGACCTTGACTCTGCAGTTGTGGGACCAGGCGACGCTGAGGAAGACCAGGAGCCATACACGAGCTGTCCCATGAAGGATGTTGAGTGCTGAGGGGTTGGTGTCCAGCGGTAGCACCAACAAGCCTTGGGAAATTCAACCAACAGAGGACGTGAAGATGGAGCAACGTCGGGACTAGCACGGTCCAGGAGACTCATCACAAGTAAGGGAGTCAGGGTAGGCCGGAGCAATCAGGGGACCCCAAAAGAAACAAAGGTGACCTTCAAATGGACCTACAGGCTGGAGGCACTGGAGTCGCGAGAGGACCTCGAGCAGCTCACTAAAAGATTCAGGCCATGGTGCACACAATGCCATGTGGACAAAGACTTTGGTCACTGGGGATGCTTGAGGTTGGGGCTACTTTGAGCCCTAAGATCTACTTGGAAGGAAGCCAACAAGCCTTTGCAACTGCAAGCTGACGCGCTGCACAGGGGTTCGGTTATTGCCGCCCCCATGAAGGATACTGTCCTCAAACTAGGTAAGAGGGTAGGCCTGGCCTCGAGAACTGTGGAAAACCACCATTTGTGGTGAAAAACCTTACGGAGTCCGGAGGAGCTCAGAATCAGCAGACCAGACAACTTAGTTGCGGTGCCTGCGAGTACAGGGAAGTGACTCCATCACTTCAAGAGAGATTCCTTCAGGTGTCTTAAATGCCCATAGGCCTTGGAAGGTTCCTGTATGGTGCACAGGCACAAATGATGCAGCAGTCTGAAAGGGAGACGAAGTTGAACCCAAATGAAGTCCAGAGTGCCCAGACGGTAGAAGAAGTGGTGTCTGATCTGAATCTTGTTCCATGACGAATCTAGGGACCTACACCCAGGTAAGCCCTTAAGTACCCTAAGGAAAGGGTTGGGACGACTCAGAGGACCCTCCCATATCCTTTGTTAAGTTTCACGATAGAGCGGGAGCTAATGGCTCCCAGGACTGGTTGGAACTGGACGGTGCAAGGGAACACCACATGTGCCCCTTATGAAGACAGTGGCGCTGGCAAGCGCACCCACCCGGTCCCAATACACTAAATCCTGTACAGGAGGCCAGAGTAGTTTATCTATAAGGTCAATCATTGCAAACCCTGCTGGTCCACCGGTCTTGTTTGTTAAATCGCCTGTAATAGCATGGTACTGAAATAACTGATTGTTGTCCAGATTATAACGAATTTTAAGTGCACTGAAGGACCAAATGCCTTCGGAGGAAATCACATCTCCCATTTTAGAGATACCAGCTTGATACCACTGTTGAAGGAAAGCTTTTTTGAAAATAAGTGGTAGGTTATTATTATTTCTGACGGGGGTATAATGATTTAGTTTAGCGAGTCCAAGCTGTTTACGTACATTAAAAAAAAAACTATAAGCGTTCATCAAAGTCTTAAATCTGACCCGCTTGTAGTAACCAAATTGCAGCTGACGCCAGCCCAATAATATAACTTTATATTAGGGAGAGCCCGTCCTCTCTATCTCCATGGAGTGAAAGTAATTTGACAGCCCTTCTCGGCTGTGAATAGGCCCAGGTGAATTGGGAGAAGATTTGTTCAAATATATGCAGAATATTGTTGTTAAACTCTAACGGAATTGTCCTAAAAAAATAGAGTAATTTGGGGAAAAAGGTCATCTTTAAAACATTGCATCTCCCTACTATTGCCATATGTAAGGTGTTACATTTTTTTAGTGACTTCTTCATGTCAGCTGCTAATGGGGTCAAACTTTCTTTTACTATTAAGTCCAAGTCTGAAACTATATTAACCCCTAGGTATTTAGCCTTCTGAGTTACTTTGTCGTCAGCCCAATTTATTTTCTCATTTAAGAGTATCTGCATATTTGCTTTATTAAGGGCATATCCAGAGATATTCCCAAATTCTTGGGCCTCTCGTTCCAGAGCCCTAATGGCCATCTTGGGTTCCAGAGTTATTATGGCAAGGTCATCGGCATAGGCCATAATCTTCGTGTCAGTTCCGAACCTACTCACTGCTATTATTTCAGAATTAAGTTCAATTTTTGGGATCTAAGGATCAATATACAGGGTGAAGAGCAGTGGGGTGCACGGGCACCCTTGTCTCGTCCCTTGTGATATCCGTATCTGTTCTGTCAAGTGTCCATTAATTGATATTCTAGCTCTGGGGTTTTGATATAATGCATGTAGTGCCTGCAATATCCTAGGGCCGAAGCCAATCCGCCGCATGACAACCCACAAGAATTGCCAGGAGACCCGATCAAACACTTTTTCAGCATCCAGAAGAATTGATGAGACCTTGGCGGCGTCGAATAAGGTGATAGTCCGACGGATATGTTCAGCAGTGCTTTTTTTTGGGATGAACCCATGTTGCCAATTGGATACAAGAGGCTCAATATTTGAGGATAATCTAGACGCAATGATTTTAGGAAATATTTTATAGTCAGTATTGATAAGGGTTATAAGTCTATATGAAGAAAATTCCAAAGATGATTAGGGAATATTACGATCTTTGCGGTAGACCAAGAGCCTGGTGGAGAGGACCCATTAAAGATAGAGACAACGACGTCCGTGAATAGATCTTTTATTTGCTGCGAAAAGATTTTATAACATTCTACTGGAATGTAATCTTCTCCAGTGGCTTTGACATCTGGAAGGCTTGCTAGTGCAGTTGCAATTTCCTCCCAGGCTGGAGAGAGCTCCATTTGATCGCGATTCTCACTGTTGAATTCGGCTACCAGTATTGTCTCTAGATAATTGATAATCTCAGCTTCTTTATATTCTATAGGCCTCATGATCTCTTCGGTATATAATTTCTTGTAAAAGTCCCTAAAAGCCTCCTTTATTTTTATAGGATTGTTGGTTATCCCTTCAAAGTTGGTATGAATTGAAGAGATTACATTGGCAGTCGCCTGTTGTCTGGTAGAGATAGCCAGTTGGCGACCAATAAGCTCACTACATTCATATAGCCTTTCTCGGGACGAGGCCCATTTTGCCGCTATTCTCTCTGCTAGTATGGTCTCCATCTCTGCCTTAGCAACGACTACCATTGTCTGCACTTCTTCAATTCCTGTTGCTGACTGAACAGCCTGTATTAACTTCTTTTCGGCTTTTATCATTTGGCTTTGTAAGGAATTAACCTGTGCTTTCTCTTTTTTGTTCCTTCTAATGGAAAATTGAAGCGTCTCACCCCCTTATGCCTGTTCTAATGTGTTCCACACACCCATTACCGATGCTGACACGGTATTTATATCCAAAAACTCATGGATCCAACCCATCATGTGTTCCCGAAAGTTATTGTCGCGCAGGAGTGCTTTTTTAAAGATCAAGTTCGAGCTTGGCGCTCTTTCCACCCATCCCTCTAAATTTAAAGTAAGTGGGTTGTGATCTAACAAAAGTCGGGGAGCAGTATCAACTAAGCAATCATTGACCAAAGAGGATGAGACTAAGAAGTAATCAAGCCTGGCCAATGACGAATGAGGGGCTGAAAAGAAAGTAAAGCCGTCTTGATCAGGTTTCAGGTGGGCCGAAACATATTTTAAACCATGAGTGCTTATCAGATTGAGCACTGCCTGGAAAACCTTAGGTTTTCTGCCTCTATCATTCCAGGATTCATTAGGTTTCCAGGTGCTAGGCAGATTTAGATTTAAATCACCACATACAATTACAGGTAGTGGCCAGTGTGCTAATTCCTCATTTATTCTGTTAATTATCCACAAATGATCTAGATTACTTCCATAAATAGAGCAAATTGTGAAAACAAAGTTAGGGGGAAGAGAACATCCTGCGATCACCCATCTCCTTAGAGAGACGGTTTTTACTTGGTTAACTACTAAAGGTAATTTTTTCGAGACCAAGATCCCAACTCCCTTAACGCTGGCCCCTTGCGAGGTTGCCCCAATAACTTTATAGCCCAGAGAATTCAGCTGGGATTTCTGGGCCCCTTCGATGTGAGTCTCCTGGAGGCAGACAATGTCCGCCCCCATTGTTCGCAGAACTTGAGCAGCTTTTTGCCTTTTTACAGGATCATTTAAGCCATAGATGTTTACTGAGACAATTCTAAGTTTATTTAGTGTACCCATTATCACCTTTTAAATGCCTTGACCCTGTGTATTTATCGAGGACCCCCTTTTTTAAGGCCACATTTTGACTACAGTTAAGGATCATGTTTCTGCCAACAACTAACCAGTACGTAATTAATTTTTCCCCTTCCTCCCCCCACCACCCAGCCTCCCCAATCTCCCTTTCCCCCTATCACCCAACCCCTGCCCGGTACCCCACAGCTCCACGCTCCCTCCTTTTTTTCCTTTTAACTTCTGCTTTTCTACCTCTCATCATGTGTGCTGAATTTCCTGAATCCTTGCCAAAAATGACCACCCAGAATAAAAATAAAAAAACAACACCTTTTTACCCACTGCATTCATTACAGCCCCCCTTCCCTCCCTCCTCCCCCCCCCCAAAAACAAGAGGTCAAGGAAACCCTGAACGATGGTGAGCATGTATGAATTCCAGTGGCCAAACCACCCAACGATCTGTCTGTTAATCAACAAATTTTGGCTGGTCTGACTTGCCGGTGAAGAAACTGAATGCTAAGAAGGCAAAAGCAAAGAAAAAGACAAGGGTTTAAAGTGTATAAAAGGAAGAATGACAATAAGGACCCCTGAAGGGATCGTTCGGGTGAACTGAGTGAATATCTTTAGCTTAATTCAGTCTTTTTCTCCCCACAATGTCCTTTAGATGTTCCCCAGCCTTGATTTCAGACAAAAAAAACCAGGTCATACTTTCGAATTATTACATCAACTTCTTTTTGGGCATTCAGCCTAGTCTGATCATACACCAGCTGTCTCAAAAGGAAATTCCCCCCCCCCCCCAAAAAAACCAAAAAACTGGGATTCTCATTACCAAAGCTACTGCCATCTCGCCGCTGATTTAGATTGTACGGAAAGCGGTGTGCCCTCTGGACCTCTTGGTCCCAGTTCCAACTAGTCTGCGAGGCAGCACGAAGTAGCTTGACGATATATCCTCTGGGGTCCTCACCCTCAACGCCTTCCGGGATCCCCAACAGCCTCAAGTTGTTTCTCTGTAGTCTATTTTCCTGCTCCTCTAGTTTAGACATTAAGTCAGTTAGGCAGGCCGCATGTGATGTTCCTTGGTACTTTACGTTGGTTATTTCTGCTTCCAAAGTCTCTGTCCGTGCTTCAACCATTGAGACCGAGTCGCCGATGTCGGTGCAGATCCTATTTAATTTCCTGATGCCACCTTGAAGTTTTTTAGAAGCTCCCCTGGCAGCAAGACTATCAGATCTTACTTCTTAAAAACTGCTTAATATAATCCATTATAAAGGCTAGAGAGGGTTCGGTCAGACATCCGATGATTAACTGTGGGCTCTCCTCAAGCTGGTTATTAGGGGGCCCCCCAGGGGAAATGTGCAGTGAGAATCAATCAATCAATCATGAAATTTGTAGAGCGCGCTACTCACCCACTAGGGTCTCAAGGCGCTGGGGGGGGGGGGGTGAGTCGCTACTGCTCGAACAGCCAGGTCTTGAGTTGTTTCCTGAAGGAGAGGTAATCCTGGGTCAGACGAAGGTGGGTGGGGAGGGAGTTCCATGTCTTGGCCGCCAGGTAGGAGAAGGATCTTCCTCCGGCGGTGGATCTGCGAACACGTGGGACTGTGGCAAGAGCGAGGCTGGCGGAACGGAGCTGGCGAGTGGGTGTGTAGACGTGGGACTGTGGCGAGGGCGAGGCTGGCGGAACGGAGCTGGCGAGTGGGTGTGTAGAATGCCAGGCGGCTGTTGAGGTACTTGGGGCCCATGTTGTGGAGAGCCTTGTGTGCGTGGGTGAGGAGTCTGAACGTGATCCTCTTGTTGACTGGGAGCCAGTGCAGGTCTCTCAGGTGGGCAGAGATGTGGCTGTAACGAGGGATGTCCAGGATGAGTCGTGCAGACGCGTTCTGTATGCGCTGGAGTCTTTTCTGGAGTTTGACTGTGGTTCCGGCGTAAAGGGTGTTCCCGTAGTCCAGTCGGCTGGTAACGAGGGCCTGGGTGACCGTCTTCCTGGTTTCAGTGGGGATCCACCGGAAGATCTTTCGGAGCATGCGCAGGGTGTTAAAGCAGGACGACGAGACGGCATTGACTTGTTTGGACATCGTGAGAGAGGAGTCCAGGATGAAGCCCAGGTTGGCTTGGGGGCGGTGCCAGGGGCAGGGGGCCAGCAGGAGTCGTTCCAGGCAGAGGGAGAAGGTCCCAGGATGAGGACTTTCATCTTGTCTGAGTTCAGTTTCAGAAGGCTGAGCCTCATCCAATCCAGCGACGTCCTTCATTCCTTCCTGGAGGTTGGCTCTGGCGGTCGAGGGGTCGTTGGTGAGGGAGAGGATCAGCTGGGTGTCGTCGGCGTAGTTGATGATGTTGAGGTTGCGTTGTCGTGCGATGGCTGCGAGGGGGCTCATGTAGACGTTGAAGAGGGTGGGGCTGAGCGAGGATCCTTGCGGGACGCCGCAGATGACCTCGGTGGCTACGGAACGGAACGGGGGGAGGCGGGCTCTCTGGGTTCTTCCGGCGAGGAACGAGATGATCCACTCCAGGGCCTTTCCTTGGATTCCGGTGTTGTTGAGGCGCTGTATTAGTGTGTGGTGGCATTCGGTGTCGAAGGCTGCTGAGAGGTCCAGGAGGATGAGTGCCGCTGTTTCCCCTTTGTCGAGCAGGGACCTGATGTCCTCTGTAGCTGCGATGAGGGCGGTCTCGGTGCTGTGGTTTGCTTGGAACCCGAACTGTGAGGGGTCCAGGGATCCGCTTGTCTCGAGGAAGGCAGAGAGTTGTTTGTTGACGGACTTTTCGATGACGTTGACAGGAAAAGGGAGGAGCGAGATGGGGCGGAAGTTCTTGAGGTCCGTGGGGTCCGCGATGGGTTTCTTCAGGAGGGTGCTGAGCTCGTCATGTTTCCAGCTCTCTGGGAAGGAGGCGGATGCGAAGGAGCTGTTAATGATGTCCTGGAGTTGGGGTGCGATGATGGTGTCGGCTTTGTTGAAGATGTGGTGTGGGCAGGGGTCGGTGGGGGAGCCGGAGTGGATGGTGTTCATCGTGCGGGTGGTGTCTTCGGTGCTGACCGGGGTCCAGTTGCAGAGGGTGGTGGGGGGTGCTGGTTCGGTGGTTGGGTGCGCGGTCTGTGCTCCGAAGCTGTTGTGTATGTCGGCGATCTTGCGGTGAAAGAACGAGGCGAGTGAGTCGCAGAGGTCTTGCGAGGGTGTGATGTCGTTGTTGCAGGCGCTGGGTTTGGAGAGCTCTTTGACGATGTTGAAGAGTTCCTTGCTGTTGTGGGTGTTGTTGTCCAGACGTTCTTTGAATGTAGTCCTTTTGGTGGTGCGGATCAGCTGGTGGTGTTTGCGGGTGGCGTTCTTGAGGGCTGTCATGTTCTCCGTTGTCTGGTCGTGGCGCCATGCTTTCTCGAGGGTGCGGCAGGTTTTCTTGGAGTTTTTGAGGTCGTTGGTGAACCATGAGGCTTTCTTGCTGCCAGGTCTGCTGGGAGGGATCTTCAAAGGTGCGAGGTCATCGGCGCAGTCGGTGAGCCACTGTGTTAGGTTGCGGGCTGCTTCGTTGGGGTCCTTAGTGTTGGTAGGAGGGTTCTGGCTGAGGGAGGTGGTGAGCTGGTCAGCGGAGATCTTGCTCCAGCTTCTGCGGGGAACCTGTTGCGGGTGGTGGTGGGTTGTGGTTCTCCTGAAGTTGAAGTGGACGCAGCTGTGATCTGTCCAGTGGAGTCCGGTGGAGTGGCTGAAGGAGATGTGCTTGCTGGAGGAGAAGATGGGGTCAAGCGTGTTGCCGGCGTTATAGGTGGGGGTGTTCACCAGTTGCTTGAGTCTGAGGTTGGCGAGGTTGTCCAGCAGGGCGACGGTGTTGCTGTCATTGTTGTTTTCCAGGTGGAAGTTGAGGTCTCCTAAGAGGATAAAGTCAGCGGAGGTGAGGGCGTGTTGGCTGATGAGGTCTGCGTTGGCTGCGCTGAATTGTGTGCGTGGTCCCGGGGGTCTGTAGACGAGAGTGCCCCTGAGGGTGGTCTTGGGGTCGGTGTGTATTTGAAAGTGGAGGTGCTCGGGGGCGGTGAGGGTGTCGTCGGTGTTGGTCGTGATTCGGATGGTGTTTTTGTGGACGATGCCGATGCCTCCTCCGGTTTGGTTGACCCGGTCTCTCCGGGTGATCTTGTAGCCCTCCGGGATGGCTATGGCGATGTCGGGGGCTGAGGAGGCGTTCATCCAGGTTTCCGTGAGGAAGGCGACGTCTGGTGCTGTTGTGTCAAGGAGGTTCCAGAGTTCGACGGCGTGTCTGTGGATGGAGCGGGTGTTGAGCAGGATGCACTTGAGGTGATTGTTGCTGGTGCCTGGCCTTGCGGGTGCGGTGCAGGGTCGGAGGCAGGTGAATTTGCAGGCTTGGCAGGTGAAGGGTCCGTGGGTGCGTTTCGAGTTGGCCTGGTAGCAGGCGGGGTTCCGGCCGGCGTTGAGTGCGTTGAGGGTGGCGACATCGTAGGTTCGTCGCGTGGGCTGGCGTCGTCGGGGGCCAGGGGTCCTGGCACTGGGCGCGGTCCAGGCGCGGATGGGCGCAGATGGGCTTGCCTTAGGCGCGCCTTCGGGCCGCCCACTGCGCGGCCTCCGTGCGGCCTCCATATGAGGCGAAGTGGGAGGGAGGAGCAGCTGGGAGGCGGGAGCGGCGCGTCTAATGGGCGGGGGTACCGGGAAAAAGGGGGCGGGGTCGCGAGGGAGCGGCGGCGGGAAGCGGGGGTCGGGGGGGCACACCAGAGGGCAGGGATACAGAAAAAAATGAAGGAAACAGTAATAACAGTAAGACAGTAAATGTTAAAGAATACAAAATACAAATTCACAAGTCCAGTCCCAAGTGGGCAACAGCGGGAAAAAGGACCAGGTGGCGGCAGGGGGACACCGAGTCCAGGGGCGAACCTGCGGCGCTGAGGTCAGAGATGCACTCGCAGCCATGGAGCCGTGCGGCGTGGGGGGTGTCCTGGGTCAGAGTAGTACCACTTCATCTGACTACGTTTTTTACTTCTAGATTTTTTTTTTGCTTTTTTTGCTGAATTGTTCTAGCTATGGGGTAGGATTCATTATCTTCTAGTTTGCTCCTTTCTGTAGAGCTAATAAGTTCATTTTCCATGCCGGACGTAGACCCATCAGAAACAGAGAAAACATTTTCAACAACTAAGCCTGGCGTCTGCGGGTCTGTGGGTCCGAGGCTGCCATTCTCTTCTATATAGTTGCTAATCTCAGCACCCCTGTTCCCCCGGGAGGCCTTTTCTGCGCCTTTACTGTCAGGGATAAAAGTGGCAACATCCAGGGTACAGGTAGAAGACTCCGGGACTAGTGCTGACATATTCTCACTAATACCCTCACGCCCAGTGTTATTCGAAATGGCCTGTAAGGTCGAGGCATTCTGCTGTATGGCCCCCTGCTCTAAGGTCCGCTGGCTAATCTCCTTTGTGTTGTTATAGTCACACCCGGCCGGTGTGCTTAAGTTTGTGGGTGTAGAGGGCCTCTTAACAACAGAGAAATGTTTGACAATAGAAGGTGATAAGCCGGCAATCTCTTTTAGCAAGTTTGTTCCTCCTGGCTTCCCAGCATTTTTGTGCTGTTCCCCACATCTCGTTTAACTTTGGGAGGGGTGTCCATATTCTCTGCTGTTTTCTCTGCCTTTTCCTTCACTGCTTCTCCTTGGTTCGAAGTTGCTTTCATCTTATAGGTCTTATGCCCCCAGGTAGTCATGCTTTGCTCGCTCCAGCACGTTGTTACCGGCACCGCTTCTCCAGCTCTATCGCCCCTGACCAGCAGCCTGAGACACGCTCGGACCCAGTCAGCCGCAGCCGCAGCTGTTCGTCCCTTAATTAAGGTGTTCCCAGTGTGGCAGGTTAGGCGCAGTGAAACAGAAACTCGGGTTTGCAAGCTTCTACTACCCGAAACCCGGACAAAAGCACCGGGTGTCTGGATCTCCGACTCGGTCTCGGACGCTGACATCTGCCTTAAGGGTCAAGGTTGCAGGTCAGTAACAGGTCAGCTAGTCGATCGCCGACTGTCGAGCCTCCAGCATGTAGTGCGTGGCGACTGGATAGAAAGGTGCTCACACTAGCGCCATCTCTGCTCCCAGGACGAGATTCTCTGCACAACCTTTTCCAACGCCTCTCACAAGACAGAGCTGCCTACCCCCTTTTCAGAGCGGGCAGCAATAGTCGCACACGACAGGGATGCCTGGCGAATAGGGTCCATCCATATTGGGCGAGCAGCACAGCATAACAGACAGAGTTGCTTTTGAATGCAAACGTTTATAGTGTGCTCAATACTTCTACACAGCTATGGTGCATTAGGAGCATGCACATTTTGTAAATACTTGCACCCATCAGCTGCACCCAAGCTGTACAAAATTAGGTTGAGAAGTACTATTGTACTTAACTGCCACTATGTTAACTATAATACAAACTAATACACTCATTGGATGATGTCATCAGTGGTATATCAATGATGTTGTTTGTGATGTCATCAATGATGTCATAAATAATGACATAGAACATGTCTTGAGTGATGTCATATATGTGGTCACAAGCAGTGCATAAGTGCATGGCAGGGGCACAACTTATGGTTAGCGCTGCTAACTATAACAGGTGAATTTCTGTGTTTATTTCGTTCAAAATGTTAATGTTGACACTGACAAATTCACCTAACTATGATGTTACTTAAACCTTTGTTTTTTCAGTGAATTTCTACGGGTTTTTCATTTTTTTTTTTTTAAAGAGATTCTTTTATCATACCTAACTATACTGTTACTTTGAATTTTTTTATTTCCAATTAATTTGTAGTTTGTAGTTTTTTTTAACGTAAAGTAAATATTAATTCCAATCTGTAAATGCGTCCCCCTGCCGTAATAGGGCTTGGCCCTGGGAACCCCATAACCCCAGAGCAATTTCTTTTTTTTTATAAAGGGGAGAGTGTTCATGCGGCGTCCTTACCCAGATAGATTTTGACCCAGGGGATCTCATACCTTGGTACCCGGTGCAATTTTTATGGGGAGTTGGGCACGCATGATCCCTTATCTTGGGCTAATTTTGGCCCTGCGGACCCCATCCTCTAAGTCCCGACTGCATTTTAAAGGGAGGGGAATGAGGCCCCTTTCCCAGGACTATTTCAGCCCTGGGGACCCATTCCCCCCAGGTCTGGAACTATAGTAAAGGGGGAGTGGGTGGTAGAGGAGCCCCTCCACAAGCAGATTTCAGTCCGGGACCCCATCCCTCTGGTGCTGGCACTATACCAAAGGATATGCAAAAGAAACAATTGATGGACGGAATGCTGGACAATGCAAACAATCACCCCCAGTCGCAAGGATCTGGGTTTAATCCATCATTCTTTTGCTCACCACACCACCCCAGTTTGGACCCAGCCATATGCAAATCATTCTTGACCCTGCTCCTTTTGGGAACAGTTCAGCCCGAACTGCCAAGCCAGGTCCTCCCTGGACCGGAAACAAGCATCCTGGGACCGGTCTCAGGGCATCACCCTTCATCAGTCAGGCTAGCTTGAATCCAGTGGTGTAGTGAGCACGGGACCCACGTCTGGGCATATCCTTCCCACTTAGGGCGACATATGCAAAAGAAACAATTGATGGACGGAATGGTGGACAATGCATACATTCACCCCCAGGCACAAGGATATGGGTTTAATCCATCATTCTTTTACTCACCACACCACCCCAGTTTGGACCTAGGCAAGGGGAGCAAAAACAATGGATTTAGGCCCAGATCTATGTACTGGGGTGGATGTATAACATTGTTCTGCATTTTGTCCATAAACTGTTCTTTTTGCATTTTTCACCCTGAGTGGGACGGGTACGCCCACACGTGGATCCCATGCTCTCCATGCCACTGGAAGTCAAGCTATCCTGTCTGATGAGGGTTGATAACCCAAAACTGGTCATAGGATGCTTGTTTCCAGTCCAGGGAGGACCTGGCCTGGATGTTCGGGCTGGACTGTTCCCGTTGGGCACAGGGTCAAGACTGATTTTCATATGGCTGGGTTCAAACTGGAATGCCATGGGGAGCAAAAAAACGATAGATTTAGGCCCAGATCTATGTACTGGGGTGAATGTATGACATTGTTCTGCATTCTGTCCATCAACTATTCTTTTTGCAACTATACTAAAGGAGGCCTGCTGCCCCTTCCCTATGCCAATATCAGCCCTGGGGACCCCATCCCCAGGCCCGGCACTATAAATTCCGTAGGGAGAGATATAAGCTGCACCTCTCCACTCACTGATTTCGGGCCCCAAGTACTCCTTCTTCTGGGGCCTTGCACTACGGTAAAGGTGGGTATGCGGCCCCCTTCCCAGGTCGACTTTGGCTCCAGGAACCCCCAGCACTTTACTAAAGCGTAAGCGAGGCATGCAGCCCAGCCTCCTTGTTGTGATTTTGGCCCCTTGAGACTCCATCCGAGACTTGGCTTAACACAGGTTCCCACCCAGGGGACCTCCTATATCCTAGTTGGGGGTTGTGGGGGATCCACAAGGCCCCGCAGCCAGCTCCCTACATCCAGCAGGAACCAGCATTATTTCTGCCCACAGGGAACAGCTAATAATGCTGCTCCCTGCCAGCGGGAGCAATGTCTAAATCTGTTTCCGGCCCACAGAAATAAATCGTTTAAGCTCCTGCCCGCCAGCTGGGATTGGACTTGGCGTTGGCTTCCGCTTGGCAGGAATTTTAAAATGCTCCCGCCAAGCGAGAGCAAACACAGGTTTCCCTGCCTGCGCTGTTGTGGGCAGGGAAACTGCTAAGTCCCAGCGTGGGCACCCCAAGACATACCTGCTAATCCGGCCCGGGGGTGTGCTCCCCGTGCCATGAGTGGTTCAGGGAGAGGGGCTGTGTGGCTCCCTTCCCTTTAAGGAATCAGCCCCGGTGTTGGGCAGCTGGGGCCTTTTCAGGATCTGGGAGGGTGGCCACTCGGCCCATCTTCCCATTTGCTGCATTGTCAGCCTTGGGGATGTGCTCCCCGGGGCCTTTAGAGGCTCAGGCTCCCATAGGGTCTAAGGGGACATGGTATACCTACCCTGCTCCATATGTCTTTTTTTTTTACACAACTTCAGGACAGGTGATTAAGTCCCCGTTTCCTGTCATGGCCACTAAGAAATTTTCTCATGTTGCTGGCAACCAATCAGAGCACTCTCTCTCGGGAGTCTCTCTTCCGTGGGACCGAGAAGGCCCAAGAAAAATTAATCTCCCTGGGTCAATCAGAATGCTCTATTTATTAAATTGGCACTTCTCTACTTTATTGACTCCTGAACAACCTTGCAACGCTGGGAAACAGCAACAGAGATGGAACTGACTACAGGGTGCAAAGGAGAAGATGCGGGAGTCTTGTGTCTGGGTTGAATTCAAAGTTAAGGTATCTGCGACTATATGTTTCTATCAGATTAAAGGAGCAGTGTCAGTTGTAGCTGGTGTAATAACGTCCACCAGCTAAATACTTCACCATATAGCAGACTCAAGAGCCTTATGAAATCACAGTAAAGATCCTACCCTCTTATGTAAGGCAAAATCCCAAATCCATGTGTGTTTGCTGCAGCTTACAACATAAACATAGAAGCAAAGAAATTACTTTGTGTTGGACCTGGCCCTTTTTGGCAGGATCACCCCGAAACTTTTTGCTTTTGCCTAGCCTGTTTCTGTAACCTGGTGTTGGTGATTTTAGGTCTCTGCGCACTTTTTCACGGTGGTCCAGTGTAAAGTGCGTGCGCTCTCTGTTTGTGTGGTAAGTGACCTGCTCTCCCATAGGAATGCATGGGGAATATGTGTGACCATGGTAGTTCCTGATGTGTGGGGAGTGCAGGGTCGAGTTTGGTATGTGCGAACTCGTTAGACTGAATGCTGCGCAATGATGTATGCGGCATGATTGTGTCTAGTGTGGAAGTGCCACTTCTAGACATGGGTGTGCGTGTGTAGTGAGTGTGCTGGCATGTGATTGGCTGGAGCAGGCTGGTGAGCCTGGCTCCAGGAGTCTGGATGGGTCTGCCCCGGTGGTGAGTGGAGAGATTAGCATGCTGATGTGAGGGAGGGGTGAACCTGGGACCTGAATAGGGCTGGGTTTTCCCTCCACAATGCTGGCTCCACCCCCTGTGGTGCGTCTGATGTCCCTAGCCTGGCCAGTGAAAGGGAGTTCCCCATAACATTGCCTGCACCCTGCTAGACAAAGGGATTTTTGTGTATAAAAAGGGTGCTGTGACACACTGAAAATGTTCTTGTTCCCAACTCGAATCTACCAGGGGCGTGCTGCCGCTGGGGCCCAGGAGAAGGCTTACCTCCATGGGCCCTGCCCAGCTCCTGGATATCCTGGATGCCTAAAGGACTTTTGCCTTTCTTGGGGGACTGCTGTGGCCTGCCAAGCGCCTGGAGGCGCTTTGTTCCTATTTTCCCAGGAGCCCTGGTTGACTGGCCCCTTGCCAGTTAGGGGGATTTATTTGCGCAGGTGCCCACCCTGCGATTTTATCGTGTGTCCAGGACTTTTTATTTAAGAGCGCTTTTGCTTTTATCGAGGTTAAGCGTTTTGTGCCCTAGGGGAGCGCTGGTTTACGGGCCTCTTGCCTGTTAAAGAAGCAGGTGCCCACCCTGCTGGTGACCCGAGATTTTGCCGTGGTTTTGCTATTTATTTAACCGGGAGCCAACCCCGTGTTGCACCACCGCAGCCCCGAGCTCTCCCCGGACACCGAGAAAGGAGCCACCAGTGTCACAGCAAGGCAGTGCTGGGATTGGCCCAGCCGGCCGAGCCTCCCGCCGCAGCATTGGCGAAGGACACACCCCGCTGGAACCGCGCGATGTCTCGCGGAAGGGCCTGCAGCCTACAGGAAGAGAATGAGGGGCACGAGGCACAGTGCCGTGCCTGCCCCCGCCGCAGCTCTGAGGAGGACCTGCCGCCCCTGCCGTCGCCGCCTCCAGAAGCGAAGAAGCCGGTGAGTGACGGGGCGTGAGGGAGTACGGAGAGAGGCAGAGCCCACGAGGGCTCCAGGGCACTTTTCATTCTTGAGTCCCCCAGAGGGGGGGTGGATCCAACCATGCCGCAGTTGCTTCTAGAGCCTGTCGAGGCTGTTCCGACGTTGGGGGCACTCTACTTTTAAAAGTCCCAGAGAGGGGCTTCCCCATCCAGGCGGCATTTTGGTTGTTAGAGCCCACGAGGCTCTTGGAAGCAATTTGGCTATTTCGAGTCCACGGGGGACTCCAACGATGGGGGGCATGTTTGTTTAAGGAGCTGAATTGGCTCCCCCGCCCCCATTATTTTGTAAGGGGCCAGTGTGATCCTGGGGCCCCATTGTTTCCCTGAGAGGTGCCAGAGAGGGCACCGCGCTTTGTCCTGAGCGGCCCCAGATGGCAGCGGGCCGCTCCAACGTTTGGGCGCAGTTCTGTTCTAGGGTCAGTGAGGGCCCTGTCTCAGTTTTGTTGTTTCCCAGTTGCCCAGCAATTAGCGGGCAGCTGCACCGTGTAGGCGCAATTTGAGAGTCCCTGAGAGGTACAGAGATGGCACAGTGGTGCCAGGCCTTCACAGCTGCGCAGCACTTAGTGCCAGCTGCAGCGTTTAGGCTCTTGGGATTGTTCCCAGCTGCCCAGCAAGTAGTGGGCAGCTGCAACGTTTAGGTTTGCGCCGGTGGCGCACCCCTGACTGGCGCTGCATGGGCAGCGCGCCCTGACATTCTGGACACAGGGCATTTGAGCCGCTTCTTGGATGGCCAGTTGGCCAAGGGGGCTGGTATGTGGATAATGTGATTTTTGCACAATGTGATTTTCTCCTATGTTTGTGTTGATAATTGCCTAATATGATTTATGTGCTAGAGTGATGTGGTGCTAGGAAATGTAATGCATTTAGTATGTTTTACGCACCCTGTGTTTTATACCTCTAAACCTGGGTTTATGATTATGAGGTTATTTTACCTATGTAGGTTTATGCTAGTGAGATGTTTTCACTCTGTGAGTTACGCCCCTAAATGTGATTTATTCTTAGGCGGCAGAGTCTAATGTGTTTAGACTAGTGAGAGATTGCCTACTGTAGTTATACTGTTTAGGCCTAAATGTGATTTCTGCGTAATGTGCTTTGCCTTTGTGCTTGTGTTATACTTCTAAAGGTGCTCATGCTTAGAAGTTTACTTTGCCTAGTATGTTATACTAGAGAGATTATGTGTCCATGCATGAGCTATGCCTATGGTTATTAGTATTGCGTAGTGCGTACCAATCTGTTACCAGTGGTTACTGGTTGTGATCTATATTTGTGATTTGGCGTGACAGTTATTCTAAGTGTTAGTTCTACTAAGTGCTGATTCTGACAGTGGCCCACGTGGCCCTGTCCTGGTGTAAATAATCCCTTGTGAAAATTGCCCGTGCCAGGTGGCACAATGTATATGTGTGATTACTATCTGATGTGTTTTGACAATACAAAAGTTATTTTTATATACCCTTGTGTGGAGTTCCTTTTGTGGTGTGCCTAGGATGTTGTTGCTGTTGTGGGGTTATCTTGGCGTGTGGCTCCCTTGCCCTGACTAGAATGGTGGTTTCTGCCTGGCTTTGGCGTAAGCCTTAGCCAACCAGAAAATCCCAGTTCTAACACTTTGGATATAAAAAACTTTAACAAGTGTTGATATTTTCCATTTTACCCTTATTATGCCGACGTTTACTTGTGTACTAGTCTGCAGCAGACTAGAGGACTCTTAATAAGAAGAGAGCATTCTGGCCAGGTGGTCAAGGCACCACCTGACCAGTGCCCTCCACTCTGTGAGTCTCTGACTTGTGCAGCCCAGTGCACTCCCTTTACTATGTTCAGTTTACATCCTACTGTCATTTTCCTATGTTGTTTTGCAAAACTCAATAAAGATGTTTTTGTGTCAAGCTACCAGAGATCTAAGCACAGGGTAATTTAGTGACATTTGTGGTTCACCCTGACAAGGATTGTGGTTGTTGTTTGAGAAGGGTCTTCACACCTCCCCACCCACAATCAAAAACCTTGTTTCTTACAAACCCATACCCAAAACTGCTCTCTTTGTGAAACAAACAACTCTTGCACACAATGCTGATAATTCCTTCTTAATACTGGAAAGCTCTAACCTACCTATATTCTTACAAAATACCACTATTTGAGACTCAACTGAAATTCCTTAGCTATCAATTAACATTGTGTTTTGTATAGTACAACATTTTAGTGGCCATCAAATAGCTAGTCATATGCCAGTTACAGTTCAGTAAATAAATTAAAACATGAAACAATAAGCAGGAATGTCAAACATGGAGCACATGAGTCATGAGTCAGTAACGTCAGGGAGCGCCAGTTAGGGAATCCTTCCAAAAGTATGGAAAAGAAGCATGGACGAGTAGACTGCTAGAAATAAAACAAGCATTTACAATGCAACAGGTCTCGCATTAGGAAAGTTTGAGCAATTGGTATTGTAAATGACAATTTTTTTATTTATGTGTTGGTTTTGAAAATATCGAAATTAATAGCTTTGTCATTTACAATGCCAATAGTTTTAACTTTCGCAAATGTGACACCTTTAGCATTTGTAATGCAATATGTGTTGTATTTACGTCTTAGATGTATTGATTTTACAAATAACAATGAATTCATTTTTTTAAATAATTAATACTTAAATAAAAGTTATTGTAATTTATAATGGCAATAGCTTAAACTTTTGTAAATAACTTTTGTGAAGATTATGTTCAGTGTATTTTATTGTGACGAAAATCCTAGAACAGCAGTGAAATATTAACATCTTTTTGCGACATTTGCAATAAAGCTTGAAACATTGAGAGAACATATTTGAACCAGTTGTTGAATGGTTGCACAGATTGATGCTTTGGTGGCGACGAGTGATGTTGTGGTGTTCAGGGATGCTGTGGTAGCGCATAGTGATGTTGTGGTGCCCCTGAGTGATGCTGTGGTGGTGCTGAGTGATGCTGTGGTGATGCGATAGATAGATAAGTGTGAGTGCGATAGATAGATAGAGGGAGGGCGATAGATAGATAGAGGGAGGGCGATAGATAGGGGGAGGGCGATAGATAGATAGAGTGAGGGCGATAGATAAATTGATAGATAGAGTGAGGGCGATAGATTGATAGAGTGTGATAGTTAGATAGATAGATAGATAGAGTGAGTGAGGGCGACAGATAGAGTGAGGGCGACAGATAGAGTGAGGGCGACAGATAGAGTGAGGGCGATAGAGTGAGGGCGACAGATAGATAGAGTGAGGGCGATAGAGTGAGGGCGACAGATAGATAGAGTGAGGGCAATAGTGTGAGGGCGACAGATAGAGTGAGTGAAGGCAACAGATAGAGTGAGGGCGACAGATAGAGTGAGGGCGACAGATAGAGTGAGGGCGATAGATAGAGTGAGGGCGATAGATAGAGTGAGGGCGATAGATATATAGATAGAGTGAGGGCGATAGAGTGAGCGCGACAGATAGATAGAGTAAGGGCGATACACAGAGTGAGGGTGATAGATAGATAAAGTGAGGGTGATAGATAGATAGAGTGAGGGTGATAGATAGATAGAGTGAGGGCGACAGATAGAGTAAGGGTGATAGACAGAGTAAGGGTGATAGACAGAGTAAGGGTGATAGACAGAGTAAGGGTTGATAGAGTAAGGGTGATAGACAGAGTAAGGGTGATAGACAGAGTAAGGGTGATAGACAGTGTAAGGGTGATAGACAGAGTAAGGGTAATAGACAGAGTAAGGGCGATAGACAGAGTGAGGGCGATAGATAGAGTGAGGTCGATAGATAGAGTGAGGGCGATAGATAGAGTGAGGGGATAGATAGATAGAGTGAGGGGGATAGATGGATAGATAGAGTGAGGGCGATAGAGTTAGGGCGACAGATAGATAAAGGGCGATAGAGCGAGTGCGAGAGATAAAGTGAGGGCGACAGATAGAGTGAGGGTGAGAGATAGATAGAGTAAGGGCGATAGACAGAGTGAGGGCGATAGATAGATAGTTAGAGTGAAGGCGACAGATAGAGTAAGGGCGATAGACAGAGTGAGGGCGACAGATAGATAGAGTAAGGGCGATAGACAGAGTGAGGGCGACAGATAGATAGAGTAAGGGCGATAGACAGAGTGAGGGTGACAGATAGATAGAGTAAGGGCGATAGACAGAGTGAGGGCGACAGATAGATAGAGTAAGGGCGATAGACAGAGTGAGGGTGACAGATTGATAGAGTAAGGGCGATAGACAGAGTGAGGGTGATAGATAGATAGTTAGAGTGAGGGCGATAGATAGATAGTTAGAGTGAGGGCGTTAGATAGATAGTTAGAGTGAGGGCGATAGATAGATAGTAAGAGTGAGAGCGATAGACAGAGTGAGGGCAATAGACAGAGTGAGGGCGATAGACAGAGTGAGGGCGATAGACAGAGTGAGGGTGTTGGAAAGTGGGTTATTGGTAGGGGCAAATGTAGGTCTGCCACTGGCAATAAGGCCACTAACACATGATAGGACTCAGCATAGGTCTTAGAAAATTATTCCTTTGCTCAACCCTTGGTAACGTGGCTGCGAGCAGACAGGCTTAACTTCAAAGACAGGTATGTAAAGCATTTAAAAACACCATTTCAGTAAATAATTAAGACACAACACAAAATAAAAATCCAACACCAATTTATAAAAATAGGTAATATTTTTATCTTTTAAATGACACCAAAACGAAAATAATCCACTGTAGGGAACCTGATATATGAATTTTTAAAGATTAGTCACTTTCTAGTGCTTAGAAACCAACAGCGCCCCTTTAAGTCTTTTTGTTTGTTCTGTCAGGGACACACCTTTATAAATTGTTCTGAAGAATTCTCACCACTGCAGTGGGCCGCCTTCTTCAGCAAGTGGGGTCCAGTTAGAACACCATCCTGGCGTTCTGCTTGCAGGTCCCAAAGTATCCAACACGCAATCCAAGGTTCTGGAATCTCCAAGAGGGTCCTTGAAAGTATGAAACTTCAATTCCGCAATCCACTTGAACAAAACCCCTTACAAATCCACTGTGCTCCAGGCTTGGAATTCTTTGTGGGGCTGTCCAGGTGAGCTCTGTTAACCTGTAGCTTGCAGGGAGTTTCCACTCTTGAGTCTTTTGGCAGCAAGGTAATCCACAGGGCTGTAGTTTCAGAGGGTGCAGTCTTCATAGGGCATGCCTTAGAGTTCCTTGCACACAGCAAAACCTTCAGCAGGGCACTTCTTGCTTCATTCAGTTTCAAGCAGCAGATCTGGAGGGCTCTGCCCCTCTCAGATACTTATTCAAAATTCTCTGGGTAAAGCACCAGGTCACTGCTGACCAATGAGAGCAGGGCAACTCCTCCTAGTTATGACCACATCTTGTGGAGTGTGTCAGTAGTTTGTCCCAGAATGCATCATCCTTCCAAATCCATAATGGCTGATTTTCCAGCAAGGAGGTAAGAGCTGGCTAAACACACCCCCTGGGATATCTCATTTCCATGGACCATCCCAGTAACATCTGCAAATTCCTTTCTTAAGCCTAGTCCTGACTCTGGGTCACAACTGTCATTGTGGACTAAAACCCAGGCCTCCCCTCTTGCCTTTGAAGAGCGTAGTTTACGACACCACCTCCTGGCCTGGAATTCCTATAGAACAGATCACTGCCCTCCCAGCAGCCTGGCTAATCCACTTAAATCTGACCAATCAGGGCAGACCACTGAAAGGCTGAATTTGGACTTACAAACAAGAACGTCTCATAACTTATTGTATGTACACTTTAGGAGAAATTCAACAATATAATATTGTTGGATTTACTACGACCATTCTGGGAAGTCTTTGAATGGTCCGGCTAGTCCTCGCCTATCAATATTTAGTAATCAATCACTTCCTACCATGTTAACCTATGGGCCACGTGGTTTGCAATGGGGAAAATGACTTGCGCCACTTTTTATAAAACCATATTTTATAAGTATTTCCCAAATTTCTACCGGACCCCCACCCCCTGTGCAACTAGGGGAGACTTCAGGGGTTCTGAATCTGCAGAAATATTGCAGATCACCCTTACCCAATTCTTCCAGCATCAAAGTCGAATTTGAGCACCTCTTTAAGACAATGTGGGGAGTGAAATGTAAAATTTCACTTAACCCAGGCTTCTAAAAACTCATTTTATAAGGGCGCTCCTTATAGATAACTGACCCCCCCACCCCTGGGATACCTAGGGGTGATCCTGGGGGTCCCTAATATGCATAAACATTGTAGGTTTTTAATTTTTAAGGGCCCCTACCCCCAAAGTCGATTTTGGGCACAATTTAGGGTTTAAACTGACCTCAGGCTTCAGCACTGCACACATGCTGGTGCAGAGAATCTGCTGGCCTCTAAACTGCCAGGCCCCAGGATACTGGAGACTTCTAGGTAGTTTCAATCCCCTGCCCTATTACATAGTAGGGGCTTAGGTGGTAGGCCATGCCAACTACAGGGGTACCCCACCATACTATAGTGTACCCTAGTGTATGTTGGGTGTTTTAACTGCATTCTAATGTCTTTAAGCTTGGCACTGGCCCTGGGCCTGGTTAAACAGAGCCCAGGGTCAGTCAGAGTCAGTTACCACCAGTTCCAGTTAGCAAAAAGTTGGGGGGTGCCCAGGGCACAGGATGACTTTGCAACATAGCCCCCTCCCAAACGAATGGTGATGGGTTACTAACCTACACCCTGGTAGTCCTCATCGGCTAAGTGGAAAAACCTGGAAAGTCCATCTGCATTGGCATGTGCAACCCCAGGTCTGTGTTCCACTGTAAAGGTCATTCCCTGTAGGGAAATGGACCACCTTAACAGCTTGGGATTCTCCCCTCTCATCTGCATGAGCCACCTGAGAGGCCTGTGGTCAGTTTGAACACGAAAGTGAGTCCCAAACAAATATGGTCTCAACTTTTTCAGTGACCACACCACAGCAAAAGCCTCTCTCTCAATGGCACTCCACCTCTGCTCTCTGGGAAGAAGCCTCCTGCTAATAAAGGCAACTGGCTGGTCAAGGCTCCCTTCATTCAGCTGTGACAAAACTGCACCAATCCCTTGCTCTGAAGCATCAGTCTGAACTACAAATTCTTTTGTGTAGTCAGGGGCCAGTAACACTGGTGCTGAACACATAGCAGCTTTCAGAGTGTCAAAAGCCGTCTGACACTCTGGGGTCCAAATCACCTTTTTGGGCTTCTTTTTAGAAGTCAGTTCTGTTAGGGGCCCCACAATAGTCCCATAATTTTGAACAAACCTTCTATGGTACCCTGTCAGTCCAAGGAATGCCCTGACCTGAGTCTGGGTAACAGGAGCTGTCCAATCCAAAATAGTTTGGATTTTAGCTTGGAGAGGCTGTACATGGCCCCCACCTACCAGGTGGCCCAGGTACACCACAGAACTCTGCCCTATTTGGCACTTGCTTGCCTTAATAGTCAGGCCTGCCTGTTGCATGGCCTGAAGCACTTCCCTTAGGTGGTTTAAGTGATCCCCCCAGGTAGAACTGTATACAGCTATATCATCCAGGTAAGCTGCACTGAACTGTTCCAACCCAGACAAGACCCTGTTCACCAACCTTTGGAAGGTGGCAGGTGCATTCTTTAATCCAAAGGGCATTACCTTGAACTGATAATGTCCCTCTGGTGTGGAGAATGCTGACCTCTCCTTTGCTGCTCCATCAGTGAGGGCAATCTGCCAGTAACCTGAAGTCAAATCAAAAGTACTCAGGTACTTAGCAGCCCCTACCCTATCAATGAGCTCATCAGCTCTAGGTATAGGGTGAGCGTCCGTCTTTGTGACTGCATTCAAACCTCTGTAGTCCACACAGAACCTTAACTCCTTGGATCCCCCCTGAGGATTAGGTTTAGGTACCAGTACCACTGGACTGGCCCATGGACTCTCAGACGGTTCAATTACCCCCAGCTCCAGCATCTTAGCAACCTCAGCTTTAATGCTGGCTCTGACATGGTCAGACGACCTGTACATTTTATTTTTGACAGGTTGGCTGTCACCAGTGTCAATGTGGTGCACACACCACTCAGTGATGCCTGGGGTCAGAGAGAACAGGCCAGCAAACTGCTCCAGCACCTGCTTACAGTCTCTCTGCTGCTGGTCTGTCAACTTGGGAGAGAGCACAACTCCCTCCACTGACCCATCTTGCACATTGGTGGAGAGGAGGTCGGGCACAGGCTCCGTTTCCTCCTCCACACCCTAATCAGTGGCCAGTAACATGGTCATGTCTGCCCTGTCATGGTGTGGTTTCAATCTATTCACATGCAGGACCCTGTGAGGGTTCCTGGGGGTGCCAAGGTCAACCAAATAGGTAACCTCACCCTTTCTTTTCTAAGATTGGATAGGGCCCACTCCACTTGTCATGGAGTGCCCTGGGAGCCACAGGCTCCAACACCCGCACCAACTGTCCTGGAGTATACTCAGGCATAGTAGCCTTTTGATCATACCAGTGCTTCATGAGCTCCTGGCTGGCCTCCAGTTTCCTGTTTGCCTTGTACATGTACTCCGCCATTCTAGATCTCAGGCCTAGCACATAATCAAGCACATTGTCCTTAGCTTCTTTAAGAGGCTTCTCTAAAGACTCTCTAAGCAGGCTCAATGGCCCCCTCACAGGGTGTCCAAACACCAACTCAAAAGGACTGAAACCAACCCCTTTCTGTGGCACCTCCCTGTATGCAAACAGTAAGCATGGGAGGAGAACGTCCCAGCTCCTCCTGAGTTTCTCTGACAACCCATTTATCATGCCCTTCAGGGTTTTGTTGAATCTCTCAACAAGACCATTTCCTTGTGGGTGATAGGGGGTGGTGAACTTGTAGTTGACACCACACTCATCCCACATAGCAGTCAGATAGCTGGACAGGAAGTTCGTGCCCCTGTCTCACACCACCTCTTTTGGAAAACCCACTCTGGTGAACACGCCAAGCAGTGCTCTAGCCACTGCAGGTGCATCAATGGTTCTAAGAGGTATGGCTTCAGGGTATCTAGTAGCATGGTCAACTACCACTAAGATATACCTATTCCCTGATGCAGTAGGTGGGTCCAGGGGACCAACAATGTCCATCCCCACCCTTTCAAAAGGAACCCCAACCACTGGCAGTGGTATTAGGGGAGCCTTTTTCTTGCCCCCTGCCTTGCCACTGGCCTGACAGGTGACACAGGAGCTGCAAAACTCCTTTACCTTTTCAGACATATTGGGCCAGTAGAAATGGTTCACCAACCGATTCCATGTCTTTGTCCGTCCCAAATGTCCTGCCAAGGGGATATCGTGACTCAAAGTCAGGATGAACTCTCTGTACTTCTGGAGCACCACCAATCTCCTGGTGGCCCTCTCCTTGAGGTTTCTGGCCTCCGTATAAAGCAGTCCATCTTCCCAGTAGAGTTTGTGAAACCCACTGTCATCCCCCTCCTCTTGCTTAGAAGCAATCCGCCTCAAGCTCTCAAGGGTGGGACAGTCACGCTGTCCCTGACTGAACTCCTCTCTGGAGGGTCCACCTGCTCCTGTCAGTTCTGCCAAATCTGACAGCTCTGGCAGGGATGGAGTCCCTCCCTCAGAGGCCAGATCCTCCCCATCAGGGTTAGATTCTTCCTGCACCTCTGGAGTTCCCTGGGCTGGCTCACCAGACCCAGTGCCCTTGACCCAGTGCCCTTGTCCTTGGATGCTTGGCCCTTTGTTCCAGGGTCCAAGTGTCCAGCCCCTCCCTTCTGGCTAGTCTGTGACCTAGTCACCTCACATACCCACTCAGGGAGCTCCAATATTTTCATATGGAGTCCTCTCGCCACCTCTGACCACGCAGAGGCTTCAAGATCATTGCCCAGTAAACACTGGACTGGGAGCACCTTTGACACAGCTACCTTCATAGGGCCTGTCACACCTCCCCATTCCAAATCCACCACAGCCATGGGATGGAGTTTGGTAGTGCTGTCTGCATATGTCACCTGGTGAAATTCACCAGGTAACAACCTCTCTGGCGGCACCAGTTTATCCAGGACCATAGTTACACTAGCCCCTGTGTCTCTGAAAGCCTCAATCTCAGTCCCATTCACTTTAGGCCTCTGCCTGTACTTGTCCATGTTTGGAGGTAAGGCAGCAAGGGTGGCAATACTCACCCCACCCAGGGACACTAAGGTTGCTTCCACCACCTGCCTGTTCTGTACACCACCCTCCACCCCTACACTGACACTGGCAATCCCTGTGGATGGCCCCTTAGGGGGGAGCTTCTTGGAGCAGACAGCATCTCCCTGCTTATGCCCTGGCTGGTTACAGTCAAAGCACTTACCCACCTTTGAGGGATCAAAGAACCTACCAGGCTTTCCCTGAAACCCCCTCCCTTTGAATTTGGGTTGGCTCTGGCCCCCCCTCCTTGTGCAGGTTTTTGTGGGTCTTTGGAGGACTCCTTAGGTTTTTGACCTTCATTTCCCTGGGCTTTCCCCTGGGGAGGGACCTGTCCTCCTTTCTTCTGGTCACCCCCCTGGTGCTGAATGGAAACCCGGGTTCTCACCCACTCATCAGCTGATTCCCCCAGCTCTCTGGGGTCTGTCAGCTTAGAGTCCACTAGATACTGGTGTAACTTCTCTTCTACACAATGAGTCAAAATGTGTTCCTTCAAAAACAAATTATACAATCCCTCATATGTGTCAACTTTGTTACCAAAAATCCAGTCTTCCAGTGCCTTTACTGAAACGTCCACAAAGTCTACCCAAGACTTTGAACTTAATTTCTGGGTGCCTCTAAACTTCACCCTGTACTGTTCTGGAGTCAGACCAAATCTCTTGACTAAGCATGCCTTCATCTGCTGGTATGATTCTGTATCCTCTCCCTTCAGGGTCAGGAGCCTATCCCTCCCAGCTACTGGAATCAACTCCCACAGGAGTGCGCCCCAATACCTAGAGTGAACCCTACTCATTTTAAGGGCCCTCTCAAAAGCTGCTAGCCACTTGTCAATGTCATCCGCCTCAGTGTACTTGGGTACTATGCCTTTGGGAAGTTTAGGTTCAAATCTACCACCCCTAGACATTTCAGCATCTTCTTCACTTTCGTTGTCACCATTTCTTTTCTCCTCCCTCTCCCACTTTCTCTTAGCCAATTCGAATTTCTCCTTCTCCAAGGCAATCAACTCTAATTGAGCCTGAAGCTGTCTCTCTGCAAGGGACAGTAGTGGTACCTGAGTAAGGGACCCTTCCCCACTCCCACCACCCCCTTGATTCACCTGGCTAACACTAGTCACAATGGGAAAGGTCTCATCCTCACCCCCCTCTCGGGTGAGGTTGGGGGGAACATCTTCCCACCCCCTTGGGTTCTCCCCAGCTGCCCTGGCCCAGGCCTTTAGGGACTCGAGCAACCCTGCCTTCCTCGTCTTCTTTGCAGGACGCAGCCCCCTAAGCCTACACTGTTCCCTAAGCTCTGCCATCTTAAACTGGGACAGTTTAGCCAGGTCCAGCTCCATGGTTCCCTAGTTTTGGGCCACAAAAACTAGGCACAATAGACTTAGAACAATTTGGAAAAATCAAAACAATGGATTAAAAACAGTTTAGTCCAAATTCGAAAAATCTAATTCAAAAGTTTTGTTCTAAGGCAATTTAGAGGATTTTTATAATCTTAAAATATTCACTGAAAGGTTTACTTTTTAAACACAACTCCTCATCCGCACCGCTGAACACCAAATGTTGGAAAGTGGGTTATTGGTAGGGGCAAATGTAGGTCTGCCACTGCCAATAACGCCACTAACACATGATAGGACTCAGCATAGGTCTTAGAAAATTATTCCTTTGCTCAACCCTTGGTAACGTGGCTGCGAGCAGACAGGCTTAACTTCAAAGACAGGTATGTAAAGCATTTAAAAACACCATTTCAGTAAATAATTAAGACACAACACAAAATAAAAATCCAACACCAATTTATAAAAATAGGTAATATTTTTATCTTTTAAATGAAACCAAAACGAAAATAATCCACTGTAGGGAACCTGATATATGAATTTTTAAAGATTAGTCACTTTCTAGTGCTTAGAAACCAACAGCGCCCTTTTAAGTCTTTTTGTTTGTTCTGTCAGGGACACACCTTTATAAATTGTTCTGAAGAATTCTCACCACTGCAGTGGGCCGCCTTCTTCAGCAAGCGGGGTCCAGTTAGATCACCTTCCTGGCGTTCTGCTTGCAGGTCCCAAAGTATCCAACACGCAATCCAAGGTTCTGGAATCTCCAAGAGGGTCCTTGAAAGTGTGAAACTTCAATTCCGCAATCCACTTGAACAAAACCCCTTACAAATCCACTGTGCTCCAGGCTTGGAATTCTTTGTGGGGCTGTCCAGGTGAGCTCTGTTAACCTGTAGCTTGCAGGGAGTTTCCACTCTTGAGTCTTTTGGCAGCAAGGTAATCCACAGGGCTGTAGTTTCAGAGGGTGCAGTCTTCATAGGGCATGCCTTAGAGTTCCTTGCACACAGCAAAACCTTCAGCAGGGCACTTCTTGCTCCATTCAGTTTCAAGCAGCAGATCTGGAGGGCTCTGCCCCTCTCAGATACTTATTCAAAATTCTCTGGGTCAAGCACCAGGTCACTGCTGACCAATGAGAGCAGGGCAACTCCTCCTAGTTATGACCACATCCTGTGGAGTGTGTCATTAGTTTGTCCCAGAATGCATCATCCTTCCAAATCCATAATGGCTGATTTTCCAGCAAGGAGGTAAGAGCTGGCTAAACACACCCCCTGGGATATCTCATTTCCATGGACCATCCCAGTAACATCTGCAAATTCCTTTCTTAAGCCTAGTCCTGACTCTGGGTCACAACTGTCATTGTGGACTAAAACCCAGGCCTCCCCTCTTGCCTTTGAAGAGCGTAGTTTACGACACCACCTCCTGGCCTGGAATTCCTATAGAACAGATCACTGCCCTCCAAGCAGCCTGGCTAATCCACTTAAATCTGACCAATCAGGGCAGACCACTGAAAGGCTGAATTTGGACTTACAAACAAGAAAGTCTCATAACTTATTGTATGTACACTTTAGGAGAAATTCAACAATATAATATTGTTGGATTTACTACGACCATTCTGGGAAGTCTTTGAATGGTCCGGCTAGTCCTCTCCTATCAATATTTAGTAATCAATCACTTCCTACCATGTTAACCTATGGGCCATGTGGTTTGCAATGGGGAAAATGACTTGCGCCACTTTTGTAGCACCAGGGCTTATAAAACCATATTTTATAAGTATTTCCCAAATTTCTACCGGACCCCCACCCCCTGTGCAACTAGGGGAGACTTCAGGGGTTCTGAATCTGCAGAAATATTGCAGATCACCCTTACCCAATTCTTCCAGCATCAAAGTCGAATTTGAGCACCTCTTTAAGACAATGTGGGGAGTGAAATGTAAAATTTCACTTAACCCAGGCTTCTAAAAACTCATTTTATAAGGGCGCTCCTTATAGATAACTGACCCCCTACCCCTGGGATACCTAGGGGTGATCCTGGGGGTCCCTAATATGCATAAACATGGTAGGTTTTTAATTTTTAAGGGCCCCTACCCCCAAAGTCGATTTTGGGCACAATTTAGGGTTTAAACTGACCTCAGGCTTCGGCACTGCACACATGCTGGTGCAGAGAATCTGCTGGCCTCTAAACTGCCAGGCCCCAGGATACTGGAGACTTCTAGGTAGTTTCAATCCCCTGCCCTATTACATACTAGGGGCTTAGGTGGTAGGCCATGCCAACTACAGGGGTACCCCACCATACTATAGTGTACCCTAGTGTATGTTGGGTGTTTTAACTGCATTCTAATGTCTTTAAGCTTGGCACTGGCCCTGGGCCTGGTTAAACAGAGCCCAGGGTCAGTCAGAGTCAGGTACCACCAGTTCCAGTTAGCAAAAAGTTGGGGGGTGCCCAGGGCACA
The DNA here is from genome assembly GCF_964261635.1 of Lissotriton helveticus. Lineage (NCBI taxonomy): Eukaryota > Metazoa > Chordata > Amphibia > Caudata > Salamandridae > Lissotriton > Lissotriton helveticus. The sequence continues at coordinate 468,714,630 of NC_136062.1, forward strand.
GGATGACTTTGCAACAGAGGGCGATAGACAGAGTGAGGGCGATAGACAGAGTGAGGGCGATAGACAGAGTGAGGGCGACTTTAGATATTTTGAGCACCTTTGAAAACAATAGCAGCTGTTGATGTTTTCAGTAAGGGAAATTGCAGTGGTTTGGCAGAGCAAACCTAGCTGTCCCATTGATTCTATTCAATAGTGTTTATCACTTTGTGAGCTGCATTATTTTACATATAAAAAAACTGCCCACCAGTAAATCCTAAGCATAACTTTCAAAAGCCACTGTAACCGTTCCTGCAGATAAAGTGAACCCAGTGCATGTGAGAGACCCTCGATGTGACTACCTTATGAGTAGTGGGCAGGGCATGTTCAAGGCTTGAATAACATGTTAGAAACCCCCTGTCCCCAAAGAGCACACGCTGATTGCCATGTGACTAGGATTCGCGGAAACCAACCCTGCCTGGTAAGGTCAGTGCTTTACAGCAAATGCACATCAAGGCTGTTGAGTCATGACCCGCTGCTTGGAGACAATAAAACTGCAAAGAATTAACAGCCGTAGGTTCTCCTGCCACTGGCCTGATTCAATAAACCACGAGCCCTTCTCAAGCTTCTTATCTGTGTTTTCACGCAGGAATACAAAGATGTGCGTAGTCAGCATGCACGAGTTCTGCATGGAGAGCTGATGTGCCGAAGCCACTTGCTTTCACTTTCAGGCTTTAGGATTTGTTGCCAGGTGCTGAAATAAGCAAAGGGTGAGACACACTTTCAACATGCGTTCTATAATCATCATCGTAGGCGATAGTAAAGCTCCTTAAGAGTGGGCAGGGGAAGACTAGCTATTGAGGCAATTCGAAATTCTGGTCCAAACGAGTATGTCGCTGGAAGACTGTTTCATGTTGTGGGAGTGTGTCTATGGTGGGGTGAGGGGGAAGGGTGTCCGTCCTCTGCCGAAGAAGTGATGTCGATTTTGGCTCCAAACCGTATGGTGAGAGGGTTCGGAGAGCAGCTTGTGTCATTGGATGGTGGTTGAAAGCCCAGTCTTCCTGCGATCTACATTGCAGATAGTATGTTTTGCATGGGAACCCGAATGGATGTTATGTGAGGGGGAGGTGGTTGCACGAGTAGGCACGATCGGGTGGTTTTTGGAGTGTGGTAGGGAGGTGGTTTTTGGAGTGTGGTTTTTGGAGTGTGGTGGGGAGAGTGTTATCAATGCGGGTCAGATATGTGCGGTGCTGGGAAACGCAGATCAGCAGTTTTGGCGCTATTCACAAGAGGATGAATGTTTTTGCCAGGCTCGGCTCACGGATATGTGCCCAGCTGGGGAGGCAGGGGACGTACTACAGGGTAATTTAATGCACAAAGACGGGGGAGGGAGGGGTTGAGTTTGGGTGCGGGTTTGCATGGGTGAATGGTGTGGAAGTTCGTACAGCAGAGGGAGTGCGGGAGGGTTCAGTACAGGGGTGGCGCTTGTATTTGTAAGGGAGGAATGTTTATCTGGCTGCTGAGGGGCCGCGGATTGCGGAGGGGATTCGGAGCGCAGTGTTGTTGAGGCAGGCAGTGGCGGGTCCCAGGAGGCGGCGACAGGCCTTTGAGGTGGAGAAGTCGATTTGGGGCACTGGGAGTGGCGTTCGGATGCAGTGTGGAGCGATGTCCAGTGATCTTGGGCAAAGTGTTTGGACTCCTCGGAATAGCACGGACTGAGGAGGAGGGGCTGGGGGGCTTTCTCCGGGTATGACACAAGGGGGCTCATGAAGGCAGACGTATCCAGAGAGAGGTGCGCGGGGGGGCAAGGGGGCACTGGTTTGAGCAGCTGGACAAGAGGCAGCCACATGTCTCGTTACAGGGCGAGGGGGCGTCCTGCAAGTGGTGCGCACGCAAAGGATTTACAGCTGTAGCTTCTCCTGCCACTGGCCTGATACAATAAACCACAAGCCCTTCTCAAGCTTCTTATCTGTGTTTTCACACAGGAATACAAAGATGTGCGTAGTCAGCATGCACGAGTTCTGCGTGGAGAGCTGATGTGCCGAAGCCACTTGCCTTCACTTTCAGGCTTTAGGATTTGTTGCCAGGTGCTGAAATAAGCAAAGGCTGAGACACACTTTCAACATGCGTTCTGTAATCATCATCGTAGGCCACAGTAAAGCGAGTGAGCAGGGGAAGACTAGCTATTGAGGCAATTCGAAATTCCGGTGGCCTTATCACAAACGAGTATGTCGCTGGAAAACTGTTTCATGTTGTGGGAGTGTGGCTATGGCGGGGTGAGGGGGAAGGGTGTCCGTCCTCTGCCCAAGAAGTGATTGCGATTTTGGCTCCAAACCGTATGATGAGAGGGTTAGGAGAGCAGCTTGTGTCATTGGATGGAGGTTCAAAGCCCAGTCTTCCTGCGATCTACATTGCAGATAGTATGTTTTGCATGGGAACCCGAATGGATGTTATGTGAGGGGGAGGTGGTTGCACGAGTAGGCACGATTGGGTGGTTTTTGGAGTGTGGTAGGGAGGTGGTTTTTGGAGTGTGGTGGGGAGAGTGTTATCAATGCGGGTCAGGTATGTGCGGTGCTGGGAAACACAGATCAGCAGTTTTGGCGATATTCACAAGAGGATGGATGTTTTTGCCAGGCTCGGCCCACGGATATGTGCCCAGCTGGGGAGGCAGGGGACGTACTACAGGGTAATTTATTGCACGAAGACGGGGGAGGGAGGGGTTGAGTTTGGGTGCGGGTTTGCATGGGTGAATGGTGTGGAAGTTCGTACAGCAGAGAGAGTGCGGGAGGGTTCGGTACAGGGGTGGCGCTTGTATTTGTAAGGGAGGAATGTTTATCTGGCTGCTGAAGGGCCGCGGATTGCGGAGGGGATTTGGAGCGCAGTGTTGTTGAGGCAGGCAGTGGCAGGTCTCAGGAGGCGGCGACAGGCCTTTGAGGTGGAGAGCTCGATTTGGGGCACTAGGAGTGGCATTCGGATGCAGTGTGGAGCGATGTCGGGTGCTCTTGGGCAAAGTGTAGCTGCGGTGCGAGTCTCCCCCGAGGAACGGCCACTCTTTTAGCATCACTGCCTCCAAGCAAAAGCCTAGATTAATGACAGCGGGACTGCGGATCCCTTTGAAGCACGGCCTTGTGGCCGTGAACAGGGATGTAATTAGGGGGGAGGAGAAGTGGATAAGTGAGGCTGAGCAACAGATGGCTTTGAAGTGGACGCGCTCGAGGCAGGCGGATGGAAAGCGCGTGCAGCAGGGGTCGGAGCGGATCCCTAGAGTTGCATCAGGAAAGCTAAACCAGCAGGCGGATGCGCGTTCACGATCACATGAACTTGTGGAAATCCGCCGGCTGGTTTAGCTTTCCTGATGCAACACTAAAATTCGCCCCTATCCATTCCTGTGGAATGGGACAGGCTCGACCTAAAAATGCACTAGGTCTCGCCTTTGAATAAATTAAAGCCATTTGCTTTGCTAATGGTAATGTATAGCAAAGCAAATGGCTTTAACTTAATGAAAGGCGAGACCTATTGCATTTTTAAATGAGGCCCAGTCTGGGCTCCACATTGGAAGCGCTTTTCAGTGCAGGGGTCTCGGTCTCGCATTTGGGAAAGTTAGAGCAATTGGCCCTGTAAAGGATGATGTTTTTTACGTTTGTTTGTTTGTCTGTAATGGACAAATTATTTAGAAAACGAGAGTTAGAGCTATTGGCGTTATAAATGTTAATATTTCTTTACTTAAAAATTGTGGAGTGGATGTATGTGGTATGCAGTGGAATTATGTGGATAATAACTATGTGGTATTTATGTATTGGAATTTTGTGGAGTGGGATTGTGTGTCACAGAGAGTAATTATGCGGTATTGTATTTTGTGTTGTGGAGTGTTATGTAGTAGAGTTTAAATAGGTTGCGTGCTGTTGAATTTTGTGTGTGATGTAGTATTATGTGGTGTGGATTGTATGTATGTGGTGTGTTATGTAATTGTGTAGTTGATTTGTATTATATGGGTTCTTGTTTAATTATGTAGTGTGGGGGGCGTGGCCAAGCAGCATGGCCGACAGGACGTGAGCTCCACCAGCTCCGTCCCGAAGACCGTTAATATCCTGTCATTTCCCCTGCCCGGACCCTCTCGTCCCGGGGAAAGCGTGTCGGAGAGGCGATAAGAGTCCCGCCGAGCCCCTGTGACTGGAGGAACGGACCCGTGGTCGGTGTTCCGCCGCATCCTGCGGCCTGGCTGCTCCTGTGGGCGGCGCCGGCGTGCCCTTTCACGCGGCACCACGGCTTTGGCCTTCTCGCTGGACCGGACGGCGGTGGAAGGGACCAGCGACCCCAGCCTGTGTGCGTAGCTGCTGCCCGCCGGCTGTCTGCTGTGGGATCCCCGGCCCGGGACCGGACAACTGCGGTGCCGGAGGCTCTACTGTGAGGCGGTGAGGAGGGGAGCGGGACGGGGGTGCCGGCCATCTTCCGTGGCCTCGCTGGGCTGGAGTGCGAAGGGGGCCCCCCATCTTTAACTGCTAGCGCTGCACGTCGGACGACGGAGCGCCTTCATTTGGGAGTGGGGGCTGAGGAACCATTCTGCACTGGCCCCCCTCTTCTGGCGCGGAGGTGCGTGTGGGGGCCCTGGTCTGCTGTAACCCTGCCGGGGTCCGACCATACTAAATTGGCACTCCTGTACCCCCTCCCGCTGGCCGGTATCCTGTGTCCTGAGGCAGATCGGGATCCCTGTCATCTGTGAGACGCCGGGGGAGCTCCCGGAGAGCTGTTGCTGGACCCGGCTGTCCGCCATTTTGGAGTTGGTCTTGGGCGGCGTCCTTGGATTGGGGGCGGCCGATAGTGGAGTCCGTCTGTGCCTGATCTGCCCTGCTCTCTGGTGGGGGTGGCCCCGTGCTGCTGCGCTCTGGTAGCGCCTGACTTGTGACCTGCGTTGCCTCCTGTGATCTGGGTCTTGTGGACCCGGGCACTGCTTGCCTGTTTCCCTTTGGCGCTGTGGTGACGCCTACTCTACCCTGCTTGGGCGGCTTCGGGGAAGGCCCCATTGAGGACGTCGCTTTCTGGTGCAGCAGATATGACGGGCCGGACTGGTCGTGGCCCTAAGGCCACCCAACCCAACACGATCACTCAGTACACTACCCATCGTCTGCCGCCGCAGAGAATTACGCGCCAAACGGGCGCTGGAGATGGAGATGGGGTTGGGGAGTCACCGGAGCCGTCCAGAGCGGAGCTTCTTAAGGCTATACAGGGTTCACACACTGCCCTAGAACGCCAGATCGAGACGGTGTCCGTGGATGTGAACCTTTTAAGGACTGACCTTCGCAAGGTGGCGGATAAAGTCTCGGACGCGGAGGGCAACATCACTCAACTGCAGGGGGAGGTAGCGTCCCTACAGAAGTCACTCTCTCAGCTTGCCTCTACTACCCGAGCATTGGAGAGACGTGCCGAGGATGCAGAAGGTAGGGCGCGTCAGAGTAACATACGTGTCCTGGGGGTCCCGGAGCGACTGGAGGCAGGGAACCCTGAACGATTCCTGGAGACCTGGATTCGGGAGCATCTCTGTCCGACTGGATTGTCCAGTGTCTTCATTGTGGAGCGGGCCCACAGGGCCCTGGTGCCCCCTCCGCGTCCTGGAGAGGCCCCTAGAGCCCTCATCGCAAAAATCCTCAACTACAAAGACCGAGACTGTATCCTTAAGGCGGCGAGAGAGTCGGGGCCCCACACGATTGAGAACAGCCGAATCTCCATTTATCCCAACTATACCCAGCAGGTGCAGGAGCAAAGGAAATCCTACTTGGGGGTCAAACAGAAGTTGCGCGACATGCAGCTACAATATATGCTTTTATACCCCGCTAAACTCAAGGTGCTCTCCCAGGGCCGGGCGCACTTCTTTGAGACGCCAGCAGAGGTATGGGAGTGGCTCGAGATCAGAGGAGATGATCTGCCCCCGGGTGAGAGAGGGGGATCGCGAGATGTGTGGGGGACCAGGCCGCAGAGACGACGGCGTGGCAGGAGGAATCGCCGTTCAGGATCCCGTGGTCCTCCTGAGACTCGGCCCACGGTGGGTCCGGATGGGGCCATCCAGATGGAGGCCTCGCCTGAAGGGGCTGAGACACGTTTACACGGTGCGGCTGCACCTGATGACATTTTGGTACCGGATACCCTACAGGAGACGTCGGTGGACGTAGACTCTGTGGCCCCGGTGGTCCCGGAAACTGCCTTGCAGACCCTGGACTTGGGATGATCCTTGGCCTGCCTGCATTGCCTCTGCTGTGCGACTGCTGTTATTGTATGGTTCCTTATGGCCCGGCAGCTCTTGGACCTCTGCTCGTTCGGAGTGGATGTTGCGAGTGTTTGTTCACTGATCAGGTACCCTGTACTTGGCGAATGGGTTGCATGTGCACCTAGTGATGGGGGTTGTGAGTATGGGCTGCTCCTCCCGCGTTGCTGACTTAGGGGGGGAGAGGTGTCCGGGTTGTATACCGGATTCGTTGGGTCTTTCGGGGAGCTGGGAGGGGGGGTAGGTTGGGTTGTTCTGTTGTGTGTGTGTGTGAGTAGAGAGTGTTGAATGGGGTGGCTGTGCACGTCCTGGCACTGGCGGGGGAAGGGCGGGGTGGCGTTACTGGTTGTTGCTATCCTATTGCTCGTGGGTGGTGGGGTTTCGGGGGTTCCAGTCAAATTTTCGTATGTTGGGGTTGTTGGGGGGCGGGGTCTGGGGTGTGCTAATGATGGCACTGGCATTTGGCGCATGTTGCTTCTGCTTGGCGGGGCGCTTGCTTTGAGCGATGCATTTTTGAACTTCTTTGTAGCATGGGCCTACTGGCGACAGCCTAGGCTGTGTGTATACTGCTGCCCGGCTGGGCGTGAATGGTGGTCATGGGGTTTAAATTCTTGACGTGGAATGTGCGTGGCCTGGGTACGTGCACTAAGAGACACAGGGTCCTCACCTTCCTAAAACGCCATGGGATTTCAGTTGCTTGTTTACAGGAGACCCACTTGGATGATGATGGTGCGCAGCGACTGGCCAAAAAATGGAGAGGCCAGCAATTCCACTCCTCCTACTCTACGTACGCTAGGGGAGTCCTAATCTGGGTGGCCCTTGGGGTTCCATGCGCTGTCCAATATATTGATGCGGATGTGGAAGGCAGGTACATATTGGCGAAACTCAGATTGGACGATACGGTCCTTCTGGTCTTTAATACGTACGCGCCGAACGTTGATGACCCGGCATTTTTCTCCCAGATGCAGGACCTAGTGGCTCCTAGCCTGGACGCGCCCCTTCTTTGGTGCGGGGACTTTAACTGTGTGCTACATCATGAACTGGACCGTGATCCACCTCGGGCGGGAACTAAGGCCCGTATGACGGCGTGTCTGCGGGACGTGATGCATAATATAGGGGCGATCGATGTTTGGCGCGCGTGTCACCCCACGCAGAAACTTTACACTTGTTATTCCCCAACCCATGGCACTCATAGTAGGCTGGATAGAGTGTTGGCGGCCAATCTCCCCCCCTCTCTCACGTTGACGGTCACGCACCAGGCCCGATACCTGTCGGATCATGCTCCGGTCACGTGCGTGGCGCAATGGCCTGACCGGATGGAACGTCCCCGCTCGTGGAGACTGCCTCCTGATCTGCTCCAAGATCAGGTGGCCCGGGATCATGTGGTAGCGACCCTCTCCGATTACCTGGAACTTAACTGGGCGGGGAGTGACTTGTCTTGCTCCACTAAGTGGGAGGCACTGAAGGCGGTCGTCCGTGGTGCGTGCATGGGCCTGACGTACGGGGTCAGGAAACAACTACTATCGGACTTACAGACTGCGGAGGCTGAGCTCTTGCGCGTCCAGGCCCGCCCTGACCCGGACGTCTCGGGTCAACGCGTGGAGGGCCTGGCCCTTGAGTCGATCCATGATATTCTCACGAGGCTCGATTGCTTTACGCTGGGCCAATATAGACAGAGACTGCATCGAGAGGGGGATAAATCTGGCCGCTTGTTGGCCTGGATACTTCGCCGGGAGTTCACAGCTGAGCGTATAGTAGCCCTGCGGGCGCCCAATGGCGATATGGTCCACTCGGAAGCTGCTGTACTCACAGTTCTGCAGGACCACCTGCGGGCTGTGTATGAGCCCGACCGAACTATATCTGAGGAGGTCTACCACCCCTACCTCGAGGACATTGGATTGCCGACCCTCCCAGAAGCGGCGGCAAAGGACCTTGATGTCAAACTGACGCTCGGTGAAATTTCTGCGGCGATTGCCGCCCTCCCACGAGCCAAAACCCCTGGCGGGGATGGATTCCCTGCAGAGTTTTATCATACGTTCGGGCCCATCCTGGCCCCCCTCCTTTTGCAGGTTTACAATGAAGCCTTACGCACGGGTGACCTCCCTCCCACCTTGAATCAGGGTGAAGTTTGTATGATACTGAAGCCGGGGGGTGACAGCACAGACCCCGCTTCGTATCGTCCTATCACTTTGATTAACTCGGACGCGAAAATACTGACCAAGCTGTTGGCCAATCGCCTTGCCCCACATGTGGCTCAGCTCGTCCATCCAGACCAATGTGGCTTTGTCCCTGGTCGTAATACGGCAATGAACCTACGCCGCCTGAACCACGTATTGCACGAAGTCCGGGGGCGAGACACTCCCCATGTGCTGGTCTCCGTTGACCTGGCTAAGGCCTTTGATACAGTGCATTGGGGTTACCTCATGCATGTCCTTCTCAAGATGGGATTTGGACCCGGCTTTCGAGAATGGATACGGATCTTATATAGAACGCCCCGGGCCAAGGTGCGTCTGGGTTCGGCCCGCTCTGATGAGTGGACGTTGGGGAGGGGTACCCGACAGGGCTGCCCATTGTCCCCCCTTCTATTTGCCCTCGCAATTGAGCCCCTGGCCATATCAGCCCGTAAGGAGTTACATGAATGGGGTATTGTGGTGGGAGATACTACTAATGTCATCTCCCTTTACGCCGATGATGCGCTTTTCTACCTGACCTCTCCGGTGGAGGCCCTCCCCGCTCTGTTGCGCCTCTTGGACCGCTTTGGTGCGGCCTCGGGCCTGCGCATAAATGTTACTAAGTCCCTGGTGTTCCCCCTGACTCCTGATGATCTCGTCCCGATGACGGATTCTCACTGTGCGGGCCTCCGGTGTGAACGTTTGGCGTTCCGGTACCTGGGTATACAGGTGGCCGCTTCTGATGAGGCTCTCTTGACCCATAACATGGACAGGATTCTTGTGGCCCTCCGCAAGTCCGTTGTATTCTGGAACACGCTCCCTCTCTCCCTTATGGGCCGTCTAGCAGTTGCTAAGATGGTGATGCTCCCTAGAGTTCTGTATGTGCTGCAGAATACCCTCTGCCCGTTGCCCCCCCGGGTGTTTCGCACACTAAATTCACTCCTTACATCTCTTCTCTGGGCGGGTGGTCGCAGCAGAGTTGTGTTGCGCACGGTGACGCAGTGTTGGGATGCAGGAGGCCTTGAGGCCCCGAGATTTGACTTATACTACTATGCTGCACAACTTCTCCCAGCGGCCAGATGGTTTGCTGACACTGAGAACTGGGAGTTGGCCTTGTTGGCGGGAGTGGCTTCGGACAGGGTGCTACAGCAAGCTCTCATGCAGGGTCGGGGCGCCGACGACGCGCTACCCTATGTCGTCAGGCGTACGGCCTGCATTTGGCAGCACTTCGTTGAACGCGTTTTGCGCCGTGCGCCATTCCATAGGGATCTCTCCCTTTGGATCCTGGCCCCAATACTCAAGATGGAGGCGAATATGTCTTTCCGAGAGTGGCGCGTGGGCGGTTGCAAGACACTTGCGGATCTCTATCCGGACGACTCGTTTGTGTCATTCGAGAGAGCAGCGGACTCATTTGGACTGCGTGAGGGCCAATACCTGCATTATGGATGTCTCCGGGATGTAGCCAGGACGACGTGGCCCCAATTCCCAGAGGCGCCCGAGCTCACTAATACCCTGGACATCATCTTGTCCTGTGGCAGAGGTAGGAGACTGATTTCCCTTCTTTACTCAGCGATGCGCAGGGACTCGACTCCCCCATTGATGCCTGCTTGGAGGGCTTGGGAGGCGGACCTGGGGATTGAGTTGGATCCGGCCCAGAGGAAGCGGATAGGGATGTTGACTCGTAAGGTCTCTTGTAATGCGCGTTTCAAATTGATACATTTTAACTTTCTCCATCGCACATATATGACACCTGCCTCCCTCCACCGTATCTCCTCGGACAGGAGCCATACTTGCCCGAGGTGTAATGCTGAACGGGCGGGTTTCCTTCACCTGGCCTGGGAATGCCCCTTAGTACATGACTTTTGGGTCGAGGTGGTGGCGCACATTACCCGGATTACGCACCTTGCGATCCATCTGGAACCGATTCACTGTTTGCTGGCGCTAGTGCCAAAACCCAGGAAGAATGAATGAATGAATGAAATGTAATTTATTCACGCGCTACTATGCCCAGTGGGCGTCAAGGCGCCTAACTCAAAAAATTAGCTGCGGGCAGACAGAGACACGAGCTCACTGATAGGCTTTGGAAAAACACCAAGTTTTCAGAGCTTTCTTGAAAAGATCAAGTGAGGGCTGTAATTTGATCTCCAAGGGAAGAGTGTTCCAAAGTTGAGGTGCAAGGATGGAGAAGGCCTTGCTCCCCCATCTTGCCATCTTAGCGCGTGGGACTACCAGTTGATTAAGCTCTAACGAGCGAAGACATCTGGTTGGAACATACCTAGAGAGCAAAGAACCCAAGGCATCAATCGGGCCTGCCCTCAGGGCGCTGTAGGTAAGACAGAGAAGTTTAAAAGAGACTCTGAAAGGGATGGGCAACCAATGGAGACTCTTCCTTGCCGAGGTCGCAGAGGACATCCACGGCAGGGCCAGAACGAAGCGCGCCGCGGCATTTTGCACAACCTGCAGGCGTTGAAGAAGGCCCTTGTTGGCCCCGGCATAGAGTGAATTACAATAATCCAGCCTTGAGCCAACAAGGGCGATCACAACCTGTTTTCGTGCCTGTGGGGAAAGATAGTACGCGATTCTTTTCAGAATCCTGATAACACCCCAACAGGTGGCCAAGAGGGGTCTGTCCTACAAATTACTGCAACTCCTGTTGGTTCTGGCGAGAAGGCGGGTGGCCATTACTTGGATGGGACAGAGGGCGCCTGAAATCTCCAGTTGGTTACGGGACGCTAGGGAATGGGCCTTAGCGGAGGAGTCACATATGCAGAGCTCACGAAGGGATGGGAAGCTCCAGGATGACTTACTCGCTTGGAGGGCCATGTGTATCGAGGGGATGGAGGAGGTTGACTCTGACGCTACCAGCGCGGAGCTGTTTTCCTCCGCTTCCTCGGAGTCTGATGTTGCTGGGGAGGGTTCTGGGGTGTAGTGTCTTGAGGTGATGTAGCAGTACCCTGAGTCATGCCGATATTCCTTGTTGCGTACACTTGTTTGTCATTGTGATTACCATCGACCACGTTCTATTATGAGGTTCGCTCTGAAATGGGCCCTTGCCTATATCTCCTTATGTGATTGCATCAATGCCACAAATGCCGTACATGGGGTTCTTGTTCTTGTTCTGTTTTTGTTTGGACTGGTAGAGCATCATCTAAGAAAATTGGCGAAGAAATTGATATTGACCAGGGGATTCTGGGAGCACGAGAGCAAATCCCTTTCATTGTTTCGCAGGTTTCACGAGTTGCCGCCCTGCCTCCGGGATGTGGGCCGTATCTGGCTGTGTACCTCCTTTTGGATCTGACCTTCCTGGTCCGTATGTGTTGACTGCCTTGTTGCTTGTATGATTTGTGCCTCTTTATTTTACTCGCCGCCAAGAAATAAAGTTTAAAAAAAAAAAAAATTATGTAGTGTGGAATGGAAATGTGCGGAGTTGATTTTGTGGAAATATGTGGCACTGAGTGAAATTCTGGTGATTGGAATTATGTGGCATTGTGTGGAGTGTGATTATATGGAATGTTGTTATGTGGTATAGATTGTCTTCGTGTGAGGTGTATTTATGTGAGTGAGATAGGCTGGGTGAAGAAAGAGGGTGGGGTCCAGCCTACCTCAATCCTTCAGTGTCTCACCTCTATAGGCAGGGGCCGACTGGGGAACCAAAAGCAGCCCTGGCAGAAAATCTCAAACCAGCCACTCTTCATTTTTTTCTCCTCATGCCCTCTTTCTCACCTCGCTCGTCTATCTCTCTAGGAGCCTTCTTGTGTCTTCAGCAATTAATCTCAGAAAGAGGTGACAGAGGCACTAGCAGTGGCGCTAGGTTTTCAAAACTAGCCTCCAAGGGATCCAAACCACTGGGGAAATGCCCAGTGGAATAAAGGGCCAGCATGGCTTTGCCTCTAGGCTGCAGTTATGCTTTATCGTATCATTCAGCAGCAACGTTTTTTTTTTTTTAAATTGCCCTGCTGTCAGGAGACACTCCCCCAGACTGTAGGATATATGCATTTAGCCTAACCTAACCAGTGTCCTTTGGCCTGCAAGCAGCAGTAAATGTAGCATAAAGCAAACTGTGATACAGTCTGATCTCAACTTGCAATGTCATCAAACTAGAAACACCGTTTCTGTGTAAAACCAAAACTAGCACATGTCCATCAGGCTTTTGCTTCAAAGCATGCAGCTGTGCTATAAAGTGAATACCATTAGTTGTCTCTCAGCAACAAGAAGTTAACCACAGTCTGTCTGTCGGGTGCACGTGTGTTATCTTATCACGTGGCTTTATGTTCCTCTCGCTTTGGTGCGTTTAATCTAACAAATATCCTTGACTGGATTAGCTACTCACACCTGCCATGAGACCACTTTAAATCTCACTTGCACCACCAGGTGCCCACCCACTCCACATCAATCTGCATTTCATGTTTTACTTTACCATGCACCGCTGAGGTGCAGGGCACCAGGGGTACTTATGTGCACAACTACCTGGGATCCCATCGACAGTGGATATGGTACACCTGCATGCAAAGGGAGAGGTGTGATAGTTGGTATGTGTCCGTGGATGCCCGAACGTTTGTGGCTGTGTGCCTGTATGGTTAGAGGACAGCAAAAAAGCCACACCTAATGACGAAGTCAGTGCTGCTTATACTTTGGTGTTGTACAGCGCTATATCCTGATTTTAAGTTGCCTCACAGCGCTTATCCATAGGGTGGAAACCCGTTAAATACGTGTTCTTTTGTGGCTAACAGAGGATGGAAGGCTTTGGGACAGCTAAATGGTGCCCTGCGTGGCACAGCTATGAGTAGCCAGCACATGGAGCAAAATGCCCCACCTCACTTTCAAGTCGCAGCACAGACGGTCACGGTCGGAGATTCACAAGAAACCCAACGGCCTCAGCTGAACAGAGCACAAGGAGCGAAGATGCCGGTGACTGGGCAGCGGCCTGGATGGCCCTTGAAAGCGGGCACCGCCACTGCCCTCAGATAGTGAATGTGCGCACTACGACTGCGTGTTCAACCGCCAAACCTCTGTAGACGCCCTCAGGCACATCTAGGAGCAGCTGGGCACCACGGTTCTATTGGTGTGAAGTAAACTTTCACAAGCCTCCTCAAGGGTGTGAAATTGCTGTCTACAACGAGGAGCGGTCCCTGTAGATTGCTCATGGTCTGGAGCCACAGTGCGATGAACGTTCGTGCGACAATGTCATTAGTGAACTAAGAGGCAAGTCACTATAGTGTCATGTAAACCTTAAACAGGACAGATTCTTACTGTACATGGAGCAACATTGTAGTCTATTAAATCATTCATAACAGTTGTTGCACAGCGCACACTGTGAACTCAAGTATTTGAAAGAGCTTTCATGTGTAATAATAAAGCTATGTGAAATATGTTTCCAAGGATCACACAATTTGGGCAAGCTGGAAAGCCGGCATTGAGTCCATGTTATCTGATTTCACGTTTTGAAATGTAGCCACAAGATATATATTTCGGTGTCTCTCTCAGTTTTACACCGAAGGACATTGTTTCGTCTTTAATTCTTGGCACACAAGGAGACTAACTAGCAGACTTAGCTGACCCGACTCAGAGCCCCCTGACCCCAACTACCACGCCAAGAATGCATTTGGAAGTGTCTCACACCATACACCCCCTCCTGAAGAAACACCCCTGAGGAATTACATGCCCGAGAGAGTGAAGAGTGGGTGTTGAAGAGGAAAAAGATCAGGTGTGTGATATGCCTATGGAGGATTTCAGAAATGTAGGGAGAAAAGGACCTGAGTGTCTAAAGATTGAAAGACTTTAGCGGAAGAGGAGTGCAGGGGGCAGTCTGGGAGAGGTAATGATCTTCACAGACATTAGTAACAGTTAATCCAGACTCAGAATTGAAACATTTTCACCTCTAATCATTCTCAACAAAATTATTTTGTTATGTATTTGATTCTGGTAAGAAACATTGGCAAAGCAAAGAGGTCTGGCTTGTCTTAGGCACAGGTTTGTAGTATGTCCAGAGGCACCCAAACACTGTTCAGGTGGTTTAGTGTGTGAAGCACAGAATATGAATTTACGTGGTTAATGCCACGCCCTTAAGTACACAGTTAACACTTCTTAGAAATGATTTAGAATTTACACTTCTTTGGCCAAACCTACTAGAGACACCCCACTTTTTCAAGCCCCTTAAAGCCATTCCTGCTCCCTCAAGGCAATCCCTGCCTGAGGACGCCGTCTTTTTAGAGGCCCAGGGAAGGTATAACTTGAGAGATGTTCCCAAAAACAGCTAGGTAGGCCACTAAGTAGGTAAACATTGCAGGGATACTTTTCCCACCCTCTGGACAGCTCCCGGATACAATCGCCTTATATTTATAAGACGTTGGGCTTAAATGCAGTTTGTTCTCAAACTCTAAAAGTCAAGGGATCTCATAGGCGCCGACAAGTAAGTAAATTCCCTGGGTTTCTAACTATTCAAATCACATCCAGGGGGGCTGCAGAGCCCCCAACGCACTAATTGGTTATTGTGCCATAGCACCAGCTGCACTATTCTGTGCCCCTTTACAAGGTCCAGGGTTTTAGATTTTATGACAAGCAAAGCATGCAACACTCCCACTCAAGCTCATTACCAGCCGCGAAGGCTCACTGACAAATGTAAACAAGAAAACCGTTCAAGGCATGCCAGGACAGTGTTAGAAAACTGCTTCGGTGCGCCTGCATTTCAAACCAACACTATAATAAGAAGCGAGCGCGCTCCGCTAACCATTCATAGAATTAAAAACCAAGCACGGCAACACCAGGATACAAAAATATGTTTACATGTCAATCAAACAAAGAGCAGTTCAACACTTTTAAGTTTACAGCTGGCAACTGATTGATCCAACGTAAAAGTCGAAGCTCAAGCTAAACATAGGTCTTTCAGTTGCTGTCCCCAGAAAACCACTGCAGTCAACCTCCCAGTATTAACCCCAGACAGTAACTCATTGCACTGCAGCGTTTTGAAGGTTCGCAAAAGTCCAGTCACACTTCCCCCAACCTATACAATTACAAGTTAGAGGGATCAGAACGCGTGAAAACGTGTAATTTCCAAACGTTGCCTAAGCGATTCAACAAAGTGCCTTTTCACGGCACACTTCCCGTGGCGTTTTTTATCAACGCTTCAAAACATGCTGCAGAAAAAACATTGCATGAAAATACGTGCAAAGGTCAACCTAAGTAGCGCTGAAAACGGTAACAAATTCAATGTGCCGCCAGACACGTTTTGCAGCACTAGAGAGCAGGTTACAGCGTGACCATTTAGAAGTTATACACTAATTAATATAGCCGTATAACGAGAGGAGCGAAGCAGGTGCCACTCACCTGGTTTTGCACTCTCCGGGCCATTTTGATATTCCGGCAGCAGTGCTAGGTGCATGGGCAGTGAACGGCACAGCGGCAGTAGCTCCTGCCCCCACTCCGTAGCTCCAGCCCTCAATGGCAGACACCTGGGATCTGCAGGTGCCCCGCCTAGCGCCCGACAAACTTCCGAAGGGGCGGGTCTCTCCTTTCGTCACACAGCCACTCCAAGCGGGCTAACAGACCCGAGCGCGAGTGCTTCGATGTACCAGGAGACAGAAGCAGTAATACTAATGAGAGCTGCGGCTCACAGCGCAAAACCCGGCGCTGCCAGCGCAGCCAATTACATTTCACGTGACACATCTCGCCCACAAGTAGTTTGAGCTCGGTCGATTAAGTGAGGTTGCAGCTGGATTTTTTTCATAAGAAAAACAACAAGCTGAGGATCGCCGGGCGCGAAACAGCGTGGTGACGCAGCACAAGAGCAGTCGCCGTGAGCGTGCACGGAGGCTGAGGATCACCGACGAAGACACGCAGAGCTCCGAGTCTGCCTGCTGCCGAGACTGACCCGCTGGAGGAAAGAGCCCGGTGAGTGGGAGGTGGGAGATAGGGGGAGGGGGATGTATGTATGTGTGTGTGTGTGTGTGTGTGTGTTTGTGTGTGTGTGTGTGTGTGTGTGTGCGCGCGCGTGCGACTGAGAGAGGCATGGCTGACTTGGAGATGTACACGGCTCCAGGGGCTGGGCATGCGCGTCCACGCTGTGAAATCCTCGCGCGTGCCCCTGTCTGTGTCCCTTGAGAGCCGACTCAACAGCAATAGGTCTCGAGCGAGACCTAAAAATGAAGGAATGGACAGTGAGAAAAGTGGGAGAATGAAAGCAAGAGCGCAGAGCGATGAAGGGAAAAGAACGAAGGAGGAATGAGAGAAAGAGATTGGGAAAGGGAAGAGGAAAAGGCATAGGTTAACCCTTGGCAGTGTGCAATATTATGCAACTCAATTGGGGGAAAAAAGCATTGTTTACTTAAGTTTTTAGGTCGAGCCTAGCGCTGCGCGCATGCGCTGCCCTGCGAGGCTACTTGTAACTACTCTAAACTACTCTGTGTGGGTCTGACTCCCCCCACGCATTCGGTTGGCTTTTGCGTGTGTCATTTTGTAACTGTAGCCTGCAAATGGCTAAACGGTGGGTGCATGTCCCACCTCTTCTGCAAAGGTTTACTCCCATGGCGTTTTGCTGCAGGAGCAAGCAGCGGCATGCAGGGCAGCAGCTGCAGTACTTCCTTGTCTCCCCAACACCACTCCCCCTTGTCTCCCTGTGCCCGCCCCGACCCCTCCCCTTGAGCTGCTTGATTCTGGCTACTGTGGGGGTGTCTCCCAGGCCTCATAAGGTCAGTTTGGCTCAGAGCGCAGGAGTCTTGTTTTTTTCAGGTAGACTTTGTTTCGCCGTCTTTTTTCTGCTGCTAAATTTTCATCTATCCCTCCATAGTTGGAGAATGGAATACAAATAGCCCCGACTCCCCTCCCATATTCACCCCCCCCAACCACTGCTAGTGGACAGCTACGGCTTGGTGTTCCTTGCCACCATATCTCTTCTTCGCCTGGCACAGCACCCAGAACCAAGCCGACGTCCTCTGTGCCCAGACAGTGGCAGTAGCTCCTCTCACCGTTCCTGGGGGCTAGCACCTGATCGACCTGGGACCACCAGAGCATACAATACATTATAACGGGATTACAAATATATCCAGGAACTTTATAGCCTAACACATGCATAACTGGCCTCAGATCTGTTTATAACTCCGGGCCGAGGGTATGCAGGCCTCGGATGGTGAAATACAACCACATCACAGGCGCAAATGAGGCTGTTAGCTGAAATGTTAATACATTTTGTGCTTTAGAAGATTGTATTTTTGGGGGTGCCCCCCACCTTACCCCCCGCCGGGCTCGGCATACCCAGAGAGAGGGGTGTGCAGTGGGTGTTTTAACGCCTGGCTCTGCTGGTACTTCCATTACTGCAAAACACACAAGATGATGGATGGAATGTTGCACATCAGCAAAACATTCACCCCCAGTCACAGATCTGGGTTTAATCCATCGTTATTTTGCTCAGCACGCCACCCCAGTTCAAACAAGCACATATGCAAATCAGTCTTGACCCTGTGCCTCATTGGAACGGAACAGTCCAGCCCGAACTGCCAAGCCATGTCTTCCCTGGACCGGAAACGAGCATCCTAGGACCGGGTTCTGGCTATCAGCCATCATCAGCCAGTATAGCTTGACTCCAGTGGCGTAGTGAGCATGAGACCCACGTCTGGGCATACCCTTCCCACATAGGGCGAACAGCAAAACACACAAGATGATGGACGGAATGTTGCACATTGGCAAAACATTCACTCCCAGTCACAGATCTAGGTTTAATCCATCGTTATTTTGCTCACCACCCCACCCCAGTTCAGACATGGCCATACGCAAATCAGTCCTGACCCTGTGCCTCATGGGAACAGTCCAGCCCGGACTGCCAAGCCATGTCTTCCCTGGACCGGAATCAAGCATCCTAGGCCCGGTTTCTGGCTGTAAGCCATCATCAGCCAGGATAGCTTGACTCCAGTGGCGTAGTGAGCACGGGACCCACCTCTGGGCATACCCTTCCCACATAGGGCGAATAGCAAAACACACAAGATGATGGACGGAATGTTGCACATTGCCAAAACATTCATCCCCAGTCACAGATCTGGGTTTAATCCATCATTATTTTGCTCACCACGTCACCGCAGTTCAGACATGGCCATACGCAAATCAGTCTTGACCCTGTGCCTCATGGGAACAGTCCAGCTCGAACTGCCAAGCCATGTCTTCCCTGGACCTGAATCAAGCATCCTAGGACCGGTTTCTGGCTATCAGCCGTCATCAGCCAGGATAGCTTGACTCCAGTAGCGCAATGAGGTACTTCCATTACTGACTGCTCTGCGCTGCCTTGCTTGCCAGTGAATTATAATTTCCCTGCTCCAAGACTGCGGGCCAGTTTTAATAACAAGCGCACATGTATTTTTTTTCAACATTACACCAAAGGCTAGCTTAAAAAGTCTCACTCTGCGGATCCACGCGCTGACAAAAGGGAACCAGTTTGCAAGGCTCTACACCTCTTTCATCTCCGACTTCTATCCTTCTCTGTCCCCTCTATGGTCCAGGGCACGGGACAGGAAACCAACCTAGCATCGAGAAGGGGGGCAGCAAGACACAACGACAAGCAGGACTAGGAAATCTGACATCCGAACTATTCGAACTCGACCTATCGAACTATCGAACTACCGCAAAGATACGGAAGACCAGCGGCGCCTTTTTCCTTTTTTCTTTCCTTTTCCTTTTTCTCTTCCTTCTTCCTCCACTCATGTATATTCCATGCTCCATGTAAATATATATTTTTTTATACACAATAAAAAAATACAGAAATAAAAAGTCTAAGGAATGGCATCTTGGCTGACTTTTTCTCAGCACCTTTTCTGACATTGCTTTGCTGTTTCTCAATAAACAAATAAAGATTCTGAATTATACTTCCGATTTTTGTTCCTGTTTCCAGAGGAAATACACTCATCTGCCTTTTCCCGGCTTTTTATTGTTGCCTTTTTATGTTTTATTTCAGTGCCGATTCTCAGCTCAGAGAGCACATCCTCAGAATCAAGCAGTATAGGTGAAGCCACATTTCAAATGTAAGACAATGCTCTCCACAGGTTCCATTTCATGCTGCCTACCTGTGATTATCAACTGCCCAAGTAATACCTTCAGGACTATCCCAACCACCCATCTATCGTCTAGCCTTCACTCCATTCCATCCATCAATTGTTCATCCATCCACCCACCCACTCATTCACACAATTATCCACTCATCCTCCTTCTGCCTAGCCAGTGCTCATTCTAAGCAAGTCTCTTCTTCTCTGTTTTACCTGTTCCTTTCCACACTCCTCTTCTCTGTTATACGTTGTCATCCTTGTTCAAACCATGAACGTCCAGTCACCAAAATGAAAGGGGAGGGGGCGTGGCCAAGGCGGCGATCATGGCGGACGCACTCTAAAGAGCTCTGTCCCGCCGGCGCAATATCCTGCCTGAATATCCTGCAGCGCCCCGACCCACTACCGTCCTGGTGAAGCGCCTGGCCTCCAACAGTGCTGGGGAAGCTCCGGTGGTGTTTTGGGGTCATTTGCGGCATCCACGCTGAAGATCTGAATCGGAAGGCTGCGGGGCCCGCACCGCTCGGGAGAGCCGGGGCCTTGCGCTTCCTCGAGCCCAGCCGGAAGTGCACCGAAGTAGCGGGCGGAGGAGACGGGGTTCGCCGGACCTCATCTCTGGCAGCGGACGGACCCGACGCTACACGGCGATCCGCCGGCGGCTGCTGCGGATCTTGACACACTCTGGAGGCGGATCCGTGATCGGGAGCCGGGTAAGTCGCCAGCTCGAGCAAGAGACACCGCGGGGGGAGGGGTAGCACCCTCGACCGGGCCTACTCTCACTCGGCGGCCTAGTCGGACCACGGAAGCCTGGAGACCCGAGAAGGGTGAGGAGCTCACCACGCTTGCCCCTCCGACCATCACTGACCGGGCCCCCCCCCCAGCGACCTGCGGGGTGTGCGATGGCCTGGGTGCTGGCGCCTCTACCCCTGCCTGTAAACAGGTGACGCTCGACCCTCTATCCTGCCTGCTGGCGCTATTCCTGGGGCTGGTGAGTGCT
The DNA here is from genome assembly GCF_964261635.1 of Lissotriton helveticus. Classification (NCBI taxonomy): domain Eukaryota; kingdom Metazoa; phylum Chordata; class Amphibia; order Caudata; family Salamandridae; genus Lissotriton; species Lissotriton helveticus. Next base: position 468,735,048 of record NC_136062.1, read on the forward strand.
GCAGTGCCCCTTTGCGAGGATCGTCTGTTCTTCTGTGGCGCATACCAGGGCCGGGTGGCGGCAACCGGCGGCCCGTACTCGGAGTGAGAAGGGGGTTTGTCTGGTGCCCCCGCGGCCTGATTGGACTACCCTCCTGGGTCCGTGGTTCGCCATGACGAGAGGTGGCAATAGCGGCAACACTGCGAAACAAGGCCCCATTGACAAGTTCACGGGGCCGAGTGGCGGGGCCGGGGCCGCAGGAGGCTCACAGGGATCGGACCCTGACAACGCGGCACTCATGGCGGCCATCACGCAATCCCGAGACATGCTAGACGCTAAAATTGGGGCCGTGGGTGCTGATGTTACTTTGCTCCGGCAGGACCTGCGCAATGCTGTGGCCCGCATTACTGAAACCGAGACCAGGATCACCGAGGTTGAAGACGATGTGGTAATCCTAAAGAAGAAGGTGGCTTCCATGGAGGGCATACAGAAGGGCCTGGCGCTCAGGGTTGAAGATGCAGAAGGTCGGTCCCGGAGAAACAATCTACGCTTTGTGGGCTTTCCGGAGGAGAGTGAGAAGGGGAACATGGCGGACTTTCTGACCCGTTGGTTGGAGGGGTGGCTCCCCCGGGAATCCCTGTCGCGCTGCTTTGTGGTTGAGAGGGCGCACCGAGCATTACTCCCGAAACCACCTGTGGGGGCCCGTCCTCGGCCTGTGATCGCCAAACTGCTCAATTACCACGACCGGGATGTTATCCTGCGACAGGCGCGAGTGAAGGAACCTCTGATGTATGACAATCATAAGATTCTCATTTCTCCTGACTATACTAAGCTAGTGCAGCAACAAAGGCAATCCTTCACTGCGGCAAAGGCGCGCCTGCGAGAACTGAAAATTCAATATGCCCTGCTATACCCAGCACGCCTCCGAGTGGTCTTCCAATCCCGGACACAATTCTTTAACTCACCAGAGGAGGTCTTTGCTTGGACGGATGAAACAGTTCGCATTAGGGTGCATACTCCTCCGGGCAGGGACTCCGACTCTTCGTCTACAGGTGGACCTTCGAGAAATCCCCGGAGGTCACGCAGCAGAAGCAACTGGCGCTCGCGCTCCCAGAAGAGTCGCCCTCCACACACAGAGGAGGCCGGGGCGGCTGAGGAGGTGGATAATCCAACATCGGCGTCCTGAGGTCCTGCGCCACGCCGCACATCCTGGCCATGGGGCTACGAATTCTCCTAATGGATCATGGCTGCACCGGAAGAAAAGTTCTTCCTTATGACTTCCCATTTCATTGTGTGCTCCGTGTAATCTGTGTATATGGGACATGTGGGTTGGGACCATGTTGGTGAGGTATGGGGTGGGGGGGGTGGAGGGGTGGTTGGGGGTCTGGTTGGGGGAGTTGGGGGGAAGGAGGGGTTGCGGGAGGGGAGCAGGGGGGCAGCGGGGTGGAGGGGGGAGGTGGGGCAGTTGGGGTGACTTGTTTTAACACAGTGTCTATTCGAGTTCGCTTAAATTCCTATGTGTGTGTGCGATCCATGGGACCCAGGGGCCTTGTTTTACATGCCTCCTGATGGTGGGTGACACCCATGGCATAGCATCCCTGCTGGCATCCCTGCGAGTCGTGAGCTGGAATGTACGGGGGATGCTTGGCAAAATTAGGAGGGGTGTGGTCTTGCAACTGGGAAAGAAAGAAAGGGCAGACGTGCTACTCCTACAAGAGACACACCTCCTGGGCTCCAAGACTTTGAGCCTACAGCGCTATGGTTATCAGCAGGTGTATCATGCTGGCTTTGTGCGGGGGTCACGGGGGGTTGCGATCCTTGTCCACCGTAGACTGTCCTATTCTCACGAAGCACAGTGGGTGGACAGATATGGCAGGTATGTTTTTGTCAAAGGAAAAGTGGGGAGCGAATCTATGGTCTTTGGAAGTGTGTATGCCCCACCTCCTCTGCAGGAAGCCCTTGTCGAGAAGCTATTTGATGTGTGGGCTGAAATCCCGAGTGTGTTGGCAATCATAGGTGGTGATTGGAATGACGTGATGAATGGAAGCGTGGATCGCCACAAGCCGGGAGGGGGCCACCTATCTGATACCCTGACTAGGTTAAAGAGCATGGTGCAGGGGATGGGCTGGATTGATGCGTGGAGGTATCAACATGTGCATAGCCGTGAATACACCTATGTCTCTGCTGTCCATGGGTCGTTCTCAAGACTTGACTACTTATTTGTCCCCCAGAGTTGGATAGAGCGGGTGGCCTCCACTTCCATCCTCCCGCGTGGTTTGTCTGATCACTACCCGGTCTTAATGGACATTCACCTTGACAGGAGACGACAGCCATTTCGATGGCGCCTCTCCACCTGGCACTTACAGCAAGCAGATTACCAGTCTTGTATGAGGACCACGATAGCCCATTACTGGGACGATAACGATAGGCCAGAAACCGATGCGGTGACCCTCTGGGAAGCATTAAAGCCTGTGCTCCGGGAAGTGGATATTGCCTGGTGTGCCGCAGCCCGAGTGGCCCGCAGGGAGGCGCTCACTGATGCAGCTCACAAGGTCCGGGACCTGGAGGAGAGGTGTACGACTGGAAATGATGCTGATGCCGTGAGACAACTGCTCCTTCAGCAGCAAACCTACACCTCCTTGTTGATGGACGAGGCTTGTCAGCTCTGGTTAGCTACACAGAGTAGGATCTACCAGTGGGGGGACAAATCTAGCGCCATGCTGTATCGGCTCTGCCAGACTACGTTTCAGGCGCAATCCTTGCCGAGCCTCCGTGATGAGGCGGGTGAAGCGGTAACGGCCCCACCGTCTATTGCGGGCAGCTTTGCGCGCTACTACGCAGCCCAATATACTCCTCGGGAGTCTCTCCCGGTGGAGGATGTAGACAAATTCCTAGCGGATCTCCCGCCACGAGCGTTGTCGGATGCAGGGCGGGCCGTGCTTGACCTTCCGCTGTCGGCCGAGGAGCTGGGCACGGCGCTGGGAGGACTTAACACTGGCAAGGCCCCGGGGCCCAACGGCTTTCCCTGTGAATTCATGAAGATGTTCCATCTTCAGTTGGGAACCTACTATAAGCGAGCGTTGGAGGCGGCCAGGGACAGCGGGCGCCTTCCGGCGGATTGGCGACATGCCGAAATTGTGGTGTTCTGTAAACCTGGGAGGCCCCCTGAACGACATGAGTCCTACAGGCCGATCTCGCTCCTGAACGTGGAGGCAAAGTTGCTAGCAAAGGCCTTAGCTAATCGTCTGCTCCCCTACATAGCAGACCTGGTCCACCCGGACCAGGCCGGATTCATGCCCGGCAGGGCAACACGCCATAATATCAGGCGGGCTCAGGTGGTGGTGGAGGCGGCCCGAGCGGCCGGGACTCCGGCGGCGCTTCTCCTGGCGGACATTGACAGGGCGTTTGACTCCCTGAGTTGGGTCTATCAACGTGCCCTCCTGTCTCGCCTGAACCTGGGGCCCCGTTTTCTTTCCTACGTTCAGCTATTATACACCGACATAACTGCATCCGTGAGAGTAGCGGGAGCGGTGTCCAGCCCCTTCCATATAGGCCGGGGCACCCGCCAGGGCTGCCCTCTCTCGCCCTATCTGTTCGCCCTTGCGATGGAACCGCTGGCGGTATGGGTGCGAATTGATGCGCAAATCCGAGGTGTGGAATGGGTCACGGGACCTTCTGACAGAATAGCGCTTTAGGCCGATGACGTCCTTTTCTTCCTTACGGATTTAAACAGGTCGGGACCAAGAGTCCTTGAAATTATGCGTTTTGGGGAGATGTCGGGCCTTTGCCTGAACCTGCGGAAGTCTACGCTATGGACGCTGGGAGATCGCGGGAGTCTGGGGCCCTGGGCAGATGTCTTGCAGGAGGCTGCTGGAGGAATTAAATACCTGGGGGGTCTTCCTCACAGACATCCCAGGGGTCTCGTGGGCTCGAAATGTACTGCCTGTGTGGGACCGCGTGCGCTCGGACATGACGACTTGGTCCAGAATGCCCTTGAACATCTACGGCCGCTCTGCCATTTTTAAAATGGTGGCTCTCCCACGCCTACTGTACCAATTACAGAACCATCCGTACCCTATTCCACTGGAATGGTTTCGTCGAGTGAACTCGGCGCTGAGCCAGTTTCTTTGGGTGGGTGGGGTAGCGAGAGTAGCGCTCCGCACATGTTTTCTTTCCACTTACTGCGGGGGGCTAGCCACTTCGGACATTCTGTCCTACTACCAAGCGTCCCACCTGTTGATACTCAACGAATGGTGGTATGGGGATCGGAGCGATCCGACCTATGCCCTTGAGAGGTTTTTGATGGACCCAGCAACGTTACATACCATCCTGTACTCAGCAGCGGCGCCGAAGAGGCTTCCGGAGGTCACCCAGGTGGTCTTTCGAGTTTGGCGCGGGGCCCTGCGTCGCATGGGGTGGTGGAACAAACTGACGAGAGAGACTCCCCTATGGCACAATGGGCGACTGCCGGCGCTGGCGTCCCTAAGGGGTTTTAATGGTTGGGATGCAATAGGTATATCGGCCCTAGGCCACGTAATGAAAGGTACGACTCTAAAGACGTTCCAAGCCCTGCGAGAGGAATATGATATGCCCCCAACTCAGTTCTTTCGCTATCTGCAGCTCCGGCACGCCTTGTCTCCATCCCTGGTTGGCCTAGACTCATTGCCTGAATTCAGCCCGCTAGAAGCTAAGGTCTTTATGGGTGAGATAGACACGAAGAAAATTTCCAGTATATATCAAACACTGGTCACGCATTGCTCTTCTTCTCTGGATGGCCTGAGGTCTGTTTGGGAGAGGGATATAGGAGACCTAGAAGAAGAGGACTGGAGGGAAGCCTTGGAAGCCCCGAAGGGGGCAGCAATAGCGGTCCGTCTGCGCTTTATCCAGTTTAAATATTTACACAGGGCCTACTATACTAGAGACAGATTGTGGAGGACGGGCCTGATAGCCTCCCCGGATTGCTTGCGGTGTGGCCGTGAGGTCAGCACCTTTGTGCATACGGTGTGGGCGTGTGATAAACTTGTGAGATTTTGGACTGGTGTCTGGGACTGCCTGTCTGAGGTGCTGGGATGGGACCTCCCCCGCTCCCCACAACTGGGCCTTTTACATGTTATGGAACGAGTGGGAGGCAACATCTACAAACGCCACTTATTGCTTTTGGGCCTTACGGTGGCCAAACGTGATATCGCCCGAGCCTGGAAGGATCCGAGGGCTCCCCTGCTAGGGGTATGGAAGAGGGGATTAGACTTCTGTATGGGGCTGGAGCGTCCGGTATTTGTTGCCAGGGGCTGCCCCCAAAAGCACCTTAAAATTTGGAAAAGATGGGCAGAATATAGAGGGCTGTGGCTGGAACCGCCAGCGTGTCAGGATGTTGATGCAGGACATTCACTTGTGGACCTGGGGTGAACGGATCCACGCACGGTCATGGATATTGAATTATGTTTAGCTCTCGAACTGTGCTGACACTGTGAAGGGTTAGGGGTGGGATCCGGGCGGGAGTATACTGGGATGGGAGTTGGGGGGCAGGGAGTTCGGGAGTGGGTGTTCCTACTGCATATTGCCTTTACTGCTAGATGATGATGGTTATTGTGTGTACACTATATCTCTGGTGCTCAGAGTGTAGTGCCGTCTATGCAATGTCTTAACACCCAAATTGAAAATAATAAAAATTGTTTTGGAAAAAAAAAAAATGAAAGGGGAGGCACAGATGATACCACACACTTCTTGACCCCGATTGATGACATCACGTGGTTAAAGCCTTGTCCCAAATTCAGCCACTCCAAACCCTTCTATTTCCTGCAGGGTAAGGACTACAACTGACTTCTCAAACAAGTAGCTTGTGAGTGACTGATAGCTCACCAGCTACCTGTAAGCAGCTCTGAACTAAATTAGAAGCTTTTGCCTGTTGAATTAATGTATGCATACCGAACATGAAAAGTGTGTATTCACTAGGCAGCAAACTGGGCCTCTCTGCATCCCCTTCCCCCCAACCCTTACTATTGTGGATGAACAGGACAGGTCTCTGTCCCAATTCAGGCAAAATGTGATTGGGAACTTGTTGGTTAGTGGTTTTCTTCTTCAGGGTTGCTTGGGTATTGGCTCATATAAAGAATTTGTGGAAGCCAATATCCATTCGAAGAACGAAGAACTATCTTTAGTAAAGTTCTTTTGGATGGGTATGTGGCCGCACGTTGATTCCTTGTCATGTAGTGTAGTCCCAAAAAGTACCCGGTCATGCAGGACCTACGACGATTACGGATAACATATACTGTGGGTCTGGTGGCAGACTGACTCTGTGTACAACCCTGTAGCATATATTAGCATATGGTTTGCATTAGCCAGCTCGTAGTGCCACTAGAATCTCCTCCTGTTATCAGAGAGATTAGTTTGTGCAACTTTAGAACACAATAACCTCAGACTTGTGGAAACAATATATTACTTTGCACCCAGTCCCTCGTGCTTGCTTGTTTTTACTTTCAGGGAGATACAGAGAAGAAACAGTCAAACATGTTTACAATAGGAATGTATTGTACAGTAGTTCTTCTCATGTAGAATAAGTGCGCTGTTACGAATGTAACACAGTAACAGAGATATAGAGCCAGAAGTACAGTGAATAGGAAGAAATAGTATTGTTCTACCATTTTGCAATGGTCACCAACCTATACATGTATATAAAATGCATTTATAAAATAAAGTGCGTACTCCTAAAATGCCTGTCTAGTGGTACCTAAGTATACCTAGCATGTGAGTAGGGGCGAAAGAGCTAATGAGCCTAATAGCCTAGAATCTAAGAGCCAAGAATCCCACCAGGATTTAGTCCAACCCCTATACCTGAATAGTGAGTGTGAGACTCCATCCTGGTCTCGAGTTGGACACCCGGCAAGGGATGGTTAGACCACTGTCAGCTGGAGCGATGTCATGACGGAGCCGCAGTGTCTCTGATCAGTGTGTCGGCCTTGAAGTCTTGGGTCCTTCCTGCTTCCTGATAGCAAGAAGTGCTGTATTTATACTGTCTATGTACGTGTGTTATCCATTGTTCAGTATGAAGATGGCATTTGGGGATTAAACCATGTGCGTCGACGGGAGAGGTGAAGTGTACCTCCTGGAGAGTGTACTCATTAATTATTCATATGTGCTAAGGATGACGTCTTAGCAGTATCGATCGGGCAGAACCCACCCTCGCCATGAACTAGGTGAAAGGTTTAGTCCATAAAAGGCTGCAGACCTTATATGGCATTATGTCCATACAAGGCAGTCTTTCCTTATTTGGAGTTATGTCCTTATAAAGGTCGTTCATATGAAATGACGGGTGCTGATGTAGGGAAAGTGTACGATGTTCCCATGACCCCATATTAGGGTACCGATATTGAATATAACAGTCACCCTCCTATGTCCCCTCCCCTGAAGATGGCTGTTCATTTATTTTCTAAGACCTTTGCCCACCTTTTGTGTTCTTAACTTTTGAGCTGGTGAGTTAAGAATAGGGTTCAATATATTTCTGGCTTCAGTGAACCTTTATATATTCTCCTAACATCGTTTCCAGTGACCATGTGACTGCAAATAAAATTAAGTGGCATGTCATGCACCTTTGATTTACTGCTTATTTGTGTTTTGAACATTTGCAAGTGGTGCGTAAACACCCACTTTGTACTAATAGTCCTTGCTTACTAGAAACAAAGCTGCCAGTAAAAAAGGCGCAGTTACCTCCAGCCTTGCTTCTCGTAAGCAAGGACTAGAAGTATAAAGTGCCTACAGGTTTTCAAAACACATAATTAAAAGGCATTGTCATTTACAATGCCAATAGCTCAAAATCTCGTAAATGCGAGACCTATTGCATTGCAAATGCTTGTTATTTGGTTGATGGCACTCTTAAGGCCGTCTTAGGACAGAAATTAGTATTAAAATTGTTTTAAGCCAGGTTAAAAACTCTCTACGAGCAGAACCATGCTTCATAGATTGAGAAACTGCTTCAGACTGGGAAAGAAAATTAGCAAGTCATATCTACAGGATTTTTGGCATAGCAGTGCTGTTATGTGCTTTACGATGACGCAAAAGCTCATTTACTTGCAGTTGGGAGATATTAGCTTGCCTTTTTCATTTTGATATTCTTCATTAAATACTTTTTTACTCGTAGTTAGAAGATATTCGCTTGTCTTTTCCAGTTTACTATTGTTAATCATTTTTTTCTTTTTCTTTACAGACATCAGTAGGAAACAATGTGCGATGCGGTAAGTACCTCTCTGTACAAGAAGTCTTGGTTCTATGTCTGATTACTGTAGTTGTTACTGTAATATGGTCTTTCTTCCACAGTATATGATGGCCACTGCCTTAAAGTTATGATGCATTCCTAGTCAAGTTTTCTTCATAGGGTTGGTCGAGGACAACCTCATCTATTCTTGTTTAAGTAGGGAGTGCCTGTTGCCCTCTTGAGCCCCCTCCCCACGCAATGAAATGGAGATGTATGGATTTTAGTGTTTTCTTTAGAGTGGATCTGACAAGGACTGCAGTGCACTTTATTATTTGTGCTGGCAAAGGTGGTGAAGGCAGTAGTTTGTGTGGATAGCGGAGGGAAGAGAGAGAGAACACTTTTCCAGGTGGGGGCCAAAGCCAGTAGGGCTAGTGAACTTTCAAAATGGGGCCGGAGGTTTTTAAAGAAGCCAGCCTGAAAGAGTGTTGGCTGATGAAGTCGGATAGCAGTGGAATGTTAACGAGTGAGGCGGAATTCTATAGGAAGATTCTGAATGGCCAGAATGAACGTTATATCTCTGCATTGAATTCCCCTATTACCCGTTGAAGCCCTCGAAACGGGGAGTAACTGTACAGACAATCAATTATGACGCAGAATTTCACATTGCATTTACTATTACCAGGGGTTTAACGCTATCATTCTTTGCTGTGGGCCGGGATTGAAGACTGGTTTTGGAAAAAAGCTTGGAAGGGCTCGGTGGACGAGGCTTGGTGGCTATTGCAGCCAGAGGCTCAAATGATTTTACCAGTCGGAGTTCCTTTCCAGCCAGTGAATTTGGGTCCTGGGTTACTGCTCTCAGTAAAACCTGGCGCAGGAACACCGGGCCCTTCGTGATCACAAGGAGCAGCATCCCACCGGGGGGGAGGTGGGGATAACACGTCACCTGACTCGTAATCAGTCCCTTGAAACCATTTGCGGGAAGGAAGTGAGCTTTAATAGTTTCATCTGAGTTGAAGGTGTGTGGCAGGTGAGGAGTCCCGTGTCTGAGAATTATTATTTTATTTTTTTAATGGACCAAATTGAACACTTACAGCCTGATTCATCAATCTCCCGTTTTGCGAGCCCCTAATAGCGAATCATAAGGAATCGCTATTAAGGACTTGCAAAACGGGATTCATGTAGGAATTGCAAAAAATATTGCGATTCCTACATGTTCCTTATTTGCGATTAGCAAATTGCTAATCGCAAATAAGGAATAACTCCCCATGCATTCCTATGGGCCTACAGGCCCATAGGAATGAAAGGGGAGTTATTCCTTATTTGCGATTAGCAATTTGCTAATCGCAAATAAGGATGCGATTTCAAGGGTGCAGGGGTGTCCAAAGGACACCCTGTAGCACCCCTGAAATGTAATTTACATTGGTGTTGCGCACACACATGTCCAGAGGACATGTGTGTGTGTAACATGCAACTTAGAAAAATGCATTTAAATGCATTTTTCTAAGTTTTTGCTATTTACCACGAGGTCTGACCTCTCGGTAAATAGCGGCCCAAAATTGCAATTTCGCAATTTTAAAATGATTCATGAATTGCATTTAAGGAATCTCAAATAGAGATTCCTTAAATGCAATTCTTCGCCAATGTGCGAATTCTTTAATAGCGAATTTTGCATTTGGGATGATGAATCCCAAATGCAAAAATTGCACTCGCAAAAGGCAAAATTCTGAGAATCTTGCCCTTTGCAAGTGCAATTTAGCTTGATGAATCAGGCTGTTAGAGCATAATCTGTATCATGACTCATTAAACAATGTAATACTTTCACTGTGTGAAAAACTTTCAATGGCTTCACCCTCCACAAGTACATTTTGAAAAATAGTGGTAAGTGTATAAATTTTTTAGCACTTTTTACACAAAAACTGCCTTAAGAGCCGTGGCACTAGAGGTAGTCCATAAAACGTAGGTATGTAATTTCACATGGTATGAAGGGGCACATGCATCAACCTATTTAGGAAGTGCAAACTGTGCGAATCGGTAAATTCGGCCGTTTGCACTTCCTAAATACGTTTTTGGGATGCATCAAACTCATTTTCAATATTCGTATTTTTTTGCATTTCTTAAAAATGCAAATGCATTTAAGGAATCGCATTTGTGCGATTCCTTAAATGCAATGCATCAATTTAAAAAAAAATGCAAATTTTGAAATTGGAAGTGCAAATTACCACGAGGTTGACCCTCGTGGTAATTTGCGAAAATCTGTCAAAAAGCAAGAAAATGCATTTTTTAAACTGTCATGTTACAGACACACATGTCCTTAGGACATGTGTGTGTGAAACATGCACTTTCAAATGCATTTCAGGGGTGCAGGGGGGGGTCCTATGGACCCCCCCCTGCACCCTTGGAATGCATCAACAAATTGCGAATTTCTAAATGCCTTCCCATTGACTCCTATGGGCCTTTTGGCCCATAGGAATCAATGGGAATTGCGGTATTTATTTGGGATTTGGTAAAAATTGCGATTTTTACCGAATCACAAATAAATACCGAAAAAAATGATGCATAGCATTTTGCAATTCTTAATTTGCAATTCGGTATTTTTCGCAAATAAGAAGTGCAAAATGTCTCAATGATGCATGTGCCCCATTCTGTTTAAAAATATTTATAGCATTTCTTTCACTTTTGCATTTTACTTCCTTCTATTATTCCACACCTTGCCGTGGCCGAGGCTGCTCTCTATGGCCCCCAAATCTGTTGATGCTTTATACACAGTCTCCTCCTCTATGAAACATTGGGTCATATCCATGAGCCATTCAGCCATTGTTGGGAGCTCCTTGCTTCTCCACTTACACGCGGTGTCCCTCCAGTGGCGTAACGAAACTTGAGGGGGCCCCCTTGCAAAGCACATGGAGGCCCGCCCCCCCCGGCGGCGCGGCCCACCATGTAGCACTTTGCCCTACCACCCAGAAATCTAGCATATTTTGATTTGAAACCTCCAACATTTAAATGAAATGCCTCTATATTGTCTTTCTGTAAGTTCTAGTGAGAAAGTGGGAAACACTCAACATACACGCTATGCCATTTGCAACAATACTGTCAAAAGCAGATTATTTAACTCTAAAATAACAGAAAAAAACCAAGAAGGAAATAGCAGAAGGGATGGGATTGAGGAGGTAATCACTCATAATACACCACCAATTTGATACAAACGCAATGTGTGTCAGCCTTGTATGGGAAACTACATCTTGGGGATGTTGGACTGGTTAACTTGTGTTGCCAATTAATCTTTATCTGCTATAGAATTGTCCAAGAGTGTGCCATGAGCACTAGTTATGATGATGCTTTCCACTTACCCATTGGACACAAACGACTGAGCCAGTGACCAGATGTTGACAATAAATGGCCACTGGGTCCAAAGTTGGCAATAGGACATAGATGGGAAAGGCTGGGATCTGTGTTACAGCCAGTGAAAAAGCTCTTAAAGCTGAACACCCACTGCAGGTCTGCATATAACATGGATAAAACAGTGTCAAACCCGAAATGGAGTGACTCACACTTCATTCTTCAGAGCATAATAAAACAAGTGCTCTTGAGTTGGGCGTTTAAGAGCATCTGCTGTAGATGTGTATGGCAGATCCACCAAAGATCATATATTGCTTATTCTGCCCAGTGCTCTCCAAAAAGACGGTTTGGGTCCTGGCACTTATGTTTCTTTCTGTTGGTTGTACAATTTGTTTTGATGGTGGTGAGTTCATGTAGTGAGCTTGATATTGGCAAGTGCTGTATACAGTACTGCTGCTCTGCTACAATTCAATGCATGTTTCATTTGAAGGTCATATAGACATTCCTTGTAAGTGTGCCCCTTCATTATCCATAAGCAAGTCGGTAAGCATCTTGGAAATATATCCATCTGGCATTAACTGTGACGATGTGGTATACACCACAAGTCTATTGATAGTGCATTAGAATGTCAGGAGCACTTGAGAAAAGTGGCATCCAGTTCATTTGTACATTCTTAGGCCCCCATTAAAAGAATCAGAGAAATCCTGGGGGGGATTTGGCAGTCGGGCAGAGATTTCACTTTGGCTAATAATTGGGAAATGTTTTCAAAATGATTTAACCCAAATGGTTTTATGTCAAATATTACTGTAACTCCATTTCATATATTTAATTCAAATGTAGAACCAAATAGAATAAATGCCACATCACTATTCAATTAACTTAGAATTAAAACTTTAATCAGTGGAAATATGTTACATTAAGTTCATTTGTTTTTCTGACGTTCAAATAAGCAAATTAATTCACACCTGAAGAAAGTGGTGTATAGACTTAATTAAAATTAAGGAGTTGTTGTAGAGAGAATAGAAAATCCTTGGATTGCATGGGAGTGCCATTGGGTCTTTGAATAAACCTGGAAGACTAGTATCTAATGGCGATCCTGTAGATGTATTTTGTGATGTCTTTATGCAAATCTTATGCAAAGTGACACCAAATGGAGGCTGGACATGTGTTTGAGGTTCTGCAAGTCAGCCAAAGGATGGCAAGGGAGTTAATCATTAGGGTTGCATTGGTGAGGCAATAGCTCAGAGATGTATTGCTGAATTTCTTTAAGTATTTTATGAAATTCTTGGCCAACAGATCACTGTTTGGTAGCAGATAGGAGAGGCTATTCTGTTTATCTATTGGATCTTCTTGGCAAAGTGAGTGGTTGCTCTGTAGTGTTTGAGCTGATTGGTAGTGCTAATCATTGAACAAGAAGAAAGGTGCAGCTTCAGGAAACCCCTCGACCCATTTGTAGCTTCCCACGAAGCAGTACGTAGTCCTTTTGTGCTTGGTTTTTCCGATTTCAAACTTGCCTGCCGCCCTGCCCCGTTTCCTTCCTTGCTCTAGGTCTCATGACAGTGACACACTGGCTACGTCACTGGTTCTTAGTAACCTTGGCTTACTGGCTGCAGCTTTTTGACTCACCCAATCACACTCGAGAGCCACTCATTGACAAGATGCAGCGTTCCTCTTTATCGCATGGTGAGGCCTTCAGAGTGTTGCAGGATGGATCGGAACCACTGCGGAGTCTCATGCCCGGCTGAAATACAGAGTAACACCCCCTCTGGTTAACTGACAGCACATCTGCCAGTCTCCCACTGATGTCCTACATTATTTCCGAGACTCACGGATTCAAAAGTAGCACTCCCTCCCCCCAACTCCCCCCCCACTTGCCTCTGCCTGACTGACTCGCTGCAATAACTCCCGGCCTCTTGGTATGGCTGACGGGTGCACCTCTTTGAGTCTCGCACACACTTACACCACAGCTGTCCTAGGCCTCACTCACTCGTCTCATGCACTCCAATGCTCATGAGTCCCAGTCTACTGTCTATGAGTAGCTGCAGCAGCAGTACCCCACAGTATCACTCACATGTCATAGCCGTTTCTGCGCCTAACGTTCTACAACACGCCAGGGTCTCACTGCATGACTCGTCACGAGACTCACTCACATGACCTGAGGGCTGGGGGCCTGCTGGGCCTTGGCTTCACCTCAGAGTTAGGGCGGCACAATGCGAGGCGAGCGGATGGGCAGAAGGCAGGTAGGGGCTGAGGGGGAAGGGGGGCAGCGCAAGGCCAGCCAGGTAGGGGCCGGGGCCGGGCAATTTAAATTATTGTAAATAAAGGCCCCGCCGGTGACGGACTTCGGACAGTCTTGACCTGAGCGTGGCTTTGTCTTCTCTTGGCTATGCGGTTGCGCGCCCCTGATGCCACACCTTACTGTAACGCGCATTTTTTATTGCGTGTGTGTTGAGCTCATTGCGCAATGCGCATGTGTTGTAACTGTCCCCCGATAAATGTAATGAGAGCATTGGTCACCAGCCAGCCCTGCGCCCTCCCCCCACGCGCATACGCGTCCCGGAAGGCGGAAAGTGAAAGTCAGGAGGAGTAAACAAGTGCGCGCCGCGCACCCACCCTGTCCCGCCACCATTGATTGTAAATACTAGAAAGAGAGCCGGCTCAGGGGCGGCCCGGCACCATTTCTGAAGACCCTCAGGACCCTGGCCGGGGCCCACGCACCATTTATATGTGCCTCAGGGGCCCCGGCCGGGGTCCCCGCTGCCCCGCACCGACACCGTCCATGACCATCCACTCCATTTAAGAGACTCGGGGGCGGGGCCCGCGCAGGGAGTCCTGCCCACACCCGCACCATTAAGACTCAGGGGCCCCTCGCCGGGGCCCCGTACCATGTAACAATTTCAGGGGCCCCGGTCGGGGCTCCCGCACCAGTCCTCAAGAGCCTCAGGGTCCCGGATGGGCCAGGGCCCAGACAATATACTGAAGCAGAAGTGCCTCACTCACGGGCCCCGGCGGCCGGGGCCACAACACCATTTCTAAGACTCCAGGGGCCCTAGCCGGGGCCCCTGCACCATTTCTAAGACTCGCAGGGCCCCGGCCGGGGCCCGCGCAGTGCACTATTTTGTCAGAGCCGGGCACGGGGGTGCCCCCAGTGCGCATAGCGTACGGACCGTCCATTAAAAAAAATCAACATCAATGAATCATGATGCATGTATTACAGTGTGGGGCCCGGGGGGCCCTCCGCAACGCGGGGTCTGCGGGGGCTTGTGTTACGCCCCTGTGTCCCTCCTAGCTATTAGAAGCCTACACCCAGCAAAGAATGAGAGGCACCGGTTTCCCCCATTCTTCCATGATGCCAAGTGGAAGCTTAGGATCCAATGAAATACTCCGTCCAAGAATTTTCACCAGGGTTCCATAAATCTCTTGCCAGTATCATTGATAACGGAGCATGTCCAAATCACAGAGAAGAGCGCCCCTTTGTATTTGTTGAGCTAGGTGTCCTCCACAACTTCCACAATCTAGTAGGATAGTAATATGCTTGATGGAGGGCTTTGAGTTGAAAGAGTATGAGCTTTGCGGAGATCGTCAGCGTACAATGGGACATTTAGGCCACTGTCCATTTCACATCTTCCAATCTTGCGCTCCCGGTCTGCACTTTTCTCTACCACATTCTTTCTCCTTACCTCTATGAAACGACATGAATACCCATTGGATCAGGGCTTTGAATGCATCCCCTATAGAGACAGGGCAGAGAAAACTGAGTAAGGAATCAGAACAAAATATTCCACCACTACCTCTCTGAGTCTGTCAGTCGGTCATACTCTATGACTGAATATCTACTCTATTTGCAAGGGACCGTGTTAAAAAAAAGGTGGTATTCTATAGAAAAGACATCTTCAGGCCATAGGCAGAAGAGGGTGACACATTTTAAAGGCTCATACAGAGGAGTTACCATTACCAATCTTAGAGGTTTATGTCTCAGAAAACAATAGTTCTACCATTATAAAACGATTAACACAGATTATGAAATGCCTTTACCAGTCAAGAAATAACAGCCATCGTAAAGTGCCCTCAGGCACCAAGGAACAAACATCAGAAATAAATATCAAAACCCATCATAAATAGCAATTATTTTGTCCTCAGACATCAGCTTCCCAGTTTCTGAAAATATACATTTTCCTATAAACTAGATTTTTCGTTATAGATAAATGAACTAAAATGTTAAACATAGTCATGTTCCAATGGTATTTCATTATTACGACAACAGAGGGACCCCCTTGAAAGCCAAAGGCAAATCAGACTTCCCTGGACTAGTGGCACAAGTTCCCTGCACACCGCAGGTACAACAACGTTCCGGAACCAAAGAATTGCTGACAATCGAGCTCTCCGAGGGATCACCTGAAAGTAGTCCAGTGCATTGTGGGAAATGAAGTCCTGACCCACAGCAAGTTTCAGGCAGCTACAGTTTTATCCCAGATGCTGAAACAATTTATTGCTGACCTTACTGCTGCCAAAGCTTGTTGATGACAAGTCTGGCAACTAATACCTTCACTGCAACTCGAGGGAAAGCCCAACACCATCACCCAACTTTTGCAGTGGTAACGTTGTTGATTTTTCCACCTGTATCCTCACCTCGCCCCTTCCCCAGAGGCTCTCGCTAAAGCACCACGGACAGCCAAGACAACTCTGCACCTGGGCTTCTCAAGCCAGGTAAAGTCGAACTGACTGTCGTGACTTGGTCCTGGGACCCGCACCACCTTCCTCCTCCTCGGATTCAATGCAACTTAACCTGCAAGTTACCGATTGTTGATGCCATCATTATGCTAGTAGTATAATTCTGCCTGAGGCATACATTGTTGTGTAACGTTTGATAGGTGCTCAGAATATGGCAAGAAATACCACCATTGTTCTATGCCCTGTATTGTATCATGGGTAGGCAACAACATCTCATGGACATTATGATATCACTTACCCACAATATGCCAGAGGTGAGCAATTCTCTGCCATAGATACCCCCAATATGGCAAGGATTGCCACTATTATACATTGGCTAGCATTATAATGGCAGAACACAAAGGTGCCAAGGATGCCCACAATATGCCATTAATGTTCATCTTTAGTCCAAGGCAAGCATTATGCCATAGAGGACATCACTAAGCCTTGGATTCCATAAGAAACACCACCATTATACCACAGGTACCCTCGGCTGAACTAGTCCCACTATTATGGCTGCTGGATGATATAGAAGTCTCTCTGGCCACTACTAAAGATCACTACATGTGGAGGGGGGCAAACGGACTCACAAACCCTCTCTTAAACATATGCATACACATGCACACACACATACAATCACCAATATTCCCAGTCTTTCCTTTCCAATATTCTCATAGCAGCATCAGTTTCTTATACATGGTTGTATCCAACAGCCATTACAGTGCGCACTTTTTAAAATATACTGTGATCTTAACCGGAAGAAATTGGAGAATTTTAAACGAGCACCAGTGAGCATCTGTTCTGGGACAGTGAATGCAGCACATTGTCGAAGCTGCTATTCCAAGTACATTGCGTGAGAGGAACAAACACAGGAGGGTGAGAAGTTTAACTCATCAATCCTAACTTGTCAAAAAGCTGGTTACTGTAGCGGTGCTGTCTAGTTGTTGCACGTCACGTACAGACGTGACGTGCGGCCGCCATGTTTAGGGTGCACGCGCAGCGCGGATTCAGAGCGCGAATAGCCGACAGACGGCAGCTGCGGCTCGGCGCTCTTCAGGGCTGATATAATTAATAAAGTCCGGTTCAACCACAGAAGTTGCAGCGTCCTCATTGGGGGGATAACCACACCCACTACAATGGCGACGAGGGTTGGATACTAGACCCCCCGCAGAGAACCAGTCCACCGGAAAAAAAACAAACAAAAAAAAAAACAGCAGCTACCGGTGGCTAGAGGGCACGCAGCGTGGACAAGAACCACGGGAAAACCTGTCGACAGGAGGAGCAGGAGGTCGAGAAGTGACCAGCAGCCCCAACACAGGTACAATACCCTGAAGAGCGTGGCAGAGCCCTGCATAGCCTAAGGACAGCATCACCTGCCCGGAGGGGTAGCCCAAGCCCCAGAGAAGCTGAGGACCAAGCGCGCCTGAGCACGCGACGACCCACCAGACAGGGAACACCGCGCTGGATCCCCCAGGCAAGATTGAGGGGGCGGAAGAAGGCAGTCCCCAAGTGCAAACAAGCAAGGAAGAGCGGGACAACACGCCAGGTAGTTCCAGGGGCCAAGCGAGTGCGCATCCCACGATCAAGGGCGAGAAAATGAGTGCGCAGGCAGGGTACGCGATGGCGCCAGTGCAGTTCCTGCCCAGACCAGGAGAACCGCTTATGAAGTGGGAAGACTGGAGGGAATATACCGATAATTTCATAGGAGTCTTGGAGGATGAGAATGAAGAACAATTCAACCCCAAGAGGAAGAAACGCATATTATTGCTCAACCTGGGCCCAGAAGGCCTGAGAATTTACAAAAGCCTAGTGCCAAAAGAAAGAGGGAGCACCGACGGGGACGTGTATGCCCATGCCATCGAAGACCTGAACGAGCACTACAGGCCGGCGGTGTGTGTTTCAGTGGACAGGTTCAATTTCCAGCAAAGGAAACAACGCCCGGGAGAGACAGTAGAGGAATATGTTGCGGCCTTGAAGAGACTAGCGGCCACGTGCAAGTATGATAATTGGGAAGAGGAGTTCATCAAAGACCAGGTGGTGATGCATACCACGAGCACAGCGGTGCAGGACAAGTTGTGGGCCAGTGGGGACACCACCCTAAAGGAGGTGATGGTAATAGTCAAAAGGGCAGAACTGGCGCGCAGGTGTGCGGAAGCAACGAGGAAAGAGACAGCCCCCAACACCATGGTGAACAGAATAGACGAGGAGGAGCCCCGCAGGGACTACAAGAACAAGGGTTTGGCGGCAAAGGGACCCAACAAATGGCAAGGCAACCCAGGCCCTCCAGGGAAACAACCGGAAGTAGCAAGAAACCATGCTATCGGTGCGGGAGCTGGTCGCACGAGGCGCACGACAGGAAGTGCCCAGCATTCCGCGCCAAATGTTTGTACTGCGGGATAGTGGGCCACTATGAGAAGGTGTGTCGGAGGAAGTCCTCGAAGAGCATGGTGAAGTATGTCGGACAGGACAGCGAAGAACAAGAAGAGGGCGCAGAGGAAGACGTTGTCACCATCATCTACATAGAAGATAAAGCACTAAGCGTAGATGGCCAGGTGTTGAACGTTGATGGCAAGAGAACGATGAAACCGGTCCTGGAGATGCTGATTGGCAGAATACCGATAAAGGTCGTGGCTGACACCGGCTCACCCTACACCATCATCCAAAGAGCGGTGTGGGAGGAGAGTTTTGCACCACACCTAGGCCCAGAACTGGAGAAGCTGGACATCCGCCCAGTGACGTACAACGGGGACCGCATTCCCATGGCAGGATTCAGACCATTAGATTTTCAGTTCAGAGGCCGGTCAGCGTTCTGCAAACTGTACATATCTGAGAGAGGACCCTCGGTCCTAGGATGGCTCGACCAAGGCGACCTGGGCATCAAGCTGGACCCAGGGGGCAAGGAACAGATACTACTCACAGAACCGGGAACCTGGCCTGACCTAGACAAATGGAAAGAAGAGTACCCCAAGGTATTCAGAGGCACAGTTGGAAGGATGGAGAAATTTGCGCACAAGATAGTCTTGAAGGACGATGCAGTACCGGTCGCCCACAAAGTGAGGAATGTACCTCTGGCGGTGAGGGACGCAGTGCAAGAAGAACTACAGGATCTGGAAAGGAAAGGGATCATCGAACCCATCACGTGCGCGGAGTGGCTCGCGCCCCTAGTGGTAGTGAAGAAGCCAAGCGGGAAGATCAGGCTGTGTGTCGACCTACGCGAATTGAACAAGAGCATAGTGGTGGAAAAGTTCCCCTTGCCCCGGATTGAGGAAATGCTAGCCAGAACCAGGGGAGTCAAATGGTATTCCACAATAGACTTGACCTCCGCCTACCACCAGATCGCCCTGCATCCGGAAAGCCGAAAGCTCACTTCCTTCATCACCCCATTCGGGTGCTACCAGTTCCGCCGCATGCCGTTCGGGCTAGCCTCGGCGGCTGCGGTGTTCCAAAAATTGATGCACCAACTATTCAAAGACACCGATGGAGTCCAATAGTTTCAGGACGACATCCTGGTAATGGGACGAGACAGACCGGATCACGACAGCAAACTAGGAAAGGTGCTAAAGATCATCGAGAGTAAGGGCCTCACAGCCGAATGGACCAAGTGCCGGATAGAAATGGAGTCTGTCACGTACCTGGGGCATGAGATAGGGGTGCGAGGGGTTACCCCAAAAGCAGACAATGTGAGAGCCATCTGCGATGCGCCACCGCCTTCCAACAAAGAAGAAGTCCGATCGTTTCTCGGAATGGCAGAATATTATAGTAAGTTTGTGCAGCACTTCGCATCCAAAACCCATCACATGAGGCAGCTGACACGAGACAACACGGAATTCTGCTGGTCGGACGCAGCGCAAGGTGAATTCGAGATCATCAAGAGAGAGGTGGCCGGAGCAGTCCCACTCCAAGGATATGACCCCCAAGGAACCACGGTACTAACCACGGACGCCAGCGACAAGGGGCCCGGGCGCCGTCCTTATGCAAGATCGAGGTCAAGGGAGAATGGAAACGATCAGTTTTGCATCCCGCACGCTCAGTGAGACCTAGAAGAAATACAGTGTAATTGAAAAGGAGATGCTGGCGGTCGTGTGGGCCATGACCAGGTTCAGACAGTTCTTGTGGGGCACACGGTTCTTGTTAAGGACAGATCACAAACCCTTACTGAAGGTGCTAACGTCCAGCGGACACGCAAGTGCCACGCCGCGGATCTCAAAGATGACCCTCAAGCTGCTAGAATTTAGGTACGACGTAGAACACATCCCCGGCAGTATGAACAAGGTGGCAAACTACCTGAGTAGACCGGTAGCTATGGATCAGAATGGAGAGGACCAAGCAGGGGCAGAAGAAATGGTGGCACTCATGGAAGACCAAGAGAATACCATTGGACATCAGGAATGGAGGCAGGCCTATGGGAAAGATCAGGTTCTTGAGGAAGTAAAATCCTACATCACAGGGGGGTGGCCTGATAAGAGACTAACCCGTGGAGGCCTCAACCCATACTTCGAAGTCAGAGAAGAGTTGTCGATGGACGACCAAGGTGTGTTTGTATACAGAGGGGAGAAAGTCATCCCCCCAGCAGAAATCATCCCCAAACTACTGGACATGCTCCATGAGGGACACTTGGGGATAGGAAAACTGAAACTAAGGGCCAAGCAAAACTACTGGTGGCCAGGGATGGACGTAAGGGCCGAGAGGTATGTCAGGGACTGCCCACAGTGCCAAGGGGCAGACAAAACGCTCAAACCACTCCGCCCAGCCCTTGGCAAATTTGACCCCCCGAGGAATCCGTGGGAGGAGTTGTCAGTGGATATACCGGGCCCCATCCTAGATGTGCATGGATTTCAGAAGTACGTATGTGTCCTGGTGGATAGGTACTCGAAATGGCCTGAGTTGAAAATAGACGAGGCGATGGATACAGAGACCATCATAAAGTTCCTGGCGGACACTTTTGTGAGGGAAGGCATCCCGAAGTCCATCCTAAGCGACTATGGCCCCCAATTCAGATCAGAGAAATGGAGCAACTTTATGCAAAGAAATGGAATTGTAGCAAAGCACACGTCCATATACCACCCGGCTGGGAACGGACTTGTGGAGCGATTTAACAGAGTGGTGATGGGGTCTGTGCAGGCAGCCATCTCCAACAACAAGGACTGGGAAAGAGAGATTGAACGCATGGTGTGGGCGTACAGGATCACCCCCACAGGGACAGGGTACAGCCCTTTTCAAATAGTGAGAGGCCGCGAACCATTCACCCGGGACAACCGTGTGTGGAAGGAAAAAATCATAACAAGTGAATGGTCCCCTGCGGTAGTGCGAGCCAACTTGGAAAAAGCACAAGCCAATTACTCTAGACACTACGATGCCCGGAGAAATGTGAAGGAGACCGAGCTGGAGAAAGGGGAATGGGTACGAGTAAAAGTGGCCACGCTAAGGAGGAAAGGAGAGAGTAAATACAGCAAGTCCATGCAAGTCAAGGAAGTGATGGGTAGAGCGGCTTTGCTGAGTGACGGCAATGTGTGGTCACAGGATCGCATGGCTAGATGCAAAGGAGTGCAAGGTGGAGAAGACCCAAAAGATGTAAAAGAAGGGTCTCAGGAACAAGATCGATCAGATGGAGAGTTGGAGGTGAGCAGAAGAGAACAGCGAGGAGAGAGAATAGACTATGGCGATCAGGAATCAGTTAGTGAAGCGGGAACGAGCAGACGAGATGGAGGCGCGACCGCGCTTGAAGGTGGAGGAAGGAGCGAAGAGACGCAGGAAGGAGTGATCCCACCTAACCCCCTGAGAATGACGCGGAGTGGTAGGGCGGTGATTAAGCCCGCAAGATTTCGAGACTTTGATATGAACGGCGGACAGTGAGTTAAAAGTTGTTTGGGAAAAAAAGGGGAGATATGTAGCGGTGCTGTCTAGTTGTTGCACGTCACGTACAGACGTGACGTGCGGCCGCCAAGTTTAGGGTGCGCGCGCAGCGCGGATTCAGAGCGCGAATAGCCGACAGACGGCAGCTGCGGCTCGGCGCTCTTCAGGGCTGATATAATTAATAAAGTCCGGTTCAACCACAGAAGTTGCAGCGTCCTCATTGGGGGGATAACCACACCCACTACAGTTACTTTAGTTAGGCCTGATTTTGTAAAGCCGTATGCCAAAGCACTCTCGGTTCACTTGAGGAGGGAAGCCAACGCGCTTGGTAAATATATGAAATGCAGGCCAACCCAGTCACAAATGCAGCGGTAAAAGCAGTTGGCTTGTCATGCCCAAAAAAAATAAACCAGAGGAAAAAAACGAATTGCATGCAAACACCCATTTGGAATTAAGTACCGGGGGAGCTCCCGAGCACTTACATTATTGCCCAAAGTCCTTTCTTTATGTGCAATCCAAATGAATGAGCAGGCTTTAAAATAGTGCCACCCCGATTCTGGGTACAATAAACGCACCTGCGGTGTAATGTAAGCCCCCTTAGGCCATGTGGTGCATTAGGACCAGCTCACTGCGGGTTCTAGGAAAGCTACATGCAGTAGGAATATTAGGGCCTCCTCGTCTCCTCGCCATATTTTGTGGAGAGGCGGGGTGCCAGCGGAGCTTTCAAAGGCAAACTTGCATTTTGCCTATGGAGCCTTCCGTGTGCACCATTAACTCGCAACTCTCCGGCCTTTTGTTGTAATTTGATTCTCCCTGTTAGAGGGGCTAATGGGCGACATCCTCAACGCGCACATAGATCTCGCCCTGGCGCCCCTGATCAGCACAAGTCATTTCAGAAAGAGGGCTGCGGACACCCAGGACTGGAGAGGCAAGAGCCCCGGCCAGGCTAGATCACCGCCTGCTGCTCCGCAGCAGAACACAGCAATTACAATACACAGTGTCACACGTGTTTTTTTAGACACAGTGAGACTGTGTTTTGGCCAGAATCACACAATGGTTTGTTAGCCCTTGCCAAGACTCAAACCCAGTTTCACAGTTGCAAAGTCAGCAGCTCTGCCCTTAACGCCACAGACATCAGAGCATGTTTGTGTCTGTGGCATTAGATGGAACACTGCACTTGACAGACACCTCAAAATGCATGCCCATAGCCGGGACCCTGTGTGTGGGATGGGTGGCTGGTGCTGTGCATGTTTCAGAAGGTGTACATCTCCTGGAAGGCAGTTTCTCCTCGAACCAGCTACCCAAGTAATGGGGAGGATCTCCCTCATACCTCCCATGACCGAACAGGGGCAGATAAGCTGGATGACTCAGTGCGCTAGCAAACAATGGGAACCTGCAATCACAACCAACTCTTGTCTTCTCTTTGGTCTGAAGCCGATATGGGCAGTGGGCACCCTAGATGCCGGAGGCATCTTGAAAAGTGATGAGACTTCATTATTATGAATGATTGTGAAGGTGCACGGCACTGGCATTTGTCTGAACCCCATCTGTTTTGTCACAACTGAAGCCCTGTAATTTACTCGTTTTATTGTTGTGAAGACATACATTTTAAGCTGAAATGTTTTGTTGGAATGTGTAGAGGGAAAGAATACACAAAAAATGCCACACAGTCTTGAAGTAGGGAAAGCCGGTCAGAGTTATAGACAGTGACATTCACATTTGAAGGAATTGAATTTGCCTTCTGTGTTTTTTTATTTGTTAATTGACAGTTATGTCCAGCGTTGATGGCGAGGTTTATATTTGAAGCAATTGAATTTGCCTTCTGTGGGTTTTCCAATTATTTATGTGCGACATTTCCATAGTTTAAGTGTACTGTACAATTTGCACACTACAGTAACTGTTGAACATATTAAATGCAGTAATATATAGGGCAGTTTTTAATGTGTTTAAATAGCTCAAGACTGCACGTTCCCGATTACTTTATAAACCTCCTTCCTTTCTCAAATTTGATTTGAAGTGCACCATTTGCCACTGTATTCCTCAAAATTTTCTAGGGGGGGGGAACCCCAAGCACCCTTTCTGTTGGTCATGCTTGCACGCTTCGCAAGATCACAACGTAAGATTCATACCCAGCTTTTACGCCGCACCTCTTTCAAATGTCACCAACCGCCACTGCTCACTACCTATCCCCTCATGAACCAAATATAATTCACTTGTGCAGTGTGCCCTACACCAGATGAGTCCTTTCAGTCCCAAAAGCTTTTGCGGCTACAAATACAGAAAGACCGCAGCAAAAGAAGGGTGCAATGAAATTACTGTAAACAGGAAAGACGGGCCTCCTTCACCCTACTTGATTGGTAAGAAATAGCCAACAATAATGTCAGAGGGCCCATCACATGCCAGAGCACCGGTACAACTGTACCTGCTTCACCAATGATAGACTTGCACATGTAATGGGGGGATTTAAATATGCTGTGGTGATCCTTGCTTATTGTGCTGTGTTGTTCCTTGCTCATTAAAATAGAATGGCTATTTTTATCCTATTAAGAAAATAATGGAAGCATTGTTTTTTTGGACTTTCAGTAGTACTGGATCAGTTGCACACGGAAAACATTTCTTTTTTCTAAAAAATGATGTAGAAACTTAAAAATGGGTACATCGCAAAAGTGATCACAAACTCTGAATCAGAGAGTTTTTGTGTATGAAAAAAATGCTTTGTACACTCTTAAGTACTTAAAACACCTACAATGTATACACTAGGGCCTGATGTAAGTTGGGCAGTTAATTCCATACCGTGCATAAACCTCTGACGAAATTTTGATTTAGTTAACTCATCTGATAGTTATCCGATGCGTTAAATAACTAAACCTTCATTAAATAACCCAACCTTCATCACATTTCGGCATCTTCACCCCACGCCACCCCACCCTACTGTTAGTATATCTACACTGCTCTATGCCACTATACTCCACACAGTGCCACTCTACACCCCAACACTCTCCTAAACTGCGCTCTAAGCCACAGTACTCTGCCCCACCTTACTCCACTTTTCTCTTCTCTACTCCACTTAATGCCACTTTACTCCACTCAACATCACTCTACTCTACACAGCAAGCAGGAGATTAGATGGCTGGGCGATAGCTGCGCTGGGTTATGGTGATAACAAATATGTAATAAACAGTCAGAGAAAGCTCAAAGGATAAGGTTTAGGCCATCCAACTAAAACCAGATAGGTATGAACAAGTCAAAGCCCTATGAACATGAAAACAAAATATATCCTGGCTGAATTTGTGGACATATTCCTACAACCTTATGTCCTGAATTTACCCTCCAACATCAGGGACACAAAACATGTACTTTTTGGCTGAGGAATTGCACTAAATGATGTGTTGCTTTGCCTCTTTGGGAGATCGTTTTTACTCTTGGACTCCGATAACTGGTCTAGTAACTAGTGGTGTATTTATACCTATGGTATCGATATGCCTTGCTTGAGCTGTTGTGATGATTTTTTGTAAATATAGTATGTCAGGTAATTGACTGATATACACATGTTATATTGTTCTAGACCTGAAGAAGTCTGTGGTATATAACCACTAAAGACGAAACGTGTTGGCAACGGCTAGATTGCATTAAGAGAAGGATTACTGCTCAATAAAAGAAGAAAAGAAGAAACATTCGATAAGTCATTTGTTCATATGTACACTTTATTGTCTATTAGCTCAGGATATATTTTGTTTGTCATCACTCTACTCTACACTATACCACTATACACCACTCCAAACCACTCTTTGCCATGCCACTCCACTATGCTCTACTTAACTCTGCTCCACTCGACTGTACCCCACGCCACTCTAATCTACGTCACTCCACTATATGCCACTGTTCTCTAAACTACTCTACTCTATGCCACTTTAGCCTATGCCTGTCCACTCCACGCCACTCCACTCCACTCCACTCTATGCCACTCCACTATACGGCACCCCACTCCACTGTAAGCCACTCGTCTCAACTATATACCACTCCACTCCACTCTACGCACCTCCACTCTGGTCCACTTCACTCCATGCCTCTCTAGACTACTT
Source organism: Lissotriton helveticus (assembly GCF_964261635.1). Classification (NCBI taxonomy): domain Eukaryota; kingdom Metazoa; phylum Chordata; class Amphibia; order Caudata; family Salamandridae; genus Lissotriton; species Lissotriton helveticus. The sequence goes on from NC_136062.1 coordinate 468,761,196, forward strand.
CACTCTTCACCACTCCAATCTATGCCACTACACACAACTCCATGCTACTTCACCCCGCTCTACGCCATGCCACTCTACTGCACTCCACACTGCTGTCCAAAATGGCTAAAACACATTAGCTAAGCAAATAGCTCTTCCATAGGCAAAATTATTTATTGGCTTTCCCAATGGTTGACATAACCAAGTCCTAATCCTTTTTCGGAACTATAAGAAATTCTAAGTGGCTTTAAACTTTGGAGGTTGAGAATTCCATAGTTTGGCTATATGATCAGAGAAACAAGTGTCACAAATAGTTTTCTTCCTGAACGAGGAAATTATTACACATATTTGGTGATTTTTGATTGAATACATTTTGTCCTTTGACATTTATTGCTATCTGAGTGATGCATACTAGCTTTTAAGGGGGTATTCTTGCATTTAGAGTTGGTGTAGAGTTGTGGGTTCTTATGTTTACACATACAAGTATCAGTGCTTAATTTGAAAAGCAATGAGTGCCAGGTCCTTCATCAGGAAGGCACTTATGCTTGCACAGCCCATTGCTGCAGTCAGCTCAACCAGTTACAGTAACAAATCAACTAACCATCACACTCCTTAAAGTGTGACAATTCTGACTATCCAAGGCCCTCAAAGCTATAAGAATGGCTTTGACAGTCGGTATTAGTCATTTTTAATATACATTAAATTAATAAACAACTATTGTTGTGCTTGTCTCTAAATTAGTCAAACAGCGCCACCATGTAGCTGACTGTCATAAGTGCCGGTGTTGACAATTAAGTGTTGGTGCCAAGCACCAGTAACCACATGCTCAAATTAAGCACTGAAAGTAGTCTTATGTGGGACATCTCCCACATTGCAGAAAAGACCAGGACCAGCCTCCTCACACACCTCCGGACCATTACCTCATTTCCGGGAATCAGAATGGCCCTCAAGGCCTGGCTGTTCAAATAAGCCTCTGGGGCCTGCAAGAGCCTGGATACCCTATTGAGTGATTAGCTGTGCTTTATAAATCCTGATTGATTGATTTCTGGATGATTCTTCACGGCCTTCCAACGGGTGAGAGTGGAATGCTGTGTGACAGTCTGTAAGCATAATCAAGTTTAGAAAGGATGAATGATGTTGCATATATTTTTGTGAGGAAATGTGAATGTGAAAAAATACATCCAACAGTATTTATTGTGTAGAAAGTTGTTTGAGACAGCTTGTTTACTTGAGCATTTATTGAAGGTGTACATTCGAGGATAATTCCAAGACTTTCCTTCAATACCTCCTCCTCCTTAGCTGTTTTTGGAGGAGATCCTAGTTCATCTGTCTGTAAAAAAAGATCATAATTTGTTATTCGGTGCAGGTCAGTATTTTAGTTTTTGAAGTATTTAACTTGAGGTGAATCCATGTCATACATTGATCTAATGACTATGAGGAAGGTACTGACTTGATTTCCCTTCTATCTAGTGTTTTCTAATTTCAGAATTTTCTGTGTCATCTGTGTAGTTATGCCAGATGCATTCCAAACTGCTGATATAATCTGGTAGTGGTTTCATGTATGATGAAAAGTACAGGTGTTATGATAGACGATGATTTGATAGACCCTTGTGAACTCCTGTTTTTATGCAGTAAGTATTTTAAAGAGTGATGGTGTCCATAGCAACTGAGTCTAGAACTTAATGTCATAGTGAACTCTGTCAAAATCTTCTGAAAGGTCCACGCATACCAAGAAAGCGACACGATTTTTCGGCAACTCTGTTTTTCATAGCATCCCAAATTGCGAATTAGGGTGATTCAGTTCAGGCCAGAATCCTGTTTGCACGTTTTGGAGTTGTTTTTCTTAAATGGATTTCGAGATCTGGCTGTATACCACTCACTTCGAGATTGCAAATGAAAGGTCCATTGGTGATTGGCCTCTAGCTGTTCGGATCTTGTGGGTCCAAGTTGTTCTTATGTAATTGGTGTATGTATGCCTTCTGCAATATGTCTGGGAAAATTCTTGAGTTTAGGGAGTTATTGATAATATTTCTGACTGGGATAGCTGCTAATATTGATTAAAGAATATTTCTGAAAATGTGTGTAGGGCAGGGATCTGATGGGCACGCAGGTCTTCATATTTCTGAGATTGTAATTTTTGGAAAGGATGATATGAGTAAAGAATTGGGAGTGGGCGGAATTCGTGGAGTTTCATTCAGTGGAAGTACATTAAAATTGAACAGAATTCCAGGAAGGTGTAGAGTGGGAATCACAATTAAACTTGAATCTGCAGTGATTTGTGAACATGGAGAGAGTGCTTCCTCTTTCAGCCCTGCAACGCACCACTGTAGTGCAGTACATACTCCTTTGCTGCCCATACATATTTATTTGAGGGCACCGAGGGGGATCCACTCAAGTGCATACCACTCAGTGCCTTTGCATACCTATGTGAGGGCACCGAGGGGTATCCACTCTATTGCATACTACTCAGTGCCCTTACATACTTATGAAATATGCACTGCAATGAAGTGGTTCTTTACAGGGCTGGAAGAGGGAGCAGTCCCTCTATGTATAAAAATGACTGCAGATTACAATTTAGAGGGACTTCTCCCTCTTCCAGTCCTGTTTAAAACCATCACAGTGCTGATTTAATTCTGCCTGTGGAACTGCGGAATTAATTAACAATTGTGCATTAGATAAATTACATGGAATTAAAAAATGACTCCAATCTGATGGCGAAATTAAAAATTATTCCCACCCCTATAATGTTTCTGCGTATATGCTAGGGTAGCAGTTGTGCCTCTTAATTGTAAAATAAGAATTCAATGTGTCTGCATTGATTAATTAATGTGTTGCTAGTTTTTTACAGATCTCTTGTCAAAGTGAGGTGGAGATTAGACAGCATTCTAGATTGTGAAAATCTGATAGAAGTTTATAAAGTTCCTTAGCTGGGCATTTAGCATTGTTGATCTTGCCTGAGTAGTGGATATTTTTTTTACTTCTACTTTTTGGAATACTTTTTACGGATTAGCATTTCAAAGGCTGTGGTCATCTGTTTATTGAATATTTCGCCTGAGTTTATTGTCTCCAATTCAGTGCTTGTGGTTAGGTGAGATGCCTTCTGTATGTTTAATTTGTGTCCCGTGGTGAGATTCAGTTGATATCGCATGAGAGATCTTAAGTGAGAAGGTGATGGGGTGTGGTAAAGATGGCAGCCGGGATGGTCACTCAGATTTGAGGTTCAGCGATGGGCCCCAGCACACGGCATCCTCCACAGCTTGTGAGCTTCCCGCTGGTACCTGGAAGCGTAACACTTACCGACACCCCATCCGCCAACTCTATAGGAACTCACAGAGTCAGCCACTGTAAGGAGGAGTAGGAGCGAGAGCGGCCTGGGGAGATGGTCTGCTCATGCACAGCGGCCCCAAAGCTCTCCTCCACTTCCTGAAGCCCACTATTGTTCCCCAGGAGCAGTGGAGGCCTGGTAGAAGGCCAGGGACACTGTTGGCCCAGTTGAAGACATCGGGTGCCCGCGGTCCAAATATAATTGCTACCATGACCCATGGCTAGCTTGCAAAGCCTTAAGGCTCAGACTCGGCACACCACGAATATGGCTTGAGAGCTGGGCCCTGCAAAATGTCATAACATTGGAAACTAAGCACGAGACAGGTGCAGGCATAATGAAGGCAGCACTCCTCCACCTGCAGAGCACTCCTCCTCCCCTCCCCTCGGAGCTCCCAAATTGATACACATTGATATTGTTTGTCTTGGAAAAGAGGGTTCGCACAACTGGGACCTACCACCCTCGCGCTGCAGCACTGATACACACACCTCTCTTCCACCTGCTACACCCTTTAACACGTCCAGGAACTAAATGACCACTACAATGGGCAAGAGGTCTTAAAGGTGATCAGCTCGAGATCCCTATGTACTGTGGGCACACCTGGACAGGCGGGGGGCCCTAAATGCTCCCTGGTCGAGTTCCGGACAGAGTGCTCTCCTCTAGATTGTAATGGTCCGAATGCTGCTTGCCTAGCCGAGACTATAGAGGGAACCGGAGGAGACTGGGGGGTCCCGTGAGCAAAGACTAAACCCCCATATTATGAGGCATCATCCACGTTGGCCATCCCTGTCCACTCTCTTCATTGTCTTGCACCAAAAACGCATGCGGTGCACCCAGATACTTGCCCATTGGGTTAAGTTAAGTTTAAGTTTGTAGATTTAAATAGCACGACTTATCAGCCGTGAGGGTATCCAGGCGCTGTCACCTGGGCAGTGGCACCTTCTTGGGGAGATCGAAAGCACAGTCTGCCCATCCCACCACAGCCAATATCACTGATCACTACTGCGCACCTCAGTGGCAGAGACCCACAGAGATTAAGAACCCCCACACTGCCGGAGTTGGAGACCTACATGCCCCCCACCTAAGCCGGGCACCCATAATGCTGTAGGGGTAGAAGAGGCCTTTCAAGACCGTACTGGGAAATTCGGTGAAAAGCTTGCCACTATTTTGGATATTAAATCTACCCAGGAGCCCAGACTAGATGCTCACTTCATCGGCATAGACTTCATTCTCGCTCATCACAAGAAACTGAAGGAGAGGGTAGACGAAACAGAATACTACATGACGGTGGAGTGGTGTGGCTCACTGGTTAGAGGCGGCAGACCTGTTAGCAGAGAACGGCCCGGGACCAGGGGTCAATTCCCGACGCGGCAGGATCTTGGACCAGGGTCAACGGACTCGATAATTCTCACCTCGGTGCCTACTCTAACCAGGGAACACACTCGGCAACTCTGGCCATTAAGCTTGCCTCATCTCTACAACGGCCCCCCACAGACGCCGGGGATGCCTGGTTTCACCCTGGAGATACCCAGAAAGGGACCATCTCACAGGGAAAACCAGGACGGGTTCCTCGGCGGTCTACAGCGCCAGGACACTCGGGTAGAGTAACAGTGCGCTTTACAAGAATCCCACATTTACATTTACCCCACAGTTAAAGGCTCTCCAGGAGGAGGCGTACCAACTGAGACAGAGATTAGACGAGGCAGAAGGCCACTCTTGCAGAATTAACAGTTGCATAGATGGCCTACCTGAGCGAGTCTAGAAGCACTAATTGTTCCAGAAGGAACTTGGGGGGCAAACAATCCACATTCTTCTCAGGTGAAAGGGCACATAGGGTGCTGGCTCATCCTCCTCCCCAGGGGTACCACCCAGATCAGTGGTGGCCTGATGTTCAACTACCATGACAGGGATCACATCTTACAGGGCAAGCAGCCCCTGGCAAGTGGCCAACACCAAGGTCACCATTTATTCAGACTACACATTACAGGTTCACTAAAAGAGAGAATCCTTCTACAGGATAAAGCCACATCTCAGAAAACTGAACATTTGCAGCGCATTACTGTTCCCCGCCAAACTGAAGATCATACACTAGGACACTCCCAAGTTCTTAGTCTCTCTGGATGATCCATGGACTTGGCTGGAAACATAGGAGAGGCCACCCTGGAAGACAGGCGAGATGACCATGCAGATGGACAACTGTCCGGGCACGACACCGGAGGAGGAAAAGAACAAACAATTTCCCATCCAGGGAACAGATGACTAGAAAGCACGCACTGGCAGTTGCAGAGGTAGAACACCGCACAGGTAGGCACCACAATCCCCATAAAGGCTCTCCATGGAGGCTTCCCCGGCACACAGCTCAGGCTGTGTTGACACAGACCTATCCTTGGCAGACTTTGTTCTTCACGGAGGCCCACAGTTAACGCCGATGAAGGAGGATGGGGTACTTTAGAATTCAGGACATTATTTAGCAAACTTTGCAGCAGAGGGAGACTGGGGAATGCCTTAGTTTGAGACTAAACATTCTAATATTCTAATTCTGACATGGCACGTCAGGGGAATGGCAAACTGGATGGTCTCACACTTACACTGATGGTGCTGTATGCACCTAACGTGAACTAAGCCACGTTTATAGACAGATTACTCCTCTCTCTTTTCTCAAACGCAGATACCCCCGTATCCCAATCTGGAGCCTCCTCTATGTCACTGAGGCGACTGCACATGGAGGTGGTCGATACCTGGCATGAGAACATTCCCATAACTCAGTGGTACATGATTTACACAGGTGCACTGACCTTTTATACTGTAGCCCCGCGATGGTGAGCTGGTCAGCCGAATATCTAGCTCGTACACCACAATCCCCTTAAGATATCCCTTCTTTGGGTTAGTGCCCGTGCAGCCATACCCACATGACACTCGGGGATGCCTCCTTCAGGTCTACTGTGGTTAAAGCAGTGGATCAGTACTTTCTTGAAAACAAGTAAGACTACCTAATGGAATTGAACAGATATAAGGTCTTACTGAGAGGCCTCTGTACTATGTCCATCTACGGCACTAGATTGGTGCTTCACTGAGTACTAACAACATTAGAAACTTATTTCCACGTTTTAAAATGTTCCACCGTAAGAAACACCAGAGCCCTGCCCAGGTTGATACAAAAGAGGCTGTAACACTATAAAACAACCTTTGCAAATTTATGCCAACTAGATTACAGAGAATACGTAGCTCGCCATCATTCTAAGTGTCACAAAACAGGATGACTGCTAGTCTGGCTTCTGTGATCCGCGCATCCCAGGATCCCTAATTGCTGCAATCAGCAGTCACCAGGGAAGAATAATACCCAATCAGGCAAATATTAATGAGATATTCATTGAGTATTACACCAGACTGTAGGATTCCAATATTAGGGTAGATGACTATGTGAGAAGTTGGCCTGCTATGTGCTGTCCACTAATTAGAGTCGGCACCTTGCACAGGTCCAAACGACCCTTATGATGTATGAGGTCAAAAATAACCTTTAGAAAGCTATCCTAGTGGTAGCTGTGGAGAGCAGCCTTCAGGCTTAATCTTGAAGGAATGTAAAGCAGCTTGTTTTACCAGAATATCACCTATAGTTTTAATCAAATGAAAAGAGAACCACACAGTAGTTATAAAAATATGTATTTATTTATATAACATTCTCTAGTATCCTCTACATGAGGATACTAGACCTCGGACGTTGCTGATGGCTGTATTATAGATGAAGATTGCCTCGCGCCGCTTAAGACGTCGATCTCGACAGAGAAGAAACAGGTATTTTCATACCTCCGGAAGTAGATCTTCTTCTACTTTTTTCACACCTGTATGGAGATCTGCCTCTGGATGGAGCTTTGTGAAGAGAGATCGCCTTAAAGGAAGGTGGGGAGGTCCACCTGTGGATTCTGTCTTTTCCTCTCTTGAAGCCCTTGAAGACGTATTTTCTCTATATAGTTATTTTTGAGAGCTTCTGGCAATGGCGGCAAGACTCAGGCAGATGTTTATGGGGTAGGCATAAGATGCAGACTGAGTTGGTGGTCAGTCTGAGCCTCCTTTTTGCCACAGGTAGGGCAATTGACAAAAAGTGAAGGCATTTTTTGACAGAAATTATGTGAAATTCCTGTCAGAAAACTATTTAACCTCACTCTCGGAGTAAAAAGACGTGAGTGGAGCACAGAAATATTATTTTAATAAGCAATTTCTGAGAGAGCTCAAAGTTCCAGGATCCACACTGAATGAGCCAGAAAAAAAGACCTGACAGAACTGTCACCTTTGGGACATAGTGGGATACAGGAGATCCTGGAGGTCTTAAAAACACTGTGCCAGTATTTTCTTGTTATGCTTTTAATGCAGCCTATTGGCTAATAATGCCTTTCCATTCCTTGCAATTTTCTCTTCGAAAACGGCTATGGTTTTGAGCCTCATGCTACAGAAATGCTGGAGTCTGGTAAGGAAAATTCAATGTACATGGGCATTTTTAGCCCTTAACATAGGCTGCATAGTTATACGTACATGTTTTATGCTATACATACATATATGGTATATATTTAATATGTGCTCCGGGGTCCCCACACGTGCGCCAGAATATTCTAATGCCTATGACTGTTGGTGTGGATCCCCTCGAAGAGAAACACTATTTAATAATCAATAGTGTCAAGCAGACACATTAAACCTTATATTTGAATATACCCAATCCTTTTTTCAGTAATTATGATGAATTTAAACCAAGCAAAGGGATTTTTGTAGGAGAATTTGCCTGCTAAAAATACCTGCAGTATAATTTAGAGAAAGGCATAAATGGGCAAATGAACTCATATCTTCTGCAATCATTGACAAAGGCAGTTGACTTGCTTGCAACAAACAGGCACACCTAGTGTGTTTGCTAATTCTGTTTGCTGTGGCAATGTGAAAAGTTTTTACAAACCCAAGATGGCTGCTGGTGACTCAACATGCATGTGCACACATGGGTGACCATCTTAGGATGCTTTTTCTTTGAATTGTTTAGAACAACATTCCAAGATAGCCACACATCTTGAACATCTAATCCACATTCACTGGTGGACATCTTGGATTTCTTTTTCATATGAAAAACAAATGCCAGGATACCCGCCTGTGTGTGTACATGTCTTTTGGTGCACCAGCTATTCTTTTGGAACTTATGAGTAAAAATAATAAAGGCGGCTTCCTGTGCATACACAAGCATACACACACAGGATGCTTTTTCATAAACAAAAATAATTTTAAGACGGCTACTGGGGAGTGCACATTCATACTGATGCATGTCAATTGCTCCTTCTTTTCTCATCAAGGCTGCCAGAGGTAAAGGAACATTCTTCCTGTAGCTACTGTATTGCACCAAGCTCGTAAAAACCCTCCAGACAGACAGCCGAATCAAAGATAGACATTAGTAGCAGAGCCTGGCACTTACAAACCCCAAAGTGGGTTAAATTAGAACTGCATCCAGCTAGAACAGCATTCGAGTATTTGAGGCTGAAAGAATTCCCGATAGAGTATCAGTGACCAAAGAGCAGGTAAAACAAGAAACAATTAGCAACAGACCCCAGGGGGGAGAAATCCACCATTGGGATGTATAGCACAGATGATATCAGCTCTTTATATATATGAAACAAAGAAAGTGAGAAGCGAAGCAGGAAATGGTATTAGTAAGTTATGGGCCATGATGGTTTGGGAAAAGGACTTGCAATACTGGTGTGAAAACCGTGAAGGAATTGGCAAAAAAACATGTCACTTCCTGTTCCTTAAGAACAGGGAAAGGGCAATCCATGGATCTGAAGAAATTCAGAAATAAAATTAGAAGAAAGATGGGTGGTAAGAGGCACATTGCAGAACACAGTGAGAGTTACAGCTGGAGAGCTCAGTACCAACAAGCATTGGCATAGAAAATAAGTCTCGCTTTTGGGACCTTATAAGTATTTAGTTATGCAGCACACTATCCTTGCTGCAACAAAATCAACTGTTGCATGGCTAAGCACTTATAAGGTCCCAAAGGCGAGACCTATTGGCTATGCCAATGCTTGTTATATCTCTTCTGGCAACCCTTCATGATGCACTGAGGGGATAACTACTGGTAATCTTGCATCGGATGCCCACTAAAGTAATCATGCCTATTGTGGTCACTATTGAAATAGAAGCTTTGGGGGATTTTCATTGAACAGCAGTAGCTTATATTACAGAAAAGGTTGGAGACATCTGTTCTTTGTAATGATCAAAGAGTGTTTTACCAGTAAGGAGATAGCAGTCAAATGTACAAACAAGTACCAGCAATCGTTGCAATGTACAGCATGCCCTGCTCATAAAAGGGAATGGTAATTAGGGTAACATTTCATATGGCACAGACAGCCTTTCCTGATGTTGCTCAATTGCTGTTTTCCTTCGATGAATCAATTTAGACCTCTGTACGTGGAATGCAGAATTTTAAAGTCAACTTGGCAACGCTTACTTGAGCAGTGTAAAAATACAGGGAATTTGCATAAGTCCTCTGTGCTAATTGATATTTTACCATAAGTAGGCCATTTAAATGGTAGACAGGCAGAGATGCTTCAGTAACAGCACAGTGAACGAGTGCCAGCCAGCTGAGGGAGGAGTAGTGATAAAGAGACCTTCTAGGTGACCGCTCGCACCACAACTGCAGATTTACAACACAGAAATTGCTTTGTGCGTTCTTGGCTTGGCTGCCAACACTATATGCTGTGCTTTGCAAAACAGCCACTCCGGCTATACCTGGACAAATACTCATACCTCAACCAGACACCCACCTGAAAAGGACACACCATCATAGAAATACAGACAGGCACACAAAAAGACACATACATGCACAAAGACATACAAAACGTATGTAAACGTATAAAACAAGTTACTTACCTGTAACTTTAGTTCTCCAGTATTGGTAACTTTCATAGATTCCCATAGCTTGTAGCATTCCCCGTCATCGGAATGGGAGCCTCGGTAATAAAATATATATATATATATATATATATATATATATATATATATATATATATATATATATATATATATATATATATATATACAGGTAGTAAACCAAAAGAGGTACAAAAGAGGAAAAATTAGGCCTAGGCCTTATACTATATTGTAACCGATAGGTGTCCTTTTGTAAAAAAAGACCCAAATGTAGAGCACCAACCAATCAGAACAGCCTCACCCTGTGGAACCTTCCTGAGAAAGCTCAGAGCCTCAGATTTTCGTAGCCGTTGTATAGCCCTAATGGCATATGCCAAAAAGGGTGAGCTTTCCCAGGGGAGGTGGGTGGGCGCATGGGAATCTATGAAAGTTACCAATACTGGAGAACTAAAGTTACAGGTAAGTAACTTGTTTCTTACTCCAGTATTGGAACTTTCATAGATTCCCATAGCTTGTATCAGAATAGATAGCAGTAGCATACTTAGCGCATTTCGTGTATAAAGTCTTAATAACCTCATATATGTTATGAATTCACCATAATATCACAATACAGTTAACCAACAGCATAAATAACGAAATGTGAAAGAAAAGAAGGAGGGTAGAGAGGAAAGCTCACCGCTCACAGGAAGAGATTTCTCAGGACCGCTTGACCAACAGCCGCATCCCCTTTAGCAGATGAGTCCAAGCAGTAGTGCCTTGTGAAGGAATGTGTACTGCTCCAGGTGGCCGCTCTGCAGATGTCCTTAATCGATACTCCTGCAAACAGCGCCCTTGAAGATGAGATAGACCTCGTGGAGTGCGCTTTAACCTGTCCTTCCATGGGCTTCCCTGCCGCCTGGTGGCAGAAACGGATTGCACTAGATATCCATCTGGAGATCCCTTGTTTTGATAATGGGAACCCCTTACAAGGGGCTCCAAAAGACACAAACAGCTGAGGTGATTTCCTAAACCCAGCCGTGCGTTGAAGATAGAATTTTAGACATCTCTGGACGTCTAGAGAATGAAGTGCCCTTTCAGCCGGAGTAGAAGGCCGAGGGAAAAAAGAATTCAGAACAACCAGTTCATTCAGGTGAAAGTCGGTAGGAACCTTAGGAATAAACTTTGGGTTCATTCTAAGGATCAAGGTGTCATTTTTGAACTGCAAGAAGGGCTCTTTAATGGTCAGAGCCTGTAGCTCTCCCACCCTCCTCGCAGAGGTGAGAGCGAGGAGAAGGAGCCACCTTCCATGACAAGAATTTCAAGTCAGACTTATGAATTGGTTCAAACGGGGGCCTCATTAGTTGGGCCAGGACCACATTTAGATGCCATACAGGAGGTGGTGGCCGGATTGGTGAAAACACTCTAAACAGTCCTTTTAAGAATTGCTTTATGACTCTTGTTGATAAAAGAGAAGGACCTGATCTTGTTCTTCTGTATCTGGAGATATCCGCCAAGTGGACCTTGATGGAAGAATGGGCAAGACCTACATGAGCTAATGACAGGATATATGGCAAGAGTTGATGTGGAGCAGATGAAAAAGGGTGCACTCCTTCTCGCTGGCACCATATGTAGAAACCCTTCCACTTTGCTCTATACGTCCTATTCGTGCTAGGCGCCCGCGCCTGAGCCAAGATGTTTCTGCATTCGTCAGAAATGTCTAGATCTCTGAACTCTCTGTGCTCAGGAGCCATGCTGCCAATTGAAGCGAGTTCGGGTTCGGGTGGAGAACCTGCCCGTTGGACATTGACAGAAGAGACTGGCTGGGTCGTAGATGTATGGGATTGTCTTGAGACAGAAGGAGAAGCTCCGTGAACCAAAACTGGCGAGCCCAGGCGGGAGCAATCAGAATCATCTTGAGTTTCCTGAGGACTCGAGGAATTAGGGGAAATGGAGGAAAGGCGTAAAAAAATGCGCCGGACCAGGACATCAAAAGCGCATTCCCCAGCGATCCCCGATGGTGTTCCCTGCTTGCATAATACCGGCATTTCTTGTTTGCCGGCGTGGCGAACAGGTCGATCGCTGGTGTCCCCCATTGGGCGAAGATCTCCTTGATCACTGAATCGTCCAATTCCCACTCGTGAGAAATCGCTCTTAGGCGACTTAGAGTATCCGCCTTTGTGTTGTCTATGCCTGGCAGATGCTCTGCCACCAGCGAGATGTCCTGCGAAATCGGCCATTCCCACAGTAGTTGAGCTTCCTTGGACAGTTGTGACGATCTTGTGCCTCCCTGCTTGTTGACATAGTGCACGGCCGTGGTGTTGTCCGTACGCACTAGGATGGATGAGTTCCTTATCCTTGGGAGGAAAGCTAACAGAGCCAACCGAATGGCTCTCAGCTCCAGAATATTTATATGCAGACGACCTTCCACCGGCGTCCAATGCCCACTGACTTGGAGGTCTTGCATGACCGCTCCCCATCCCTGAAGGGAGGCATCTGTTGTAATGATGTGTGGGGCCGGAGGCATTCTCAAACTGAGACCCACCGAAAGGTGAGAACCTTCTATCCACCAGGCCGCCGCCTGCTTCATCTGTAGGGTGACCTTGACTTTGTCGTTGAAAGAACCGTCCACTTGCCTCCACTGAAGGTCTAGTTGCTCTTGCAAGGGACGCATCCGCAGCCTGCAGTGCGGAATCAATTGAATACAGGAGGAAATCGACCCTAGAAGAGACTTGTACATCCTGACTGACACTGACTGCCTCTTTCGCAGTCGACTGGCCGAAGAAATTAGTTTTGCTTTTCTTTCTTCCGATGGGTAAGCTTTGCAAGCCTGCGCATCGATAAGAGCGCCCAGGAATTTCACCGAATTGGCCGGCCGAAGGACAGATTTCTCTTGGTTGAGCTGAAAGCCTAGTTGATCGAAGAGACGCAAACATGTCCCTACTGCTCCTGCAGCTGCTTGATAACTTGGTGCCTTTAGCAGCCAGTCATCCAAGTACGGGAAAACCTCTAGCGACTGACTTCTCAGAAAAGCTGCCACCGGGGCCTGCACCTTTGTGAATATCCACGGCACTGATCTCAAGCCGAATGGGAGCACCATGAACTGGAAGTGACTCTTGCCCACTGTGAAGCGAAGGAAACGTCTGTGAGCTGGGTGGATCGGGATATGGAAATAGGCATCTTCCAGGTCTAACGTAGCCATAAAGTCGCCTGGATTCAGGAGGCGCAAAATATCCTGGAGTGAGATCATCCGAAATGAGAGTTTCACGAGATAGGTGTTGAGCTCCCTTAAGTCCAGGATCGGACGCCACTTGTCTTTGGTCTTCTGAATCAGGAAAAACCTGGAATAGAAGCCTTTGCCTCTTTGCGATAGAGGGACACGCTGGATCGCCCCTTTCTGAAGCATTTGTTGAACTTCTAATTGCAGAAGGCGTAGGTGTTTCGTATTTGTGGCGTGGGGTGGGGAGCTCTGTATGGTGGAAAATCCTGGAACTCCAATGTGTGTCCCTGACGGATGATGTTCAATACCCATTGATCCGATGTTATCTGTTCCCAGCTGCTCAGATGTTGAGAGATCCTGCCGCCCACCGGTGATACATGGGGCGGAGGAACAGTCGGCAGAGTTAGGATACCGCTATTGACGCTTGGAGGCGTCCCTGCCCTGACGACCCTGTCGTCCACGTGAGTTTTGGCGAGAGAAAGATTGCGTTTGCGATTGACGCTGATAGTACTGATTACCGTACTGAGGCCTGTACGATTGTGATTGTTGAGTATAACGTTGTTGTTGGTAACCACCTCTTGTCGATGTGAAGCCTCTTCCTCTTGCTCCACGGAAAGGTGTCTTCCTATATTGTAATGTGCCCAAGGACCGAGCCGTCTCCGTGTCTTTCTTTATCCCCTGTAGAGTATCATCAACATGTTTCCCAAACAACATGTCACCGTCAAAGGGTAAGTCCAAGATTTTATTCTGGACATCTGGACGAAACCAGGTCGCCCGCAACCAACCCTGTCGTCTAAGAACAGCTGCTCCACCAAGAGCACGGAAAGCAGTGGTAGCGATGTCCATCGCGCAATCTATTATTTCCGATGAGGAACGTTGTCCCTCCTCCAGGAGTTTCTGGGCCTCAGCCTTAGGATCGTCAGGGAGCTGGTTTAAGTATGGCGAGACGTCACTCCACATCTGACGGTTGTATCGTGCAAAGATCGCTAGGGCATTGGAAGCCCTGACCAGCAAACTAGCAATAGACGAAAAACGCTTCCCTGCGTTATCCAATCGTCTACCTTCTCTGTCCGGTGGAGCTGTTAGAGGAGCCGATGGATTGCGTGACTTTCGCTGAGCTGCTTGCGATATCACCGAATCCGGTCTCGGTTGGCCAACAAAACAAGCTGGACTGTCATCCGGCGCCTTATATTTCTTTTCCAAGCGCGGAAGGACTGGAATGACCGTAGCCGGCGTCTGCATCACCTTCTTTCCCTCTTCCCATATATGTTCCACAATGGGAATGGAGCGTACAGCCTTGCGATATGACTCCTTGAAATCATATAAAAAACAATCCGTGGAAGTTGACGGCATGGTGAGCTTAAAACGTGCTGTGGCTCTATCCATTAAGTTATGAAAACCTCCCACGTCCGCCGGAGGCGAGTCAATTGGGTCCGGTATTGGGGATGCAGGATCTGGAATAACATATTGATTCCATTCCACATCAGGATCTTGAGCCTGATTATCTCCTTCATCGTCCTCTGAAGTATCAACCTGGGTAAGCCCTACCTGTTGAGGAACTTCTACAGCCTCCTCTACATGCTGGGGCCGTGAAGAACAAGCAGCCGACAATTGAGATTGCTCCTGCGCCTGTTCCTGCACTGGACGCGACGCTTGCCTGCTACGATATTCCTCCAACATAGCTCGTAAGTCCGTAAGCAGAGACAACGGCAATGAGACCAAACCCTGCTGGTTCGGGACATCCTGATATTGTACGCGATCCTGCTGCTGTTGTTGTTGTTGATTATAAAAATATTCATTCTCTGGCTCCGAGTCATGCAACTTTAGGTGCAATTGTGATGGACTATATGCATCCCTAAATTCACCATCTTCCTCATCCGAATATTCTTCCTCGTCAAACAATAAGGCCGGAGGTAATGGATCTACCTTCCTCGGCGAAGTCATATCCGGCGTAATAGGTCTTTTTCTAGGGTGCTCAGCCCTCACTAACGTCGACCCTTCCATCGTCGACGGTGGCGTCGTCGAGGTCGTCGACGACAGAATTGGCTTTGTCGTCGTCGACGGGATAGTCGTCGTCGACGAGATTGTCATCGTCGACGGAATTGCCGTCGTCGACGAAGTTGTCGTCGTCGACGCCTTCGTCGACGCTGTCGCCGTTGACGTCGTCTTCGTCGACGGTGTAGTTCTCGTCATCGCCGTCGACGGAACCTTCTTCTTCGTCGACGGTAAAGAAGATGTCGTCGTCGGTGGTAAAGTCGACGACGAAGTCGTCGACGAAGTCTTTGCTTCTTTAACTTTAGCAGCTGAGGAAACCTCTACAGCTGTCTTCCTCAAAGTTTTAGATCCATCAGCCTGATGGGATGGCCCAGCCGAGCCATCATCTTTCTTTGATCTTGGTACCTCAGGTACCGGCCTCTCCCTCTCCTTTTCACTTCCGTGAGGAGATTCGCCAGGCCCAGGCTTGCCAGACCTGTCAGAGGTCCCACGCACAGCCTTCGAGGGGGGTTCCAAAGAAACTGAAGCAGAGGACCTACCCCTCTTCAGTGACTCTTCGAAGACGTAGTTGAAGCAGCATCCTCTTCATCACTGGAAATAATATTATCTCTCAACTTCATCTTCTGTAACCACGTCAGCAGACGCCCCTCACGGTCACGTAGGGTCTTGGTTGAAAAGGTTCTGCAGATCTTACAGTCTGCCACCTTATGATCTGGGTATAAGCAGTATATACAATCCTTGTGCTTATCCTCAGCAAAAAGTCGTTTTTTAGAACATGTGGCACAAGGCCTGAACAGGCTTTTCTTCTCCTTGTCCTCCATTATATAAAGATGTTAAGAAATCCTGTAAAGATTTAGTAGAAAACAGTACCTCAAAAGAAAACTAGAGCAGAGCTCTATGGAGACTCCCTATCACCAACGTGCGGTAGAAAATCTGAGGCTCTGAGCTTTCTCAGGATTGGTTGGTGCTCTACATTTGGGTCTTTTTTACAAAAGGACACCTATAGGCTACAAAATAGTATAAGGCCTAGGCCTAATTGTTCCTCTTTTGTACCTCTTTTGGTTTACTACCTGTGTATATATATACACAGGTAGTAGGTGTCATGGTTATCACCATGCTTTAGGACATACCCAATCACAATCGTGGTTTCTCCTCTCCCACAGTCAGACAGCGAATCATGTCAAATGAGAGTGCATACATACACAAGGGTAAAACGGGGATATGTAAACAAACAGTAGCGTATTTAACGATTGACTAATGTGAAATGTTTTGTGACCACCAGTGCGGATACAGATAATTTTACGCCCTTGTTAAATGTAATTTCTAGACATGAAGTTAATGTTTAAATTAATATGGGATATGACGTGGAAACAAGTGAAAACAGACGGCCATGAAACTAATGTGCTGAGTCATGAAACTGTTCACGTCACTACAAGGGTGTAACCATGTTACCATAGCAACAAGTAAATGCCAATTAGCTATGTTAATTGAAACCCATGACATGAAGTATGTGTATATATAGCGCACAGTAAAATGTACAGATGTTAGTGAACAAGGTGGGAGTAAGCCGCCGAAACGCGTCTGAGCAGAAACTGATTGAAAAATAAAGCGTTTGAATTGAGATACATGGAGTCAGCGCCTTCTTTGATGGCAAGTTTGGTATGGTGATAATATATATATATATATATATATATTTTTTTTATTACCGAGGCTCCCATTCCGACGACGGAGAATGATACAAGCTATGGGAATCTATGAAAGTTCCAATACTGGAGTAAATAAAAGTTACCCAAATTCTGACACAGTATACAGAAACACAAACATACCGCACAGCCAGCCTACACCAAGACACACGCAACCCCATGCATATTAAGAAACACACCATTCACACGCATATACAAAAACACTTGAATGAAAAGAAATGTACATACAGACCTACTGAAACACGCTCAGAAACACATGCATTGAACAAGCACATGCACAGAACTATAGTCTTGCTGGAAAAGATTACCACCACATACAGGCACACTAACAATCACACAGGTAAGCACGTCTACAAAACAAATAAAAACAGATGCACACATGAATACATTCATGCACACACATGCACACTTCGGAGAGAACAACAGATGGCCATTAGCACACGTAGGTAGACACAGACATATTGCACAGATACACACACCCACAGGCACAGGCAGAAAGAACACAAAGATACACACAACAAATATACTGATACACACATACCCCAAATAGCCCCATCCACACAGAGATACCCATTGCCACGTCTTTAAGGCAGTGTGCCGGCACTGGGGTGGCACCTCAGCTGGAGAGCTAAACATTTAAAAAAACATGCAAAGACAGTAGCAGTGCATTGAGGGCGCGGAACAGCATTGCATACAAAGTCAGTAGCAGTGCAGCGAGAGCATGCAATTACGTTTCTGAGCTAATTCTATTTTCCTAAATGTTAGTTATTTATGAAGAAGCTTTTAGGTCACATCGATTAGTCATGCAAGTGTACAAATGTGTATGTATTCTGATATACGACTGGTAAATCACTGGCTGCAAATGAATTCTCAGTGCTGCGAAGCCATCTAATGAGCTATACAGAAAAAACTATCAACAAAACATGATATCAACAATTAGAACTAAAAATACTTACAAACCAATGAAGAGAATTTAAAAAGCAGCAATTTATAGCGAAAACATACCAGATATGGCACTATGCAGAGTGTAGTGATGAAAGCTGTGTAGTGCGGTCCCTAAGCCACTGTTGGATTCTTACGACAGGTGTGCAAAATTTGTGTAATTCGTTTTTGCATAATTACGTGAAATTTCGAGCTGAATATCGTTAAAAAAACACACAAGTGCTGTCAACAACCACCTCTTGCGCTCCTGTGTATTGTTCTCGTGCGCCTGTCATAGGATTTTTTTCCCAGAACAGCCTCAAACTTACGCATGTGGCATGACACAATTTTAGGATTTTTGTGTAACAAACGTAAGCAAATATGGAAATGTAAGCGAGATTAACCTGGTGTAACAAACATTTTGCTCTGGCCAAATTCCTACCGATTTAGCAGACAAATATTTCTCACAGATATTGCCTTGTGTTCTTAGTTCTGAAATGCATCTTTCTAAACATTCAACTGGGACAAGTAGTGCACTGTGCAGGAGGACATTTTCAACAATAAGTAACGCTGAACTTAAAAACACCTGCATATATAACACTATGTTATAATCAAATTAACGATTGTGACAGGAATTCACAAGAGTTTAGGCTTGAAACCACAAGCATTCCTCGCATGCTTAGCACGTCATCGCGGTGAAAACAAAAGTGATCGCGATTGCGATGACGTGCTAAGCACGCGAGGCATGCGGGCGCAGCAATGACTGGAGAGGCGGAGAGAGGCGCGCGTGCTTGTGCACTTAACCGCAAGCTGGACGGCTGGCGAATAGCACTTTGAAAAGCCCCTTACTAAAGTTCAGCAAGCAGTGCATGCGCTGCTCTAGGCTTGACCTAAAAACGAGCGTATCTGTAGCTGCTGGAAGATGAATCATTTATAATAGTAGCAAGAACAGACGCGTGTGAAGTATTCGAAGAAAGCGAAACGTCCTGTGTCCCTGCAGGTAATAGCGTATTACTCGGGAGGAGACAAGTATGTAAATGGCCTATTACTTTCAAGATTATTACCTGCACAGAGCCAGAGACACGCGGGTTTTAGGTACCGAGTCTTCTAGTTCTCAATACCGTAAAACACTATATTGTGAGGTACTACACTATTGTCTTTTCAAACCTTGAATACTGCCACTGTCGTAGAATTCAAGCCTAGATGGCCTACTTGTCGGTTGCCTGTTTGCAATGGATTTTACTCGAGAAATGTGAATAACCGTGAAAAGAATAAATTCAAACCAACACAAATCTGAACTTGAAACATCTCTTTATCGGTCACACTATATGTTGATTGGACTTCTTTGAGAGCTTTGGGATGTCCATGTTTACCTATCCCTATCCTTTCACGGTGTTACTTATACCATGCCCATCGTCAATACTACATGATGATTGGACTTCTCTGAGTGCTTTAAGATTTCTCTGTTTATCTATCCCTATCCTTTCATGGTGTTACTTATACCATGCCCATCGGTCATGCTATGTGATGATTGGACTTCTCTGAGCGCTTTGGGATTTCTATGTTTACCTATACCTATCCTTTCACGGTGTTACTTTTACCATGCCCATCGGTCATACTATATGATGATTGGACTTCTTTGAGGGCCCTGGTATTTCTCTGTTTATCTACCCCTATCCTTTCAAGTTGTTACTCATACCATGCCCATCGGTATATCTGTGGGGAGTATTTCCGTATGAGACTTTAGGAATAACTTGCCATAATCTCTGTTTTTTGCGCTTATTCCCACAATTTTACCCAGTGTTTCACCAGGAGAATTTTGCTGCTGAATGCCGAGATCTCAGTGGGAAAGATAATAAGTGCAATCCTGATCGGGCTAGTAAATCTTGCTACCCGCCTCATCAGGTGGTCGGGAGCATTAGTAATGAGGACCTCACGGAAAGAATTACAATTGAAAAAAAGAAATGTTCTTGTTATTTTATCCGCTATTGTTATGTGTAGATGCTGTGTGACTATATTAAAATTTCGTAGAATCTTGCTTTATCACACAGATATTAATTAATCTGGTTTGATGGGTTAATGAGGGTTATGCTTCCGCTGTTCTGAGATAAAAATCACAAATTGTTGAATTATTTATTAAAGTAGTGGGGTGCAAATTACAAAAAATATAATGCTACATGCAGCATTGATATACATTTTCAGTATGTTGTTGAACTGAATGTGTTTCGAAAAAGAACTTAAAACATTTTTTTTGCAGGACATATTTCCTAATAAGCTCACTTGCATGCATTTTTTCTAGTGAGTACGTTGCAAAGATGTCCAATAGGGCAAACTGTATGAATTGGAAGTTTGGGGCCTTTTCACAAGTGTGCGCAAGAATTAAAAATGTCACACATTCCTACGTCCTCACCCATACCGCATCATAAAATGGCTAAAATTGTACAGTTTCGGAGAGAAACATATTAAGATACATTTGCGATTTAATGTGCGGTCATCAGAAAGCTCTGCACAATATGGCACTTACTGACATCTTAAAAGTCCTGCATTTCAAACTTAACAAATCAGTCTTCTGTGGTTGATAAGGAGTTTTATTCAACTGGGTAACATTAGCGTCTTTTATTATTATTTATATAATATTATATAATTTGCTACATAGAAAAAAGTAATATTCAGAAAACCTATTATAATTTATGTTTACTTAGTGCTGGATTCGAAAAAGGTGTGCCAGGATCTAAAGTTTTGTTTGTATCTGGGAAATCAGCTGATGGGTCCTGCCCTACCTTCACCGTCATCTTATGATTCCTTTTTATTTCTCCACAGATCAAAAGTCGGGTGCCGATGTGTTCAGCATCATAGCCAAGTGCAATGAAGGTAACCATGAAGGAATGAGTCGTGAGAGTCAAAAAGGGTCATCATGAAGCAGAAGTTTTGCGAGGCACCAGCTTCTGCTCTAGGGAGCTTATGGCCACATGCATCATTGTTACATTTTGCGATTTCTTCATTGCGAAAATTAAGGAATCGCAATTAAGAAATCGCAAAATGCTATGCATTGAGAAATCGCAATTTGTTTTGCGATTTCTTAATTTTCCTTAATTGCGGTTCACAATTTGCGAATTGCAATTAAGGAATCCCTTCCCATTGATTCCTATGGGTCTAGAGGCCCATAGGAATCAATGGGAAGCCATTCTCATTTTGCGATTCGTAATTAAGGAATCGCAAAATGAGAATGCTATTTCAAGGGTGCAGGTGGGGGTCCCAAGGACCTCCCCCTGCACCCCTGAAATTAAACTTTAAGAACATTTTTCACATACACATGCCCCAAGGGCACGTGTGTGTGTAAAATGAAACTTTCAAAAATGCACTTTTGTGCATTTTAGAAAGTTTTCGCAAATTACCATGAAGTTCAACTTCATGGTAATTTACCTCTTCCAATTTGCGAATTCGCAAAAAAACAAATATTCATGCATTGCATTTAAGAAATCACAAATTGCGATTTCTTAAATGCAATCGCAATTTAAGAAACCGCAACATAATTGCGATTCCTTAAATTGCGAAAAAAGAAAAAAACATGATGCATCCCAAAAAATGAAATTGCATTCGCAACCGGCCGAATTTTGCGATTCGCACCGTTTGCGAATGCAATTCACTTTGATGCATGTGGGCATTACTCTTGTAGGAAAACGCACAGCGTCATTTCTTCTCAGTACACAAGTAACATTTAGCTCAATTACTTTTTAAATATACTGACCGACTCTCTTATTTGTTCTATGGAAAGTGAACTAATATTTGCAACTGAACAGGGAGAAGGCACCTATTAAAGAGTGATGTTTCTCTAAGCCTTTGATAGGGAATTGTATGGGGCAGCATAAGACTGTAAGGGGTCGTATAATATTATTATAAACCAAGATCCTCAAATTTAGGCAGGAAATATTAAATTCTCTCTTGTAGGATTACCTGCTGCTTAAGTAAATCAATGGCCATATGCACAGTAAGGATGAGGAAATTACACCAGAAACATTCCTGCAGATGGTACAGAGAATTTAACACTTTCTTCTCAAATTAGTCTCCTCCCACTCAACTTTAATACATGCCCACGTCATTTTTGTGTTACCCAAGTTAAGTAATGTTTAAAATGGGTGATGTGGGGATCAAGCATGGTGGTGGCTAAGGTTAGTTCAGAAATAAGGTGTCACATCAAAGAACAGCGTGAGGAACCCAACTAGGAGCTCATGTTGCAGGAAAGCATACCTTGCTCCCCTGTGCCTTTTTGCGGGGAGGGGGTGAAACCACACATACGTGCAATTCAGTATTTCAACAGAAGCATCACCCACATGTTGAACTGGCTGCCGGCTAGAACTGATGGTTGACGTGGTACCATAGCTTTCCTAAGGCTCATGGGTTTAAATAGGATCACTGGCAGAATATCTGAACCAAAAATATTGTGTGGACCGAATAGTCTGTCAAAAATATCTAGGACCAAAATATCGAGAAGGTAAGTGCAAATAGGTGATGTATAGATTTACTATTCATCTACGTACCATGAGTATGTATATGTCGTCAAGGTACTTGTATGTGAAGTTTTATATAGTACATTTTTGCTTACTTATAGAAACTTACCTTCACATTAATTTTTCCTCGATATTCTTGACACAATATTTAGTCTCACCAGCGGTGGTTCCTCCACAGGAGCTGAGAAGCATCACCCCACCCTCCCCACACTCGCACAACTGCAAACAGAGTGACAAATGAAATGGGAATAAATGATTTAAATTACCACTTTCTTTTATACTTTCTGCTGAACGGAGTGTGGGGGTGGGACCAGCGCGTCATTGCTGCTGATTGGCAGCAATTGGAAGAGGCGACTTCGGTTTGATATGCGCTTGTAGGTTTGGCTGACTATCTTACTACGGCCAGTCGGACATGCGCAATTCAAACCTCTCCGACCCAGCTGTCTTAGAACAGCTGGGTTGGAGCATGGCACAGGCTCGAGTGCCTTTCGGAACACTGAGGCCGCATGCTGCAGCCAATCTAGACGCTTCACTACATGAGAGCAGCGTCTGGATTGGAGAATGTAGTAGGCTTTTCGGAGTCACCTCGTGCTTGGAGGAATCTGGAAACAGGGACTGGAGAGCAATAAGGAAGTGCTGCAGGATAAGGTAAGTCAATGGTATTTTTCGTTTCTTAGATGTTTATTTTAATGTGTTTTCAAGCAATTCGTTAATGTATGTGTGTTTTAATGTATGTAGTGCCTCACCGTATTTTTATGCAACCAACCGCCACTGGGTCCCCTAATATTTTTGGTTTGTATATTCTGTCTAAACACTGTTTAAACCAATAATAAGAGAGCCCTCTACCTACGTCATAAATATTTCTAATCTCAACACCAGGGACTCCTAAGAAGTTTTTAGAAGAACCCTCACCCACTAGGATCAGCTGGTAGCATGTTTCATCATGGGGTTCCCACCGAAGACTCCTAGTGCATCTGGGTGTGCTATGGCGCCTGTTTTACAGTGGAACAGGTTTTTTTTTAGGGATCAAGATCAGCTGCACTTGTCTAGCTAGACTTAAGTGCAGCCTTTAATACAGTTTCGCATGGTTTGTTGCTATAACGGCTGTGGTCACAGGGCATTAGGGGAAGGCATGCTGATTTCTTACACAAGTGCTCTTTCCATGTGATCCAGAAGCCATACACCTCAGACAGATAGCATCCCCTTCAGCAGGGAGTATACTTTGAGTCCTACCCTGTTTAACCTGTATCTCTTGTCCCTTGGCAGACGTAATCGTGCCTAAAAATGAATGTGTGTCCTCATGTAACGTAACTGGTGCTATGTAAAGCGCTCTGATACCTGATTCAGTTCGGATCTAGTTCGCGCTATATAAAACTGCAAAAAAATAAAAATAAAAAATTGAACGCCATGGCGCGAGGATCGTGTTGTATGCTGGCGACACCCAGCTGATCATCAGTCTGGCACAAGATAAGAAAACAAGTTACTTACATGTAACTGTAGTTCTCCAGTATTGGAAGCTTTCATAGATTCACATACCTGAGCCGTTTCCCCGTCGTCAAGACGGGAGCCTCCGGTATATAAAAAAGCAATGGTTAGCAGTATAGCTAACTGAAAAAAGGCCTTAGGCCCATTCCCTTTTGCAACCCATAACCTTTGTTATGTAAAAAAGGACAGCACCAATCTGTCTTCCCTGAATTTCAGAAAAGATTCTTGCGTCGTAAGGGCTTGGATTTCTCCCACCCTTCTGGCTGATGTTAGAGCTATTAATAGAGCCACCTTCCAGGATAGGAATTTTAGATCAGTTTTGTGAATTGGCTCAAATGGTGGTTTCATCAGTTGTGATAAGACAATGTTCAATTGCCATAGAGGCGGTGGAGGCCTAGTGGGTGGATAAACTCGAAACAACCCCTTCATGAATTGTTTCACAATTCTTTCCGACCACAGAGATGGACCTGCTGAGTTTATCCTGTATCTTGAAATCGCCTCCGAATGCACTTTAATTGAGGCATGGGCTAATCCAGACTTTGCCAGCCTTAGTAAATATGGGATGATTTGATGCTCCTCCGCTCGCAAAGGATGCAAATCGTTCTTCTGACACCAGTGGCAGAATCTTTTCCATTTCATCCTGTACGTCCTACTGGTGCTTTCAGCTCTTGCCTTTGCCAGGATTTCTCTGCATTCTGCTGGAATGTTTAAGCTATGAAATTCTCCGTAGTCAGGAGCCAGGCCGCTAATTGCAGTGATGTCGGGTCTGGATGCCGCACTTGTTCCTTCTTCATAGTCAACAGTGCTGGTATTGGCTGTAGACGTATTGACTCGGTCTCTGACAAAAGGAACAGCTCTGTGAACCAATGCTGCCTGGGGCACCAAGGGGCTATTAGTATCATTCTGCACGGTTCCTTTTTCATCTTCATGAGCACTTGTGGCATGAGGGGAATCGGCGGAAAGGCGTAGGCAAAGACGCCTGACCATGCCATGGAAACACATTCCCCCATGATCCCCTCTGGTGACACCAGCTTGCAAAGAACTGGCATTTCTTGTTCTGGGCTGTGGCAAACAGATCCACCGTTGGCATCCCCCACTTGGCAAAGATGGTCCTCAGCGTGTCCTGATCTAGCTCCCACTCGTGACAGGTCGTTTTTTGCCTGCTGAGGGTGTCTGCTGTTGTGTTTTGATCTCCTGAAAGATGTATCGCCATCAGAGCCACTTCGTGATCTATCGCCCATTTACACATTTTTTGAGCTTCCTTTGACAGAGAGAGAGATCTTGAGCCCCCCTGTTTGTTTATGTAGTGCATTGCCGTTGTGTTGTCTGTTCGCACTAGCACTGATCTCCCTTCTATTTTCGGCAGGAAGGCCAACAATGCCAATCCTATTGTCCTTAATTCCAATAGCTTAATGTCAAGGTGTTGCTCTTGTTTGTTCCAATGGCCGCTGACTTGTAACTCCTGTAGGACTGCTCCCCATCCTTCGAGAGAAGCGTCCGTGGTAACTACTAACGGAGCTGGCCCACCAAGATATTGTTCCTGCAAGTCCACCACTTTACCACCTGCAACATTGGTTGCGTGACTTTGATCTTGTCCTCGAAGGATCCCTTTGCTTGGCACCACTGAAGGTCTAACTCTTCTTGTAACGGCCGCATTCTCAAATGACATAGAGGAATGAGTGGTATGCATGAAGACATTGTCCCCAGAAGCGATTTGTATCTTCGGACTGAAAGAGACCTTCTTCTGCTGAATTCTTTGGCTAGAGATACTAGTCCCAATTGCCTCTCTGTGGATGGGAAGGCCTTGTTTTGTGATGTATCTAGGATCGCACCTAGAAACTTGATTGTCCTGGATGGCTGAAGAGAGGATTTTTCCACATTTAAGGTCAGGCCCAGATCCGCAAACAGCTCCATGCAAGCCGAAGTCGAAGCGTGATCCGCCTCCTGCGATGGTGCCTTAACCAACCAGTCGTCTAGGTATGGGAATATTTGGTGTTTTTGTCTTCTGAGATAGGCTGCCACTGGCGCCAGACATTTTGTAAATATTCTCGGTGCAGCTTTGAGGCCGAATGGCAGCACTTTAAATTGGTAATGGTCTTTGGACACTGTAAAACGAAGGAACTTTCTGTGGGACGGATGGATGGGGATATGAAACTATGCATCCTGTAAATCTAGGGAGGTCATCTGATCTCCTGGGTTTAAAAGCAGCAGAATATCTTGGAGGATCACCATTGTTAATGACTGTTTCTTGAGATAGGCATTTAGGGACCGTAGGTCCAAGATCGGACACCACCTGAGAGCATCTTTTCTGATCAAGAAGAATCGGGAATAAAATCCTCATCCTCTTTGGGAGTTCGGCACCGGTTCTATTGCTCCCTTTCAGGGCATTGCACGAATCTCCTGACGCATCTGAGACAGGTGTTTTACTTTTTGATATGTAGGTGGCGTGGGAGGAGGGAAGTGGAGGAATTCCAGAGTATGTCCGAATTCTATTATGTGGAGGACCCATCTGTCCGATGTTGTTTTCTGCCACTGTTGTAAATAATAAGTTACTCTTCCATCCAGGGGAACATTTGACAGGGTAGGAGGATAAGCACCCAGAACTTGTAGGTTGTCATTGTCTTTTATTATTATCCTTCCCAGAACGACTTCCTCGTCCTCTGGGCGTGGACTTAGAGTAGCCCCCAGAATGCTTCTGGCCATATTGCTGCCGACAGGGCTGCGAAGAGGAAGAAATTATGTGCATCTTCGTTGCTGGTAGCCACCTCTATACAAAGGTTGTCCTCTACCACGGGCGCCTCGTAAGGGCACCTTCCTGTACTGTAACATACCCAAGGCTTTCGCCATATCAGTGTCCTTCTTAATACTTTGAAGGGTCTCATCCACTAGACGTCCAAACAGGTCTTCCCCATCTTATTTTGGACCTCCGGTCTAAAGGCGGTAGCCCTCAGCCAACCCTGGCGCCTTAAAACTTCTGCTCCTCCAAAGGAACGAAAGGCAGTGGTAGCTATGTCCATAGCACAATCAATAACTTCAGCTGAAGTTCTCTCCCCTTCCTGCAGAACTTACTTTGCCTCCTGCTTGCTGTCTTCCGGAAGGAGGTCGACATATGGTGCTATATCGCACCACATCTGTCTGTCATATCTGCCCAGGATGGCAAGGGTATTAGCAGCTCTGACCAGGAGAGCTGACATCGCGGAGAATCGTTTACCTGCATTGTCTAAACGCCGTCCCTCTCTATCCGGAGGTGCAGAAATAGGTGCTGAAGGTTTTTTTTACTTTTGTTGCGCTGCCTGCGAAATCATAGAGTCCGGTTTAGGATGGCCTATTAAACACGCCGGAGCGTCCGGAGGCGCCTTATATTTTTTATCCAGCCTCGCTAGTACCAGGGTAACCGTCGCTGGAGTCGTCATCACTTGTAACCCTTCCTTCCATACGTAGTCAATGATTGGTATGGACCTGATTGACTTTTGATAGGGCTCTTTAAAGTCATAAACAAAACATTCTGCTTGAGTTGTTTTCATTGGCAGCTGAAATCTCTTTGCAGATCTCTCCATTAAGTCGTGGAGTCCACCAATATCCACTGGTGGAGAATCCGCTGGTACTTGGGTGGGTGATGGTGGAGAGGGAATTAGATAGTCATTCCATTCTCTGTGGGGCTCCGTTAGCTCCCCTTCTTCACGGTCGTCATCATCTGTGGTCACAGGATCCTGCTGCTGTTGGACCTGAGGTGTCTGCGGAGTAGTGTCTAGTAGGCTTTCCCTACTGCGGACTGGAGTGGCTGGAATAGAACGAGGACGTGAAGGTGGAACGTCCTGAGGAAGCCCTGATGGAGGAAACCTCTTCTTATAATCCGCCAACATGAATTGTAAATCCATCATCATTGAAGATGCCATTGCGACCATCTCTTCCTGAGGCTCTTGTTGGCAGCGATGGTGTGAGAGGCTGTGGTATTCTTCATACCCCTCTTCATTGTCATCTTCTTGACATTTTACGTGGAGTTCAGATGGAATTCTGGCATACCCGAAGGGTCCATCATCCTCATCCTCATCCAACTCTTCCTCCTCCAAAAGGTGCGACAGGACCAGAGGAGTAATCCTGGTCGGGGAAGTCACTGCTGGCGTGATTTTCTTCTTTTCTGGAGTTTGTCACGTCGACGAGCCCGTCGACGAGATCGTCGTCGATACTACCATCGACTAAGCTGTTGTTGTTGTCGTCAGTGCTGTAGAACCATTCTTCGCCGACGACATAGTAACCGTCGTCGACGTTCCTGTCAATGATCCCGTTGTCATCACCGTCGACGACGATCCCGTTGTCGACATCACCGTCGTCATCACCACCGTCGTCGACGATGTCGTCGTCGATGTTACCAGCGTTGACGCTGCTGTCGTCGACGCTCCCGTCGGCTGACTAATACAATCAATGGTAGCATCTGTACCTCCGTGGTCGTCGCCGTAGACAATGACTTTTTCGTCAACAGCCTCGACGACGATCCCGTCGATGATGTCGATTTTTTCACTTTCTCCTCAGGAATACTAGAGGTTGGCTTTTTGAATGATGCTGGAGCCAAAGGTGGTGTTTTCGAAGGCTCAGAAGAGGCTCTTTTGGATTCTTTTTCCCTCAAAGTGTGTCCTTTGCTCTCCTTTGGTTTTGGTTGAGGAGATTTGGAAGGACTACGCCCTGAAGACCCTTGAGTGGTCTTTGTTACGGCCTTCTCAGGATGGTCCGCTGAGGAATGAGCCTGAGGAGATCTTGATCTTTTCTGAGATCTCCTTGACAAAGAGGAGGATTCCTGGTCACTATCACTAGAAACCACCTCCTTTCTGGCCTTGATCTTCTGAAGCCAAATTAAAAGGCGTCCCTCACGATCTCTAAGGGTCTTGCTAGAGAAGGTGCGACATACCTTGCAATCCTTTGCTCGGTGGTCCGGATAAAGACAGTAAATGCAGTCTTCATGTGGGTCATCAGTGTAGAGTCTCTTTTTAGAGCAGGTGGAACAGGCTCTAAAAAGACCCCTTTTCTCCTTTCCAGACCATCTCAAGGATGTAAATGAGAAATAGATTATCAAATTTTCAAATCCACAAGAAATAGAATGAAAAATAAGCTTCTACAAAGTTGGAAATCCAGGGATTGAGCAGAGCTCAAAGGAGACTCCCTAGCACAATGTGCCGGGAGAAAATCCGAGGGGCAGAAGGTTCTCTCAGGAGGGTTCTAGAGGGTGAGTGGCTCTGATTGGCTAAGGGACAAGTTTGGTTCTATTTTACATAACATAGATTATGTGTTGCACAAGGGAATGGGCCTACGGTCTTTTTTCAGTTAGCTATACTGCTAACCATTGCTTTTTTATATACCGGAGACTCCTGTCTCGACGACGGGGAAATGATTCAGGTATGTGAATCTATGAAAGCTCCAATACTGGGGTAATGGCAGTGCTACAGCGAACTTCAAAACCTCTTTGGTAGCCATTGCGGCATGAATGGATACCAGTTGCCTGAAATTAAGTGCTGACAAGACAGAGGTCCTGCTGATCCGGGTACAGCTCTCAATTTGGTCCCCTGCGTGTTGGCCGTGTAAACTGGGCCCCACCCTGATCCCTAAACCAAAAGTCAAAAATCTGGGCATCCTTTTTGATGCACATTTATCTTTTGAGAGCCAGTACAAGGCAACGGCTGGCACTTGTTTTGGAGTGTTAAAGTTGCTAAGGAATATTCGAGGACTTCTACCAGGCTCAGCAAAAAAGACAGTAATGCAAGTGCTTCTGGTGTCCTGGCTCGAATATATGTACTCTATCTGGGGGTCTCTAAGGGCAAGTTGGGAATGCATCAGAGAGTACAAAATGCAGCAGCCTGGATGCTATTAAAAATTCCAAAACGGCTTGCCAATAGCCCGGATCTTGCCGAACTACATTGGATCCCCTATAAGCTCTGAGATTCTTTTAAAGCACTCTGTTTCCTGCATAGGATACTGAATCAGAGGGGTCCACGTTATTTGTATCCTCTGATTCAAGTTTTTACCCTTCCAAACATCTTAGGCCTTGTGAAGTGGCTGTAGCCAGAATCCCTAGAGTGCACAGAATGCATCGGGAGTTCTTTTGGACTTTAGGCAGCCAAACTCTGGAACTCATGCCATAGGATCTGAGACTCGAACCCTCAGAAGCGAGTATCTGCAAAAGTCTCAAGACCTGGATTTTCAGGCAAAGTAAGTAGAGATGTCTGGTCCCTCCGACAACCCGACTATACCTCACTATGGATAAAGTTCTTCTTCTCTAGCGCAAAGACACTCCTTGGAGTAACTAGGCGCTTTATAAATCCATTAACATAACATAACTTTGAGTTGCGTAAGCTGTGTGATTTAGATATAATTCATCCAGTGAGTTGTTCAGAGTGGTTGGCCCCCATTGTTCTTGCAGCCAAATCCAATGGAGATGGGATCCGCCTCTGTGTGGATTTACGCAGTTTAAACGACTGTATCTGGGTGGAAAGGCACCCTTTGCCAGTAATAAATGAGATGCTGAGTACCATGGGCCCTGCAAAATATTTCAGTGTTATAGATCTATCCATGGCGTACCATCAGATAGAACTACATCCGGATTTGAGGCCACTCACGGCGTTTATTACACCGTTCGGAGCTTTCATGTTCAAAAGAATGCCGTTTGGGCTTGCGTCAGCAGCTGCCATCTTCCAAAGAGTCATGCAGAAGATCCTTGAAGGAGTGGAGCACACCTTGTGTTTCCAAGATGACATTTTGGTTTATGGTAAAGACTCTGAAGAACATGATAACGTCCTAAGGCAAGTGTTCAGGAAACTCATGGATGCAGGGCTTACTGTAAAAAAAGAAAAGTGCAAGATCAAGGTGAATCAAGTAGATTATCTGGGACATTCAATTACAGAACAAGGTTTCAGACCAAAAGGTAGTTTAATTCGTGCTGTTAAAGAATCTCCGAGTCCACGTAACAAAGATGAACTTAAATCTTTTTTAGGGCTAATGGAGTACATGTCAAAGTATGTGGACAATTTTGCAACAAAGTGTGAGTCAATGAGGGAAATGTTAAAAAAAGACAAGGATTTTGTCTGAAAGGAAGAGCAAGAGGCTGTAGCCAATGCACTTAAGGAAGATCTAATCAACTCCCCAGCACTCAGTACATTTGATCCAACAAGAAAAACCATCCTCGCAACTGATGCATCTAACTACGGGTTGGGTGCCGCTTTAGTCCATAAGGATGGTAATGAAGAAAAAGTGATTGCCTATGCGTCCAGAAGCCTTTCTTCCCCGGAGAAAAACTACTCGGTAATCGAACGAGAAGCTCTGGCGTGTTTTTGGGCGGTCAGACATTTTAAATTTTTTCTATGGGGGGTGAGATTCACAATACGAACGGATCACAAGCCTCTTATATTTGTATTCTCTGTGAAAGGCCTGGAAAACTGTACTCCACGCATCAGCAGGTGGATTCTAGGACTAGAACACTATAATTTCAAGGTTGAACATGTGCCAGGCAAAGAGAATACCATTGCTGATTTCCTCTCGAGATTGCCACTGCCAGAGGAAGAAGGACCTGAGGAGGCTCTAGACAGCCCTATAATGTTGATGAGTTTTCCTGCCATTACTGAGAAAGAATGGGAAGACAATATTAGTAAAGACAAAGAACTTAAGATGCTAATGGAGCAGATCAAAGGAGGATGGCCGAACAAGAAAAGAGATGTGGGTGCAGAACTGGAAGAATTCTGGGAAGTGCGGAATGAATTGAGTACCATCGGAGGAAAAGTGTACCGGAATAACAGAATAATTCCGCCCAGGGAATTACGGAAGAGAGTCATTGACTTGGCGCACGAAGGCCACCTTGGGCGTAGTGCCACGAAGGCTAGAGTGAGAATGAATTTCTGGTTTCCCAAAATGGATAACATGACTGAGGAAGCTGTGAAAGAATGTGGAGCATGCGCCAAGAGCGACAAGTCAAAAATTACACACAAAGCGCCACTTTCTCCAGTAGATGTTCCGACCAAGCCTTGGAGCAAATTGGCTTTGGACATCATTGGACCCATGCAAATGTTAGGTGTGCAAAAGAAGTTCATGTTGGTTCTGATTGACTACACCTCTCACTGGGTGAAACAAAAATTTGTGCACAACATCAACACCAGATCAGTGATTCAATTTTTAAAAGAGGTGTTCTGTGAAGAAGGTTTACCTTCCACGTTAGTCACTGACAATGGGGTACAATTCACCTCTGAAGAAATGCAAAGTTTTCTGGAGACTTCAGGAATTAAACATGAGACCACCGCTCTCTACTGTCCCAAAGCTAATGGCATGGTGGAGAGAGCAAACAGGGTCATCAAAGAAAATATCCAGCTAGCCCTTGTCAATGGCCAAGATGTTGAGGACTGTTTGAGAGAATGTCTATGGGCCTATCACACGGCGCCCAATAAAATTACTGGGG
This sequence comes from Lissotriton helveticus, assembly GCF_964261635.1. Classification (NCBI taxonomy): domain Eukaryota; kingdom Metazoa; phylum Chordata; class Amphibia; order Caudata; family Salamandridae; genus Lissotriton; species Lissotriton helveticus. Next base: position 468,793,633 of record NC_136062.1, read on the forward strand.
TTTCCCCTTTTGTGTCTCTACGGGGAAGGGAGCCTAGTACCAAGTTCAACCCCTGTTGGTTAAAAGGGGGTGATGTCAGGAATGTAGATTGGGAGGAGGCAGGAGAGAAGGTCAAACAGAATCAGGCGAAATATAAACAGTGGTATGATAACAAACATGGGGCGAGGTCTCAAGAGTGGAAAGTGGGAGACATGGTGCAAGCCAGAAGGAACATCAAATTAGGGTCAGACATCAGCAAGTTCTATTCCCCCAACAGGATTGTTAAAGTGTTAAAAAATGTTGTACAGTTTGAAAATGGTCAATGGTGGAGTTTTGATCACATTGTAAAAGTACAGCCATAATTCTTTCCCTTACAGGATTATTTCAGTTTAAATTCTGGAAGCTTAGTTTGCAGTACTGTTCCTGTGACCATCCTGCTGGGTACTCATTATAAGGAAGGGAGATGTGTTATAACCAGTTGGTTCAATCTGTTCACCCCTGTTCCCTGACCTACATTGGTATTTCCCGTAGAAGCTTGTGATAGAATGTTGGGAAGAATCCCCAGTGAGGAGAGTGGATGGCCAAATAAAGAAGTCGTTACCTAAACCTGTGTCCTACACTTTCTGTACTTCTTTACTTCTAACACTAACATTACCTCAAAGAACCCTGCCACACAGGAAAATTGTATTCTGGGGACCTTGGGTAAGGTCATAATCAGTATATGTGAATTGAAATTCTTATGGTCTCACACATCTCAGTCTACATGTTTCAGCCATATTTGGTATATGCCACTATGGTTCAAATGGCTTTCTTTAGGACTAACAGATTCCTACAACAGTGAAATAATCATGTACTAATGTACGCATACATACTAATTATCTGTGCTCTCTTAACAATTTGCTGTAACTTACAAACTTTATTAAATCCACACAGGGACTTGCCCTGTGCATTCGTCCATAATGATCTGGGTAGAAGGACATCATTACACATATAATAAGGCTTTTCACTGGTAGTCATTTCCAGAAATTGCATCAGTAATAACTGGACTCCAATCATGCAGTCTCCTATCATGTGACTCCAACGGGAAAGGACGGCTTTCCTGTGAATTTTGCATTTATCCTTAGCAGTTTAGTACATGCATGTCATGCAATCACACTCTAAATAGTCGGATCTGTTGGCCTACTTTAAGCTTTATTGTACACAGCGTCATAGATACTTAAACGTGAGCAGACCTGTAGTCCCACAAATGTTCTTAAAATTGTAAAGTCTCTCTCGAAGACCTTAATTTCAATTTCAAAAGAGCCCATTCCCCCCAAAAATGTACTTTGTCACTTCCACACACCAGCTACAGAACTGGTCGGTGTCCTCTAAGTTCTGCATGTTAACTGCAATATTCAGCTTTGGGTTTTTAAAACCATTCGACCCATATATGCATTTACCAATTTGGATGAAACATGAACACCAAGTTGTGAGAGACCATAAGAATCTCAATTCACATCAACAGTTTTTAACCTTACATAAGTTCCTCATAAAAATTTTTCCTGTGTGTCAGTGTTTCTTGAGGCAATTTTACTGATCTTGATTCCTAAAAAACAACCTGTTCCGCTGTAATACGGGCATTGTAGCATACCCAGATGCGCTAGGCGTCTCGGTGGGAACCTTTTGATGAATGCCACAAGTTAATGCTATGGGATGAGGGTTCTTCCAAAAACGTTTTAGGTGTCCCTGGTGTACAGATTTAGGTTATTTGGTACATAGATAGTGGACTCTCTCTTATTGTTTGGTTTATAAAGATAGGGAGGGGTAGAAAGCCTTAATTTCGTCTCACTATTTTTGTCATTTGTTTTAAACACTGTTTAAAACAGTCCTTAAGTAAATAAAAAACGTAATGGTAAAATATTTTTCTGAATATGTGGGCTGAAAGATATATTTTTAATACAACTTATACTTAAAATACAATATCTTCCTCGACATTCTCACAGAAGTAAGTTATCCTTTTATCGACGCCAAACTGATATGCAGATAGTAATCTTTAATGATATTTTTAATGGGATTTTAGAATCTTTCCATTGTTTTCACGAGCTAAATAGCAAATATGCTGTTTAATGACTGTATTGTATCTTTCATCACAAACTACTTAGAAATAGGATTTGGATTCGACTGACACATTATGCCAATCTGTGCAGTGAATACTATATACGTGTATTTGCATTGTAAAGAAAATCTTCAAAACAATATCTTGCTAGGGAAATCAGAGCTTGCCCAAAGGATATGTACATGCCACCACCATGTAACAATGTTGGCGGATGCAAATTTTAACAGTTAAAAAGCATTTACATCTACAGTTCTGTTTGATCCTGGTACCTTAGCTCCGCCAGTGACAGGCTGCTCTGCAACAGAGAAACTTACTAGATCCCAGTTCACTCCTTACTTTGCCATCCTTTACCTGTGAAGCCCGACAATATGGGTATCAATCATTAAGTCATGTGGTGGCCATTCAAAACTGCCAGCCGTGTCCCTTAGCTGCTGACTTATTATCCTGTTCACTCACTAAGCTTTAGAACTCCAGTGGGGAGCAAGCAGGGGCAGATCATGATTTGGATGAAGTTGTTGTAAATGAACACAAGGACGGAACTCATTTTGGCCACATCCCGCCTGGAAAGCAGAGCTGTGGACTGATTTACACCTAGATATATTTTGGGATAAGTTGCCCTTTAAATAGAGATTCTTTGAGCTAAAGGCGGATATTTTTGCTTTCTCCGTTTCCAATGAATATTGTCATAATCAGAGTAACTCTGTAGCTCTTCCATACATACAAGATTACTAAGTTTATCTGAGGAACCTGGCGACTCTTGATCCACTGCCTTCTTTTTAACGGGAGTAGGGGTAGTGATAACTATGTGTCATAAACCATATCTGGGCTAATATGTAAGGGATTCTCAATGTTTTTTAGTTTCCTTATTGGACCTTTAACAAGCATACCTTACCTTCTTACTGCTATCTGAGTCCTAGCGTAAACTGTTTCCTCTATCCTTTTCTCTCTCCAGGTGCACGGAAACCAATAGATTCTGGAGATATTGCGGTAAAGGCGACCCGCAGTGCCCTGGGATGCCCAGACAGAAGGTGCTTTTGGCCCAAGACTGCTAATGGCATTGTCATCGTGCCGTATACCCTGAGTTCAGCCTTCAGTACGGGAGCCATTCTTTCTTTCTTTCATTATATGAGCGATAGCTACAATCAGGCTGTGAATATTGTGTGCTTTCTCTTATTGCTCTCCCACTTTCAGACAGTATGTGCGTATCTATACAGTAACTGCAAGGTATGAACCTGGCCAAAGACAGTAGAGCACAATACAAGGTCAAAGGCAAACATACAGCCAACAACTGATATAAGAGATCATTTGGGGACCGTTACTGCATGTCGAAGTAGCGTTCTTTAAGGGAAGTTTCTTCAACCCTTTCTCAAATTGGAGCAGCGTTGAGGTGCTCTTGATGGATACGCGGATGCTGTACCTGATCCTGGGTACACAGATGGGAATGGCCTCTTGCCTAACTGAACATTTGTGTATTTTTGTCTTTGGTGCAGATGTGGATGAGCAGGCAGTGATTGCTTCCGCCATTCAGGAGTTCGCCACCTTGACCTGCATTCGATTTGTGCAGCGCTCCATGCAGACGGATTATGTTAATATTCTGTCTGTAGATGGGTATGTTTCAGATACATAATATAATCTCAGACTGCTCCATCCTCATCCTATACTTTATATGTTCAGGTGGTTTTCGATAATGTATTCCATTTCTAAAGATAAGGAAGGATTCAATATTTACTCAATAGTTTGTTTTAACTTGGATAACAGGATCAGAAGAGACCAAACAGGTATTATAAAAAGTTCAAAGGACTGAGTAAATGGCAATATATTATATCTCAGTGGCCTACTCTCTGTATTACACACTACATTACTCATGATCTTTATCAAAGGATTTCAAGCAGAATAAGTTTACAAACAGACATTGGGAATGCGTATATTCACAGTCACCCTTCACTTCCAAACCTCCATGAATCCTCCATGAAACGAAGCAAAAATCTTGCTCTATTACACAATTCTATGTAGCCCTACATTAAACATGACTTTGTCAGCCAATAATTTACTTCTCTCAAAAATGCTTTTTTTAAATTCTCATCCCTGGATTCCCTTGGCGCGAATGCATGCAACAACTATGCATATTAAACAATTATATCAAGTGATCTTGCCAAAGAAAACAGTAACATGTGTGTGTGCTTGAAATGGGGGTCTCTAGCTGGCAATGGGGTTCCCTTCCTTCTAGTCAGTATAAGAGAGTTACACTCCTAAAATAACCCCTGGTCAACCCCTTGGTAGCTTGGCAAGAGCAGTCAAGCTTATCTTAGAGGCAGTGTGTAAAGTATTTGCACATAACCATAGTAACACAGTGAAAGCACTACAAAGGGACACCACATCAGTTTAGAAAATATCCAATATTTAGGTCGAGCATTCAAGACCTCTAGTATTGCATTGCAAATGCTTGTTTTATTTTTCTGGCAAATGCCTCTATTTAACTTTCCTATCAGAACACAACCAGGTCAATAAAATACCAGAAACGCTTTAGCATTCTCTAGATTCCAGTCTATAGAAATTGTCAGTGATATGACCACTGAAGGCCGTGCTTTTATATTAAAAACAGAGCTTTGGACTATACCATTTCCCGCTGAAAGGCAATATTTCTCTCCATGTGTTCCCATTCCTGGCGTGTCATGCAGTTTGCTGCTTACTTTCCCTCCATGTTAAAGAACAGTAGATGTTTCAGCACCCAGGCTAATGTACTGCATAGCCAAATACATATAAGGTCCTAAAGGCGAAACCAATTGCATTGCAAATGCTTGTTGTATATACTTAAGACAAGTACTGTATGGTGTATTTTCTGAAAATACACAATACAGTACTTATAAATCTTCAGTCATCACAATGGACTTGAAATACAGTTCTTTAAAGTCTATATCTCCATCTGGGGCTATCACGACATTGTGAACAACTAATCCAAACACTTCTGGCTCACCGCAGCTTCGTGGCCAGCTACAGTGTCGGGAGGACCCGCAAAACAGTACCTTTAGAAATGCAGGGCGTCAGCGACCTCTTGTTAAGCTCCGTAAGCACGGCGTCCGCAGGCCTAGGTTCCGGAGGTCGGTGCAAAAGTTGGCAGGCCCTTGAAGTCACATGTGTTGCGTATCGAACTCCTCGTGGTTGAAGTCAGGAGCATTGGCAGACCTCGGGTACTGCAGTGCGAAGTGCAGCGGTGCAGCGTGCGGAATGAGGATGGTGCGTTGTGTAGCTTATGAGTGGTGCCCTCGAACCACGGTGCAAGCAGCGGCGTCAATGTCGGCATGGAGCGTCGGGGATGCCAGGGCAACGGCGTGAAGCGAGGCGGTGCGGAGTACGGTGCCCACAGGTTGCGGTGCAAGCAGCAGATCGGTGGCGGGGTCAGGTGGCGCTGCCGGTGAGACTAGGGTTGCGGTGTGGCATTGCGGAGGTGCCCCCTGCGGTGCCTTAAGGACACAGAGTCAGCAGCTGCGTCATAGATGGCGTTGGGTTGCTTTTTCTTCTGTTGCAGCACAAAACACACAGTCCCCAGCGCTGTCGAAGTCCTTGAAGTCTTTGCTGTTCCTGAGACTTCTTGAACAGGGGGCAAGCTCTACCTCAAGCCCTTGGAGAAACTCACATAAAGAAATTGCAGAAAGTTCAGTCCAGTCCTTTCACTGCCAAAGACAGAAGCAGCCACTACAGGCCAACACAGCAACGCGGTAGTCCCTCCTCACAGCTTCTCCAGATCTTATTCTTGGCTGTTTTCTTTGTTCCAAAAGAGTTTTAAAATTCTGGTGTTTGGGCCCCACTTTTTACAGCCTAAAATCCTTTGTTTTCTGGGGGCGGAGTGTCTGTGCTTAGACCAGTTTGGTCCTCTTTGGCCCAGCTTCTCAGCAGGAGGTGGAGACAGCATTGCCCAAGGCAGAGAGGGCTTATTCAGGTGCAAGGGAAATCTCCTCCCACCACTCTAAATGCAGACCGGGCCTATTCAGGTGCTAGTGAAAACTCCCCCACTAATCTGAATGCAGCCCAGCTCTGAATCATCCAGACTTTCTGGAGCCACTGCACACCCCCCACCCCCTGTTATTTTCCTACCTTGTTCCCAGGGGTAGTTATGTTCATAAGATGTTAAAAGTAAATTCCCCATGCTATCCTATGGACACAGATAGCCTTGCAATAGTGAAAACTAAATTGGCAGTATTTCACTATCAGGACATACCACACACATCAGGGCCTGTCCTACCTTTCAAATACACTGGACCCTGCCTACAGGGGTACCTTGGGCCTACCTTAGGGGTGAAGCACATGTAAAAAAAAGGAAGGTTAGGCAAGTGGGTGCACTTGCCAAGTCGACATGGCAGTTACAAACTGGGTGCAGACTCTGCAGTGGCAGGTCTGAGTTACCTTTTCAGGGCGACTCATGTGGGTGGCACAAATAGTGCTGCAGGTGCACTAGTAGCATTTAATTTACAGACCCTGGCACACTCATTTTACTGGGGGTTTACTAGTAAATCAAATATGCCAATCATGGAAATACCAACACATAACACAATTTACACAGAGAGCATATGCACTTTAAGACTGATCAGTAGTGGTAAAGTGCCCAGAGTCCTAAAACCAACTACAGCAGGTCAGGAAAAAATAGGAGGAAGAAGCAAAAAATTTGAGGATAACCCTGCAAAAAGGGCCATTTCTAACAGTGGGTGTGTGATTTCTGAATACTTTTCGGCTTTTGAGCTCCAGTTTTATCTGGCTGTGCCTAGTAGGTTATTTTGTTCAAGAGAGAGATTCAGAGCATAATCTTTATCTTTTCAGTTACAACTTATTTTTTGCATGGTTACCTCCATGTTTTTTCTGAATTTTATTGCTAGTTTTACATAGTGGGGCACCATGTATGTGATCCAACCCCCAACACATGTAACATCGGCTAATCCCTGATCGGCATAGTTAACGTTCCTCTAGAACAATATTATTTAGCGTAGAAACTACACTAAAGGCTTAGAAGTTTAAATGTCACATGCAGACTGCAGCACTAATTGTGCCATTCACTAATGTAACAAAGAAAACATGACTTCAGGCCTACCAATGTAGTTGATAATTGCAGTTTAAAACTTACAGTCCAACCTGTTAAAATAAGCCATTTGACACGGGAAAAATCTTCCTTTTAAATATTAATAACTAATAAAACTAGAGTAGAGAAGCAGTTCAACCGCTATTTTAATATTCATTAAAAATCCAAATTAATGGTGAATTTAGACTGTATAACATGTTTACAAAAAGAGTTACTTTTAGAAAGTTACCTTTTCCCTGCCTGAAACTCTTTGATGCTAATCAGCATTAGCCTGACAACAGCAGCCCGGCCATTGCATGAAGTTAGTTATGTGTGAGACCCGCTCCCAGAGCAGGCCAATGATTAGGCCTGCTCATATTGTGGGCTGGATGTGGGGCAGGTATTCCATATCAGCTCAGGAAGGACAGCTGGGGAGGTTCCAGGAACTTCATTAACTTGAAAGATGAAGCCTCCCTATTCATAGTTTAGTGTAAGGAGAGATTTGAGGAAGAGGAAGTCTGTGTTCTTTAAGCCTAGAATAGCCAGCTCAGAGAAACTGAGAGCTCGTCACAAACCCAATTTGATGTAGCTTAGGAGGAAGGGACTGCTTGTTTTCCTAAACATTCGCCTTTCTGGCACGCAAGTGCTCTCGGAGGATAGAAGGCCTATGCCATCTTGGATTCACCATGAAAAAGTGCATTCTGGGCCAGTTTGAAGTAAATCAAACAGGTTGTACTGCAATAGTGAATAGGGTTGACCCTGGGGACTTTTTCCCCATTGGTTAAGGACTGTCCAGGAGCCACCTACACCCATTAGCTGGTGTAACCGATTAAGCCGGCATGTCACCCACAGCTCTTGGGAACACTTACTGGACTTGTGGAAGAACAGAAAAAGGTTACACCTCCTAATTGAGAGCTGTGAAAAGACCTGAAGAACTGGACTGCTTACACTTATACCCCAGATAAAGAAGTAGACTCTTAGTACCAGTTGGCTGACTTCCTGTGTGTCAAAAGGGACACAATAAGCTGCAACAGACCGTTTCCCTGAACTGACCAGTGACATGTTCCATGCCGTACCCTCAGATCGTCCAACGCTACCCTACTAAAACCAACTGTTTTCAGATATGTCTCAAAAGGGGGGAAATCAATCGCAGTGATAGGGACTAAGGCATGGAACCAACTGCCCAATCACCTATGTCTCAATCCAGTCAGAAACCCTTTAGAGGAGGACTCTGAAAACCTGTATTTTTATGGTCCCTGATGGTCTATGCAAAGCATTCATCTAAACCCCTTTCCGCTCTCAGCCACCCTATCTGTTAGTGATCTGCTAAGCGCCATGATGCTCCTCAGAGTGAAAGCTGCGCTCTACAAATACTGTAGAACATAATAAAACTAGTTGCCATTGGAGGACGCTTGGACCCTAATAGTGGCCTCTTCTAGAGTGTGTCCTGAGCTCTAAGTGCTCTCCCTGGGGTCCTGGGAGCCTTAGTGGTATCCAGGAGGACTTATAATGAAATCCCTGAAATATTAGGACTTGGAAGATATTTGGACTTACAGACCTCTAGAGGACTGGGACCAATCACCCAAGTCAATCTGTCCACTGCGTGACCTCACTGGCAAGAAAATGAAGTTTAACCGGCTCTGAGCTTTCTGCGATGAGAACAACCTGTTCAGTGGACCACAGTGGCAGCCTACCCAACTTCAGAGCGGCCTTCCCAATTACAACCTGCAGCCTTGCCCTGCTGGAGGATTCTGAAGTCCAAAAAAAGAGGCTGAGTCTAAAAAAAGAAATCTTAACTGGTTGAAGGTGCGATATGTATCCGGCTGACAAGTGGGCTTGAAGGGGTGCAAAATTTGAAAGTTTCCCACTGTGAGCTTTCCAGCCAATGGCTTGAACAGTACTTAATCCAACGACTAGCTGGGCTTTGGGAGGACTTTCTCTAATACAGCCTGCAACCTTCTCCCGGTGAAGGATTTTTACTTCCATTTAAGAGACTAAGGGCCTGATTTAGATCTTTAATGGGATGCTCTGTCACAAACATGACGGATGTCCCATCCGCCGTATTACAAGTTCCATAAGATATAATGCATTATATGCATTAATATGCATATTTTGGCGGACGAGATACTGGCCACATTTGTGATAGAGTATCCCATCCGAAAAGGTCTATATCAGACCCTACAACCTAAGGTAAATTCTGTGAACGGGACAAACCTGCACCTAACCAGCGTTCCATCGCAATCTGCCTGAAATTGCATCTAGGACCTGGTCACCTACAAATAGTCCTGAGAGTATGGAACTGATGTACTGTCCTTCTATAGGAAACAGCCAGACACTGAAGGACGTCAAACAGGGTTTCTGGGCTTACTAGAAAGCATATAGATCTTAGTCAGCTAATCTCAAGCATAATAAGATATCTATTTCAGTTTAACTCTACTGAAATATACAATTAGTAATTTAATTAAGTAGTTTAAGAAACACTAAAGAGTATGCTAATTGCAAAGACAGTGACAATTCTTACTTATAATGTTGTTATTTATGTAGGGCCCGATTCACAGAACTAACTTGACAAAATCCTAAACTTACTATCATTTTGATATTCATAGAAGGCACTTACTAATTTTGATATTCACAGAAGGCACTTACTCATTTCGGTATTCACAGAGGTTAGGAGTCCTAACTTTAGGACTCCTAAATGCCTTCTGTGAATACCGAAAGTCTTAAAGTTAGGATTTTTCTCAGTTTAGGAGTAGTAAAGTTAGGACTCCTAACTTTAATCCCCGGGCCTGGTGCCACTGCACCAGCTGTACAAATAATATGTAGCCTTCAGAAGGCAGAGTTTACCTTTTCTCTCAGCCTAGTTGCAACATCTGTAAGTCATGTGCCTTACACTTGGCTCGTGATGCGTTTTCTCTCAGCCTAGTTGCAACATATGTAAGTCATGTCCCTTACACTTGGCTCATGATGTGCCCTGAGCGACCCCTGCCTTGTAGTCTGTTTATACGGAATTCCCTGAGAGAACAGACAAGATGTGACAGAGTCAGCATGGCACGCGTCACAGGTCACAACAGCCTTTGACCCGGGCACATCATCTGTGGCGTTTAACCCCTCCCACGCTTGATACGGAACCGTTCCGTCACGCCCCTCGGGTGGGCTGTGCTGGTGACCGAACGGTTCCGTCACGGCCCGTTCGTCACACCTGCCAATTCCGCGCCTGCGCTGAGCGTCCTATTGAGCGGGCGGGGCCGAGGGGCGTGACAGAGCGGTTCCGTCACAAGCGCGGGAGCGCCGCGCGCCCCACCCCCGCCCCTTAGCACTGCGGCGGAATAACCGCCGCAGTGAAAGGGTTAACAATCATTGTTTTGGTTGATTAACAAGAAACGTAATCAACATCAGGCTAACAATCAAAGCGTCAACCCGATTTCCAATCAGAAAAGTGTACATTAGAGTGCGAGCAGCTCAACTTCCGAAGACATGACATCACCACTGATAAGATGATGGGGCTGTTAGTTTCAGATATTAAAACCATGCTCACATTAGCACTGCACACTTGGAAAACAAGTAAGTATGCCCCAGAGCATGGCACAGCTTTTGTTGCGGACACTGGTAAAAAAAATGCTACTCTCTGACATTCCCTGTTTTGTGAGATCAGAGCAAAGGAGCCCTGGTCAAGAGAGGGGGTGTGGGTCAGGGGAGGGGGCGCCATTGGCCCTTTTGTGCACGCTTCCTCGCAGTAACTGAGAGCAGAGGTAGCAAAGAGAGTGCACACGAAAGGGAGCTTTTGTGCTAGGCTGCCGGAGACAGAGCATGACAGGCAGCAGCAGATTTAGTAGTGGACAGCGAGGCACTCCATAAAAAGACAAGACATCGCATTCCACAGCTCTGTTGTTTCACCGCCGAGCTGAGCTGTGGAACCTGCAGATGGAGCGTCAGCCGCCAAGAAGGATCGGCAAAGTGTTGACACAGCTGGTGGGAGGCTGCGTTTGCATGGAACCTGGTGCCGCCATTGTATTAAACAGATATCCATAAAAAGAAAGGCATTGGGCAGAGTTCCGCACCGTAAACATAAAAACATTAATATTCTTGCCTAGGCGTGCATACCGCGATGCTTACATAAAACAAGTAGTCCCTAAAAGAAACGATAACAGCCAGCAGCGGAACTGCATTGTAGTTGGTCCGTGCTGCTTCCTGCAAAATGGAAGCAAACCTGAAATGAGGTATCGGACCACCAGCCAATGAATGAGCAAGATAAAACCAGCAATGACACATTTAACCAATGAGAAGTGACCATACGAAGGGAAACAAAATGGGTGGAGTTTCACTACTAATACAATTACTTAATGCCTCGTAGAGGCAGCATGTGCTGCCTATGCGAGACCTAAAAAAATGAATCCAGTATACATTAAGAACAACTAATACCTGCCACCAAAGACATTTTTATAGCTTTGGGGGCATAGGTTTGTCTAAATTGTCACATTTGTGGCAGTGTGCTGTTAGTGGTTTTGGAGATACTGTTATTGGCAATGCTGGCAGTGACAATGGATGGTGAAAGCTCTAGGCCTCCTGACGAGGACCCTGGCACTTATTGTTTTAGAAATTAAGCACTGATATACACAGTACACTTCTATACTTGTCTCGTTGAAAAAAGTACCAGGTTCAATTTAGTACTTGTAGTGGACGTCAAAGATGTGGTATTTTGGAATCTAATCTAGGTGGTTAATTCTTGTTACTTGTTTTCAAATATGTATTTGTAAGTATCCAAAGCAGCTCTATGTGATTGACACTGATGAGACCACGTTATTGAAAGTGGAATGCAACGCTCTTCACAAGCACAGAGCTAAAGTGCTGCTAACTTAGAGGTGTGGGCACGTGAGTGACTGAGGAGTGACCTGTTCACTCCTACCTAGAGGAGACAGGGAGGAAATCAAGCGTTGCAGTTCTGAGATGGAAAAAAGATTTTGAGACGTCAAATAAACACTTTCCAGCATTTCATGAAAGATCTAAGCTCAAAATGAATAGATCGTACTGGGCACTTCAATTGAGCCCCATCTTATTATCCAAAGTTTCTTCCAGGTGCTGGTCCTATCTTGGAAGAGTCGGAGGGTCACAGGATTTGTCCCTATTGAAAGGCGGTTGTGTCACAAAAGGAATCACCCAACATGAACTCAACCATGTCCTTGGTTTTGTCCACGAGCAAACAAGGAGTGACCGAGATGAGTATGTGGACATTATCTGGAAATACATTCCACAAGGTACAGTTCTTGGGATTCCACTCTGGTAGATATAAGTGCAAGAAGTGCCCATTTTGGGGGATTTGAAGGGTTGGCTGGTGTTCATTCTCACAGCATTGTCCAATTTTGTACTACTGACCACAACTGTGAGCTTTGATGATGTTGTTGGATTCTAGCTTTCATTTGCTTAAAACACAAATTGTACCAACTTTGACTACAGTTTACTGATGCATAATTTGATCAATTGTATTTTTCCTTTATTTTGTAGTTTATGTAAACAACTTTGTGAAAATGGAGCCGGAAACCAATAATCTAGGCCTAACATATGACTACAGCTCAGTGATGCACTATGGAAGGTAAGTGTTTGCTGGGGGCCTTTACCATAGCCTCCTACTTCATGTCAAACGGAAACAATTTACTCAAGGAGGTATAGATAGGAGGAAGGGTTAATGTGGGGCAGAGTAAAAAACAAGAATAAGTACATGGTCACTCATACACTTAAAAGTCACAGATATTGACCAGTGAGCAACCTTGTGCAGGAAAGCGAGTTCCATTGACTCTACCCTTTACTGGCATATGTCCCACCCATACTCAATGCAAGAATATAATTTAGTGCTTTATTCAAAGTGAATAAAAAAGTGGCACCAGTGAGATGGTATACAGGCCAGACAATCTTTCCTTACTCCCCCACTTGATTTAATTCTGTCTTCTCCCCTGCTACTATGTCATTTCAACCTTTACATCAACTTGAATTCAGTCCATTCTTACCTAAAGTAGACAATCTGGCTCTTTATTAGTTTTTGTTAAGTATACTGTACAAAATCATATGCTGATTTAAGGCAATGAAGTGCCATCTATAATTAGTTCTTCTTTGCTGTCAAGGATAATTTACCCCAGCTTTAATTTTGACACTTATACCTTTACTGAAAAAGACATAATTGGACCCAATACCTTCTCTAAATACCTCCTCATTTTCTACCTGCCTTATCAATGTGAAATCCTCAAGCGAGCTGAAGCATTACCTTGAAATAAATTGCATAACTCAACCCGCTCAGCGAGGCTTGCCCTGCCCTTAGTATGAAGTCCCTGGTGGTGTCTCGTCTGAATGAATTACTCTGCCAATCCAATACGGGTTCTGCTGTTGTTGTGACCCTCGTGGATTTTTCTGCAGCATTTAACATCGTAGATCACAGATCTTAATTAATACTATTAGAGAGCTCAGTGTCACGACACAGCACTCCCATGGCTGCAGGGCTTGTTGGGACACAACCTCAACTGGTTGTTGTAGATTCACATAACACGGACTTGTAAAGCATAAACCAATCACCCGCAGGGGCATCCAGGAGCTGAATAGGTGCAGGCAGAAGGAGAAGGTCTTTAGTCTCTTGTGGAAATTCATGATCATGGTGACTGCTCTGATGTTCTGGGTGTGTTTGACCCAGGTCTTTCCTGCAAGGTAGGGGATCGAGAGGCCTCCAGTCCTGCTTCTGTGAATCAAGAGTTATGTGTGCGAGTGAGAAGAAGGCCAAGTAATGGTTCTAGGTTGTTTGGTTGAAATTGAGTTTGTGATTAAGGCCTGTATTTTTTAGTGCCTTGTAAGCATGGGTGAGTATCTTCTTTAGCTGGCAGCGTTTCTGGATGGGGAGCAAGTGGAGTTCACAGAGTTGTGGTGAGATATGAGTGCCGCATGGGAGGGTGAGTACCAATCTTGCAACAATGTTTTGGATGGTTTGAAGCGTATGTGTGAGGAGGGAGGAGATGCCAAAATATTGAGAGAGATGTCCTAGTTGCTGTGGTGTCTTCGGTGGTCACTGGTGTCCAGTTGCTGAGAAAGGGGTGGTCCTATGGTGGGGGGTCAGCAGTGAAGGTTGTACTTCGGGGAGAGGTTGACCATCTAAATTCCTGTAGATGTTAGAGTTCTTGTTGTGGAAGAAATTTGAGAGTTGGTTGCAGAGGCCTTGCGATGGGGTAATGGTGCTGGATGTAACCGAGGGATGCCCTGACGATCACAAAGAGGTCTTTAGAGTTGTTATAGCTAGGTTTGATCCTTCAGGACAAGGCCTTCTTTTTGGTCTTTTTCAATTGTGGTGGTATGATCTGAGTGAGTCCTTGTATGCACATTTGTCGGTGAGCTCCACTTAGGATTGCCACTTCCTCTCCTTTTGCTGCAGTTTCTCTTGGCTTTCCTGAGTGTGTTTGTGTACCAGCTTCCAAGTTTTGTGGCTCATCTGGGTTTGTTGGTTTTGGGGGGTGCTAGGTTGTTTGCACAGGTGGGGAGCCAGTTATTGAGGATCTGGTCTTTCTGTCAGATTCTTCGGATAAAGTGGGCAGATGTTGCTTGAAGATGTAGAAAAAATAAGTTACTTACCTGTACATTGTGGTTCTCCAGTATTGATATATTTTATAGATTTATATGCTTAAATTGTCCCTGTCATCATGGTGGGAGTCCGGCAGCAACAATACTAACAGTAGTATTAAAGCATTAGCATTAACTCCATTGAAAACCAATACTATTTAGTAACCCATTTACATAGTTTTAAAACATCCAAACTTCAGCCAATCGGAGCTGAGACCTTGGAGTACTCATCCCCTGCAGAGTCATCATACCTCAGATTTCTAGCCAAATTTCTAGCCATCATAACTCAGATTTTTAGCATGGGTGTAAACCCACAATAATAGAAATAACAAAAGATGAGCCTGAACGGGGAGGAGTGAGGGTTGCATGTGAATCTATAAAAGATATCAATCCTGGAGAACCACAGTGTACAGGTAGGTAACTTGTTTTTTCTCCAGTATTGTATCTTTTAAAGATTCACATGCTAAAGACTAATGGTGGTTGGCAAGGCGAACCAGCACACCATGATACACAACTGAAATAAGAGTAGTCAGCTAAATTCCTTTTAAATTGCACAAAAACAAAAGAGACAAATATTCAGCATAAAACACAAATAATCAAATTATTATAAAAGAAAAAACTGCTTAGAGTAGAACAGTTGCATACCATATGCAAAGAGTCGTCAGAGTGCAGCCTGACTGGCTGCTACATCTACTTTACTCCAGCCATAATGCAGTAATGCTACGAAAAAGTGTGGGTGTTAACCCATGTCGCTATGCTGCAGGTGTCTGGTAGAGATACTCCTGCACAAAGTGCTGAGGACGCTGGAATGTTCAGAGTGGAATGACCCTTCACCTTTGCAGCTAGTGGACACCCCACCCCTTCATGGCAGAAGAGTAAAGCTGAGGATAACCAGCGAGCAATACTAGCCCACAGTAAGGCCTGTCTTTTTCTAGGAGCAGAGAAAGAGACGAGCAACTGAGTTGATTCATGGAAAGTCTTAGTTCTTTGCAAGTAGTTTCAAATAACGCTTAATGTGCAGCGAATACAGTGCTCTCCGGTAGAGGTGAAGTGACGCCGGAACCTGCCGTTGAGGGATTGGGTAAGAACGAAGGCAGAAGCACTGGTTTATTGAGGTGAAATGTCAAAGGCACCTTGGGAATGAATGAAGGATTAGTGCGCAGGACTACTCTGTCATCTAAGAATTGGAGGTAAGGCTCTATTATGATGAAAATTTGGATTTTGCTAATACGTTTTGCAGATGTGATGGCTAAGAGAAAAGCCATATTCCAAGAAAGGTTTTTCAGATTGCACTTGCTAATGTGCTAGAATGGGGACCTTGTGAGTTGCGATAGACCAGTGTTGGGCTGCCGAAGCACTGGAGGAGGCTTAATGAATGGTAAACCCTGACGAGACCAAAGTCCTTGACACTCCTGTTAGGCCACAAGGAGAATCGGCTAGACCGCCGCCTGTACCTGGAAATGGAAACTAAGTGTACTTTTATGGATGGATGCGAAAGATCTGTTTTGGCAAGATGCAGAAAATAAGGAAGAACCACTAGCGTAACGGAAATTGAGGGGGCCTCCCTGCATGGTACGAAGAGAGGCCCCCTCCAGGCTCAATCAGGAGCTCTCTGGTCAGAGTGCAGTGCAGAGTGGGCCCCTGGACCATGGGGGCTGCGGGGGCCTGTATTACGCCCCTGGTAGAACCAGCTCAGGTGTTGAAGAAACAGGATTATATGACTGTGAAGCACACTGTAGGAGGCTGGCTTGGTATATTAGCGCCGAAACGCCTTAGGGCATTCATGTGCTGTATGAATGCACCAATCAAATCAAATATGGTGCACACTCTAAGGAGTGATGCACCTTGCACTAATCCAGGCAACCCTCATGGTGATTTTAATGGTCTTTGATAACCATAGGGAGGTCTCAATATGGTAGCTGTGGAGAGCAGCCTTCAGGATTATCTTGAAGTAGTTTATAGCAGCTAGTTTTACCACATTTAATCAAACGTGTAGACTAGCAAATTGGTATATATATCCTACCCAGAGATATAAACAATACACAAAAGAAAAATCTGCTAAGTAGCACAAATATACACTGGTCGCCAGGGGACACCAAAAAATATACTAAGAAAGGGGTGTGCGAACTCGAAAGGAGTACGGGACTGGAAGACTCAGAGGAGCTGGGACACAAGGAACCACTGGACCTAAGTAACCAGGAACCTCACAGAAGCTGTGTGCAGAGTGGAAACACAGATGTGTGCCCAATGGAAGTCAATGGATAAGTCACAGTTGCAATTTTAAACAAGAAGGACCCTTCCCAGAGGACCCAGAAGAAACCCTTTGGAAGAGGGAAAGATGGAGAGCCACCCCACCCATCAATGCCCCAGTAACCAGGTTACCTGCACCAGGGAATCTGGGTGCGTAGAGGTGAGTGATGTCAGAACCTGCCAAAAACAACAATGGAAGACTTTAAAGAAGATGCTTCTGGAGAAGAATGTAAAGGAGTCCGGTGGAATCCATGGGTAGATTCTTGAAGAGGAGGGGACAGGGTATATGCCACTTAGAGGCACGGAAGTACAAAGCCCACCAATGTCGAGAGGGTCAGGAGTGAAGACTGTGACATTGTCACTGCATCTGTGAGGACCAGGCAATGCTGTGGAAGACCAGAAACCATGCTCGAGCTGTCCCACGTATGATGTCAGTTCATTCATTCATTTGATCTTTATTTTGGCACGTTTTGTCCATAAAAGATACATGCAAAAAACAATACATATTACACAGTGAATACAAAAATGTATACATGATAACCAATTGGAGTAGCAGAAATACAATACATTTCATCTAATTAACCCCTTCTATGCTAATGACAAGGTCAGCTTGTCATGCAGTACCACTGGAGCTGTGCTTATGACGAGCTGACCTTGTCATGAACAATGGTAAATCTGGGAATGCAGCACAGGAGAAAAATACCCTGTAGCATTGAAGGTGTTAAAAAAGAAAAAGGCACATAAAATATTAAATTAGATTATGGTTAAAAAAAAATTAAAAAGAAGCTTTTGGGTGGTTCCAAATGAGAATGGACCAATGAAGCAGCTCACCAGTGTACCACGGGTATCAAAACAAATCTAACATCTACCTGATAATACAACCAAACTGAACATTTATAGGTCCAAGCCCAAGTTCTTGTGAGAAAAACTTACTGACAGTAAAAATCTGCTGACACAAAACACAGTAAGTCAACTAGTGTCCGTTTTGACGATCCTATATGCTTCCACATATGATCGTATACCTAAAGCATTACACAAGGACTTGATCCAACGTTTCCTTGCTAAATCATATGTGGTGCAGAAAAACAGTATATGATTGTCATCCTCTCTAGAATTTAACTGGCAACACATACATTTTGCACTTTTCGGTTGCCCTGTAGACCTTTCCCATCTTGCTAATGCTACATTTGTTTTAAGTATACCATATCTTACATTTTAGATATAGACTTTTGTGGAGGTCGTATCTCATCTAGGAATTCCTCAAAATGAGGAGAGACTCTAAAAGCAAGAAAACTACTTGTGATGGATACACATGAATGGTCTTTTAGGGAATTATGAGATATGTAATCCCAAAATCTTGCCTTAACATGTTTCTTACAACTTCGTGTCAGACACGACCGGTCTTCCCAAAAATGAGTGAGCCCTATTCTATGGAGCCAAGATTGAACATGTTTCAACCAAGGATTAGAATTATAAGCGTCAAGGTTCTTCACTTCTAAAAGACCATATAATCTGCAAGTTCGGGAGTACCCCAAAGTCTCACCCAATATAAAAGTGGACGTAGTATTGCAAGGTGGTCTGTGCGTTTCATGCTTAAATCTAAAAATAACGGTAAAAGTGGGGTGCGTTTGGGCAACCTCAAAATAAAATTTTTCACAAAAAGATTTCCAGCACTCATACCCCACATTTCTGCACCATATAAGGCACCAGACTGAGCCTTAAATGTAAACACTTCAAGTGCTGGTGAAATAGATTTATTTAGGCTCGCCCCATGTCGCTTAATAATAGGTAGGGTGTTCTGATTAAAAATAGTTTAACTTTTTTCAATTTGTGTTCTCCCTGAGTTTTTGGAATCTAGAGAGACACCCAAGTAACAAAAGTTTGACACAAGTTCCAATTTTTGGCTGTTTAAGAAAAAATTCCCCTTAAAGGATATATGAGGATTTAGGGCCATACATTTGGTCTTTTTTGTATTTATTTCTAGGCCTTTCTTATCACAATACAGTTGGAAGGAATTTAAAAGGGTTTTCAGACCAATGGGCGTTTGCGAGATCAGGATTGTATCGTCCGCAAATAAGAGTGCAGGTACCCTCTCTCCATTCAGCTTTGGTGAATCATTATTACTCTCTTCTAAATAAGCTGGAATATCATTAACAAATAATGAAAAAAGCGTGGGAGCCAACACGCACCCTTGGCGGACTCCCCGCTTTATTGGGATGGGTTTGGTTAATTCCCCATTCGGACCCCAACGCACTCTAGCAAAGTTGTTATCATGCAATCTTCTAATCTGCTGGAGTAAACAATCTGGCAATCCCAGCGCAAACAAACAATCCCATAAACGATCACGCAAAACTAAATCAAAAGCTGCCCTAAGGTCAACAAAAGCTTCATAAATGTGTCCCTTTAGTAAAAAAACATACTTCCAACAAAGACAACAGAATCTAAAAACTTGGTCGATTGTACTGGTATTGCTTCTAAAACCTGCTTGGAATTTAGTAAAGATCTCATTCTCATCAATCCACAAATTCATACGAGTTAAAAGGTGCCTCGAAATTTTTTTTTGTAAAATATCTAAAAGACAAATGGGACGATAGTTAGATGGATCATTTCTATCTCCCTTTTTAAAAATTAAAATGACTTCTGCACCTCTCCAGCTATCCGGTAAGTTTGCACCAGTAACTAGTATATTAAAAAGCTGATTAATATATGGTGCCCAGACTCTAATCTCATGCTTGTACAAATCCCCGGGTATTTTGTCTAGCCCCGGTGCTTTACCATTTTTAACTGAGCTGATAGCTTGCTCAGTTTCTTCTAGATTAAAAACTATTGTATTTGTACCGGATACGAGCCATGGGCAATCTTCAGTAGCTAGCTCTATGTTTTCTGGGGCTTCATATAGGTGGGTAAAATGGTTAACCCAGGTTTGTTCGTCAATGAACACATCATCTGGTGTTTTACCTCCAGTACAACTAGTTTCCAGAAACCCACATTATCCTTAGACTTTGCAGCTAGTAACATGTTCTCCCAACACTCCTCGTCCCAATTAATTCTAGCGATTTCCTGTACCCTCCTATATTCTCGCCTTAACGTCCTAATCACATACGGTGTTTTATTTTTAATTGCCTCTAAAAGTGAGACCGTACATACTCGACAATCTTTGTTATACCAAGGTTTGATTCCAACAGCACTAATTTGTTTTAACCGCTTTTTTTGGGGCATTTTTGACACGTAGGGTTCAAGTGATGTAAAAAACCCGGTATGCAAATCAATAAAGTCATTGCCCTCTGCCGGTTGGGATAGGTGAGTTGCAAATGTATCAGCAAAGAGTAAGTAAATACTGGATAATGCATCCTCATTACCCAATAGGCTAGCCCATTTAAGTGAGCGCATGTTGTTACTTATTAATGGGGCATCGTGAATATTGTTATCCAAGGTATAATGCACTGAACTAATGCTTGGAACCAGTCGATAGTCTATTGACAGATGTAACGGCCGGTGGTCACTTTCATACCTGGGCTTAATTTCAAAGTCTGTCAAGTAGAACCAAATGTCAAAGGATACCAGGATATAATCAATACGGCTTTGGCAGTTATTTTTGACAAAGGTTGGAGCTTTTGGAGAATCGGATGGGAAACGGCCATTGCAGGCCCTCAGTCCATGTACTGTTATGTACTGTTACGGAGAAGTGTGGCTCACCGATTAGAGGAGACAGACCCGGACGCAGAGGTCAGACCCGGGATCAGGGTTCAATCCCCGACGTGGCAGGGTCATGAGCTCAAAATGTCCACGGACTCGACAATTCTCGCCTCTGTGCCTACTCGAATCATGGGTTCACACTCTGCAACTCTGGGCAATAGCTTGCTTAATCTCCACTACGGCCCCACCGCGATGGGATGCCTGGCTTTCACCTTGGGGATGCCCAGTAGGGGTTATCTCGCAGGGAAAAGCCAGGACGGGTTCCCAAAGCAAGCACCTTGAGACCTTACGGTGAAAGGCGCTATATAAGAACGTATGATTTACGATTCGTATGATTTACAATTTAATCTCATTATTTGGACTGCTAGAGTCGTGCAACGCACTCCCTCCTTATAAGATAGGGATGGGATATTGTTAGCCCTATCCTCATCTCCAAAAACATTACCAAACCCTATAATAGGCTCGAAGTTACAATTAAAATCTCTGCCTATTATAATACTTGGTGTGTCTACACAATTGGTTAGGAAGTTATCTAGTTTTTCCAAAATTGCAGACTGTTTCGACAACCCACAAGGTCGGTTGTATACATTAAATACAGAAATACACCTACCGTCCTTTACTTTAACTACGAGCCCCAATATGTCAGCTGAATCAATGTTTAGTAGCATAATGCTTACATCCAAAGACACTTTAACCCATACTGTAAGCCCCCCTGACGGTCTAGCTCTGGCTGATGGTACTGCCTCTATATTAAAAGTCCTGAATCCTACTCTATGTGGTATTTCAAGGGCCCAAGTTTCCTGTAGAAGACAGATATCACTGGAATCTATATAGTTGGACCAATCGGGATCACAAAGATTTTTAGTCAGACCCGCGCTATTCCAGGATATCCATGTTAAATTAGGATGCATATTTGGTAGTTTTTCTGCGATTGACATCCCCTCATTTAAAACTTCACGGCTACATGTCCTTATGATAGTAGATATTACTGAGGAATGGTAAACGGCATCCTCCAAGCTTGAGGTCAGAACAATTCTTACATGGGTGTCTGCTCTCTCTAGGTTGGACCCAGCTAGAGTCAGTTCATGGGTAAATGGCTTCAAAACAGGTATGGGTGCTGGTGATTCTCCCAAAACCCCAATGGTAATAGCAGATTCCGTATTTAATTTTAAACCTACTCCTGGAGTCTCCATCAACAACTGTTGTAAGTTTACATTAGATTTATAGCCACTAGCAGGGTTCCCCTTGTGTGAATTAACCGTATCCTTTGGATCTAAAACTAGAGGCAAAAGTTTAGGTAGTCAATCAACCATCACTAGGGATGATAAATCCTGGAATCTATTCGTTGTAATGATGGGCACTGAGGAATCCGCCCTAAAGCCCGACCCCTGAGATATTGGACGATAAAAGTAGCCCAAGGAGAGGGCGTGTATGTTAGTATGGGCCTTCTGAGTTTCATCGCGTACACTCAAGAGGTGGCGTACAGTGTTTGGGCGTTTAAAATTAACAATGTAATCCCCCTCAATATCTTTCCTCAGTTCACCCACCCAACCCACTCTCCGAACCATGATGATCTCGTTTTTTTTTTGAGTGTCTAAAACGTTTAAACTTTTGCAACCAATCTGCAACCTTATTTCTTAGCGTGTACCATGTTTCATTTTGATGGCTCCTAAGTGTAGGCACCCCTGATAATGTTAGAACATATGGACACGCTGCTGGTGGTAATCTCAGATTATCATTATTTGGGGTACTGTTGGTTAAATGCAGAATTGTGTTGGGCGTTATTAGTTTACTAGAATCTAGCAAACTCCCTGTTGTTTTGGCCTGCTTATCACTGTTTAGACCCATTTTGTTGCAATCTGTAACCCTCTCGGCTAGTTGATGGCTGGTTACACTTGGAGCTGTTATTTCAATGGGAGGAGCAGCTATGACTGATGGTGTTGTTACATTTCGCACGGAGGAACCTTCACTAGACCTATCAACACACCCAATCGTCCCCACAAAAGCTTTAGAACATTCTTTAAAGAGGTTGTTCCCCTTTTTTAATCATTATTTCCAGTTCTAGAAGTCCTGAATTTAGTCCTTTAATTCTGTTATCCAAGTCCTTAGATCTAGAGAGACCAAAAGATCGTTCACTTGCTCCTGCATAGAATGTAGTGTGGATTTGAAAATATCAGCTACTATCAGTTCAAGTGAGTCTATCATACTGTCAGATCCAACACTTGGCAAGGAGGAAACTGCTTCTGTTTGCGCGACAAACGATCTACTTTTAGGGCCGCTATTACCCGTTTGAACCATCTGAGAAGCTACCACACCTTTACTTTTGTATGTTCTTTTCCTTTGTTGTATGATTTTTGGTTTGGCTTTTTCCTGTTCCCCTTTGCGAGCACCTGTTTGCCTGGTCCTCATTGGTGATGTCATGGAAACATCAGAGTCCGACCGAGATAGTTGGGCAATATCAATATCCGTAGCCTCTGGCGTCACAAAGGTTGGTACTATTACTGGCAGTGAGTTGCAAGCTGGTTGAGATACATTCAATAAACCAGGAGAAATATGTGTCAAATGCGATGACAGTGTGGCAGGATCCATGGACATCCTTTTCTCTACACGTGCAATTTCGTTACTAATGAGCGATTCTGCCCGTAGAAAAAAAAATCCCGAGTGCCACCCAAACATTTCCTTGTTCCCTGGGCGCAAGGAGTCGAAAAGCCCTCGAGTATATGGCTAGCCATCAGAAGAACAATAGGGACCTGCTCTCGCTGAATTACCACTGTTCAGTTAGTTTCTTACTGCCCATGTTACACTTAGAGGGAGATCAAACAGTACCTGATAAGTCGGCCAAGGGGAATGGCCCAGCCCGGCCTTGTCCATCCCCGGACGGCCAGCCCTTTGCCCTGGCTTAGCCCAGCGCAGACCTGCGCGCGATCCCGCGACGTGGGGGCTGTGCTACTTTTTGTTCGCCTCCTGGCGCCAGAAATGCGTGTGGCGGCGGCTTCCGCCGCTGAGACATCTGGTATCCGTAGTCCTGATTTCCCTGAGCCCCCCTCCTCACTGCGGCCGCTGGTAGGTGTGTGAGCTGCGGCGGCGGGAAGGGAGACAGGAGACAGCTGGGCAGTCAGGGAAGGCAGCAGGTGAGGCTCAAGAAGTGCCCCCGATGTAATAATGTCCCCCACGTCTGATGTCAGTGTTTAGGTGGCCGTTGTCCTGTGCTAGCACCAACAATCCTTGGTAGCCGGAAATTGTATTGAATGCAAAAAGATGCTAACATTGTGACTAGCAAGGTCCAAGAGACTCACCAAGTGCAGGTGAGTCAGAGCAGTGTTGATGGGCCTTGGGAAGTTCATAGGACGACAGGAGCAGCAGTATGGTCAGCTTTGCTGAAGTTCCCATAGATGCAGGTGAGTGACTCCTGCACATCAAGGGCAATTACTTTGGATGTCCTTGATGCTCCCAGGCCTTCTGGAGAACCTGGATGTAGCACAGACACGGATGACGCAGAAGACTTGAAGAACAGCAAGACCAGAAGCAGCAGGAGTTTCCAGTCAAAGTCCAAATGTCCAGACAGTTCAGCGTGTCTTGGTTTCAGAAGTTATTCTTGTTCCTCAACTAATCTGATGACTCACCCACAGGAGAGCCCTTAAGTACCCTAGGGAAAGGGTTGGAACAACTCAGGGGTCCCACCCAGAGAAGAAGCTGGACAATGGGGGCATACTCACCTGTCCTTTATCTAGTTTAACGCCAGAGCAGGAACCAAGGGTTCCTGAACTTGCTCAAACCTTTAGACGTTTTGGGCTTAAGCGTCTAATCGTTTGTCTCTTATGCCACATCGGAGGTGACCGGTTTTCAGATTCCATACAAGGGAGATCATATTACCCTTCTTGACCCTTTTCGTATATCTTCGATTGGGCAACCCAAGGCCGTGGACAGCTATATCCATTGCCTCTGTGACTGTGGTCAATTTCCCGGTGATTTTTATTTTATATTTAGAATTTCAATTGGTTTCTCTTGAAGAAGGTGTTTGTTACGCCGTAGAGATTACCATCTTCATCTACTCAGATCTAGCTACCCTTGATTTATTTTTACCATATTATGTATATCTTTGTGTCCTATTTGTATTTTTATGTAAGAATGGATGTGAAGTGAAGAGAAAACTACTTGTATGGCTATATTGAGCCCCATGTTTTTGTCATGTCATTAGTGTTGTCATATCTGTTTTAAACGAAATAATATGTATGAATAAAAATAAGTGTTCTTAACTGTCTTTTGTAGTACACTGAGCTTCTGTTTATCATTCCTTATGTGTAAGACCTGATTTTCGCCAGGTTTCAAGTTGCCTAGGAATTGTTATTACTCTAAGGCAAGTACCATCTCACACAGGCTGCAATGGCAGGCCTATAGTCACAGTTTAACTGGGCTCCCATGCGTGGCAGAATACATGCTGCAGCTCATTGGAGACCCCTGGTATACCAATGCCCTGGGTACCTCAGTACCATATACTAGGTACTTATAAGGGCAAACCAATAGCGATTTGGTGACGTACCAAGTATATACCAAAGCCAATTTATGGGAGAAAGCACAGTTGCTAGGGTCCTGATTAGCAAGATCCCAGCAGAAGTGGGGGTAACCATGAAAGCACATCCTACTTTTCTACACATTCCATGCATAGAACCTCTTCCACATCACTCAGTAGCACTTGAGGGTAGAAGGAACTTGAGCTTTTTGGAGTATAGGCTTACAAACTTCAGATATTGTCAGAGCTCCGAATTCAGTGTGATGAGGAGCCAAGCCAACAATTGAAGAGTTCAAATCTGTAGATGAAGCAATTGGCCCTGACTCATCGAGAGGAGATCCTCCGCTGGTCAAAACAGAATAGAAGA
Organism: Lissotriton helveticus; assembly: GCF_964261635.1. Classification (NCBI taxonomy): domain Eukaryota; kingdom Metazoa; phylum Chordata; class Amphibia; order Caudata; family Salamandridae; genus Lissotriton; species Lissotriton helveticus. Next base: position 468,819,164 of record NC_136062.1, read on the forward strand.
GCACTCTGATAGACGATACAGCTCAGTGTACCAGTATTGTCTGACCCATGTCGGGGCAAAGAGAATAAGGCAGCATGGTTCCTGTTTAATTTTCCGTGGAATCCTTGGAATGAGAGGGGATGGGGGAATGCTTAAGCGAACATCCCTGTCCATGAGAAGTGGAAGGCGTTTCCCAAAGATCCTGGCTGAGGAACTCTGCTGGCGTAGAGATTGCATTTTTTGTTAAGGAATGCAGCAATTAGATCTAAGGTTAGATAACCCCACAACAGGAAGACTGTGAACTAGCTTGTCGCTGAGCTACCACTCGTGACACTCACTGTTTAATGTCCCTGCTGAGCGAGTTGGGACACTCGTTTTGTATTCCCGGGACATGCTCCACCTTTAATGAGATGCCATTGGCTATCAGCCACTCCCATATCTGCTTAGCCTGGGCAGAGAGAACCTGAGATCTCACCCACCCTATTTGAGCATATAGAGTGTGGCGGTGGTGTTCTCCGTCCTGAGGAAGACAAAAGATCCCTGGATCCTTGGAAGGAAGGTTCGAAGGTTGAGAAACACCAGCTTCAGTTCTAGAAGATATTTAAAACACGATGCTTCCTGTTTGGACAACTTGTCATGAATCTCTAGATCCTGCAGGGGGTCTCTCAATCCTTGCTTGGAGGCATACAAAGTCATTACCATCTGTGGTGCAGTGGAGAAAGAAGAGGTCCTGAGAGATGTTGTCCAAGACCTTCCACCAGGACATTGCCGATGTCATGTTTGAGGTTATTCAAGTGATGTCCTTGAAAGAGCCCAGAGATTGAGCCCACTGCGCATTAAGCTGTTCCTGCAGAGGTATCTTGCGTAGGCAGTAGTTGGGGATTAACGGGATGAAAGATGATATCCTCCCTAGCATAGATTTGTATGTCCGTGCAGACTTTTTTTGAAGACAGTAGACATGTTATCTTTTGTGGATGTGAAATCCTTTTCTCCTGTGGGAAAGGCCTTTGAAAGCTTTTAACCAGGACTGCTCCTAGAAAAACCAGCAACCTGGAAGGGATGAGAGATTATTTTTTCTCGTTGAGGCAGGGCACTAGGGACTGAAATTGTTGCTGGCAGGCATCTGTAAATGGCTGCCTGGAAGGACGAAGCTATGATTAGCCCATCTCCCAGGTAGGGGTACACCTGGTGATCAGACCGTCAGTGCAAAGTTGCTACCACAGCCATGTACTTGGTAAAACTCTGGGTGCTGACTTCAACCCGAAGGGTAGCACTTTTAATTGATACTGGCACCCTGCCACTTGAAACCTGAATGCTTGGGAAGTATGGTGATGTGGAAATAGGCATTCAGCAGATCGAGGGAGGAAAGATAATCTCCTGCATCCATGAGAAGCAAGAACTACTGGAGAGAAAGCATTCTGAACGGCTGATTTTTGATTAACTTGCTGAATATAGTCCAGTCATGCCGCTCTTCTCAAAATTACGTCAGTTAAAAACTAGAAAGGGTCTGCTGGAAGCAGCAGTTCCCGTCCCGCCCAGGGACAGTCCAGGTCACTTTATGTATCAGAAGCATGGCATAAGCGCCATATTGTATCTAGATTTATGGGTAGAGTATACCAAACAGTTAGAAGAAAAGTATAGATGGCCCGTATCGGGTACATGGGATGCCGAATGCATCATGCGAGTAGAGGAGGCATTATGGAAAAAGAAAGCCAGACAATCACAGAAAGATGCCATCGAGTTATGGCGCAAAGAAGCTCATAAAAGAACTGAAAAAGAAATCAGAAAGTCAGAATTAAGTAGAGAATCCTTAGAGCGAGCCCAAGAAAGAGAATTAATCGAGATAGGTGAACGAGTTAGAACTGAGCAATCAGACAGACAGAGGAATGCCCTCATTAAGGGTATGTATCCTCTTCTTGCTGAGGGCTTGCCAAAAGCGACCCCGGAGGCATCCAGTAATTTCCCGCCACCATTAGTTCCGACCAAGCTACGTCACAAACCGACCGCAGCTGATATTTTTATTTCGTCCTATCTGGACGACACAGTCCCCGAATATGCAAATCCTGTTCGCGCTCCGCCAGTCCCTGTAAATCAGGTAATTCCTGCTCCTCCAGACACCGGGGTGCCCTTAACCGCTCCCCCAGGTCAGCCCGCCATACAAGTCCAGCCCACGTTACAATTACCGACCCTGCCAGGACGAAAAGCATCAGTTGATGATTCTAGTTTAGGGGCCGCAGGAGGAGGTCTTCCTCAAACCCCGCCGCCATACAAGCGTTTATCAGCACTCGAATTACATGCTCAAGCATCACAGCGTACTCCCAAGAGTAATAAGTCTGTTGCAGAAATCAGGCAAACCCTTGGCGAATGTGTCTATGACCCAGTTCCAGGCGAATTTAATATGGTTTTATATTCCGTACGCGTAAGGAGAGTGACCGAGTATCTAGTCACCTTGCCGAATATGAAAGAAGATTTAGACAGGATATATCGTTTCATCCGTACAGGGGATGACCCACAAAGTATTAGTGATGCCATGTCTCAAAGGAAAGCCGAGATTCAGCGCATGATATTAAAGTTCTTAATTAACTGTCTAATAAGAGAACAGGATTATCCGTCTAAAGACCCGGAAGAAATGAAAACCCTGACAAAGTGGAGTGATAATATAGCCGAAGGAAAGCACAATACCATTGGTGCCATGGAAAGTATGTACAAGAAAATTCGTAGAGAGATAATAAAGATACACGAACAGCGTAAAGCCGCACAAGTAAGCGAGAAAGAAAGTATCTCTGATCCTGAAGAGGAAGACGACGAGAATACCGCCAGAATAGCGTATGTAGGAAAACCTAGATTTCCAGATCGCCATTTACGCCTAGAACACAAGTCTATTTTCCATCATTCAGCACCAGAACAAGGTTCCCTAGAACAAGTATTTCAAGCTACCGATCACATTCTGAAATCACGAATCGGTTATAGTGAGTTAAGTACCATGCATGAACAAGAAATAGTTCGGTCAGCAGTCCGATGGATTACTGATCCTACCACTTTTCCGGACGAAATAGTGGCACAAATGTTCCTGAAAATGCCCCCAGCCGAGCAGCGACTGGTGGGTATGTATATGATTCAGCACCTCATTACTCTGTATGAGGGTCAACATTCTGATCCAGGCCCGTTACATGATATCTTGAACGAGTTACTCCAGTATAGATGGAGAGGTCTAGGTACCGATTTAATTAGTGTCATTCTAGAACAGCGTCACAAATATAGAACATTCTTGAACCCGCATTTTGTCCATGTCTCACCCCCAGAAAGTAAATCATTCTACATAGACAGACAGAATCCGTTACGAGAAGTCCACCCAGTCAGAGGAACGGGTGGCGAAATGCAACGAGTGTTTGTATACACTCCAATCACAAAGATGGAACTTCTCGAAATGAAGAAATGTGGAAAAGTAAATTTTGCCATGTTCTGTGTCCCTACGTGTCATCCATCATATGTTATGTGTGCATGATTAAATATGCATATGTTATTCCCCATGTCCGATTAATGACGCAATTATAGTTGTGTCCACCTCTGGTATGTCATTTCCCAGTCCCCGTGAATACTACGAATATCAGGCCTATGTAAAGTTATGTTGCCACGTTTCTCAGTGTGCACGTTATTTCATTATAAAGTCCCCGTTTCCAGGCCTCAACAGGGCCCGGACATCAGATTCAGCTCCTGTCTCCTGAAGCCTCGCTGAGGAGCGATCCAGCCCCCACCTGTATCCTCGACCTTTCACTTACTTCCTGCCTCGCAGTGCCCGGTGCAGCTTGGCTCTGCCTCTGAATCTGCCAAGACTATGTTATGATTCCAGTTATCAGTTCAGTCCTCCTTCTCTGCATTCCTAAGCTACTGAACTGCATCAATAGTTTCCGTCATTGTCTAGCCTATGCGGCTCCATGTTAAGAGAAATACTGTATTTAATGGTCATTTAATATTCTTCATCACGCACTACATGTAGAATAAATGCATGCTCTGGTCTTAGAGTCAATTAGCTTTTCCCCTCATGACTTCTAGTTTATATCAACATGTTCCCTAAACATTAGATACCAGATAGGGTTTAGGTACATGTCGCTCCGACCCTCCAGACTTTAGTCTCTGCTCCTAGCACAGAGTTCATAGCCCCCAGCTTCTCCTCGTAACACGTCATTGCCAGTTTGCGCGCACCATTAGGATAGAGGTCCCGGCTCCTTAGGTAGCCCCCTCCTATGTTTCCACCCATTCATGACATATTCTGTTACGTTTGCATCACATGTCTGAGTTACACCTTCTTTTTACTCTTATCTTTCGCGACTGCTACGCGTCACACCTTCTGCTCCACCCACTGCTACGCCTACTACAATGTAATGCTATGTGTTTGCGCTATGTATATATACTCATGTATTGTTATTAAAAGTTAGCGCGCTCATCCCAGATCCAGCCCCAGCAGCTGCTGGGCCCTGTCATCCTATTCCTATGCAGGTTGTCCTGTTCCTGTCCTTATGCTGTATTAAAACCTGCAAAACTCCTACTACCTCGAATCTTGACTCTTATTTATTGAGCTATCTGTTATGATATATGTCTAGTCAAAAATAGGGTATTATTTATTTATTTACCACATAATGGCGCCCGAACAGGGACTTGCCCTTTCCCCACGCGTCGGTGAAGCCACGCCGACCCCTGACCCTCTGCAGTCGTGACGGAACTCTTCTGCGCAGTGGCAGATATTTCTGCTCAAGTATTCCTCAGGCCCACGGAGGAGACGGAGGAGGCGGTCCAGCATCCAGACGAGACGGTGGAGGAACGCGGCGAGTCCCGACCAGAGCCCAAGCCAAGAGTCCAAGGTCCGAGGTATCCGGAGGTCCACCCGTAACCGAAATCCGAAGTTTGTCGTCGTAGCAGTCCAGTCCAGTCCGAGGCCTTCCGTTCTTGCTGCCCGGTGAGTACCGTTACTGGGGTAGTATCTAGACAGGGTCAATTTAATTGACTCTGGTCTGTGGGTTGGTGGTACACAGTCCCACAAACGAAGTGTCCACTCCGGTGGATGCGGGTCCTGACGTGTCTCTTTAAGAGACCGGTAAGTTTCGTACTGTTTCAGCAGTGCATCTAGTTTCTGTTCTAGTCAGTTCTGTTCTCGAGAAATTTCAAGTATTTTCAGGTGGTATTCTGTTCGAACTGTTATTCATAATGTTCTTCATGTATTTTAATGTTGTGGTATGAGTGCGACGTGATTTCGTGTTTTCATTGTGTATTGTATTATGTCCAGATTATAGTCCAGTCATGCCGCTCTTCTCAAAATTACGTCAGTTAAAAACTAGAAAGGGTCTGCTGGAAGCAGCAGTTCCCGTCCCGCCCAGGGACAGTCCAGGTCACTTTATGTATCAGAAGCATGGCATAAGCGCCATATTGTATCTAGATTTATGGGTAGAGTATACCAAACAGTTAGAAGAAAAGTATAGATGGCCCGTATCGGGTACATGGGATGCCGAATGCATCATGCGAGTAGAGGAGGCATTATGGAAAAAGAAAGCCAGACAATCACAGAAAGATGCCATCGAGTTATGGCGCAAAGAAGCTCATAAAAGAACTGAAAAAGAAATCAGAAAGTCAGAATTAAGTAGAGAATCCTTAGAGCGAGCCCAAGAAAGAGAATTAATCGAGATAGGTGAACGAGTTAGAACTGAGCAATCAGACAGACAGAGGAATGCCCTCATTAAGGGTATGTATCCTCTTCTTGCTGAGGGCTTGCCAAAAGCGACCCCGGAGGCATCCAGTAATTTCCCGCCACCATTAGTTCCGACCAAGCTACGTCACAAACCGACCGCAGCTGATATTTTTATTTCGTCCTATCTGGACGACACAGTCCCCGAATATGCAAATCCTGTTCGCGCTCCGCCAGTCCCTGTAAATCAGGTAATTCCTGCTCCTCCAGACACCGGGGTGCCCTTAACCGCTCCCCCAGGTCAGCCCGCCATACAAGTCCAGCCCACGTTACAATTACCGACCCTGCCAGGACGAAAAGCATCAGTTGATGATTCTAGTTTAGGGGCCGCAGGAGGAGGTCTTCCTCAAACCCCGCCGCCATACAAGCGTTTATCAGCACTCGAATTACATGCTCAAGCATCACAGCGTACTCCCAAGAGTAATAAGTCTGTTGCAGAAATCAGGCAAACCCTTGGCGAATGTGTCTATGACCCAGTTCCAGGCGAATTTAATATGGTTTTATATTCCGTACGCGTAAGGAGAGTGACCGAGTATCTAGTCACCTTGCCGAATATGAAAGAAGATTTAGACAGGATATATCGTTTCATCCGTACAGGGGATGACCCACAAAGTATTAGTGATGCCATGTCTCAAAGGAAAGCCGAGATTCAGCGCATGATATTAAAGTTCTTAATTAACTGTCTAATAAGAGAACAGGATTATCCGTCTAAAGACCCGGAAGAAATGAAAACCCTGACAAAGTGGAGTGATAATATAGCCGAAGGAAAGCACAATACCATTGGTGCCATGGAAAGTATGTACAAGAAAATTCGTAGAGAGATAATAAAGATACACGAACAGCGTAAAGCCGCACAAGTAAGCGAGAAAGAAAGTATCTCTGATCCTGAAGAGGAAGACGACGAGAATACCGCCAGAATAGCGTATGTAGGAAAACCTAGATTTCCAGATCGCCATTTACGCCTAGAACACAAGTCTATTTTCCATCATTCAGCACCAGAACAAGGTTCCCTAGAACAAGTATTTCAAGCTACCGATCACATTCTGAAATCACGAATCGGTTATAGTGAGTTAAGTACCATGCATGAACAAGAAATAGTTCGGTCAGCAGTCCGATGGATTACTGATCCTACCACTTTTCCGGACGAAATAGTGGCACAAATGTTCCTGAAAATGCCCCCAGCCGAGCAGCGACTGGTGGGTATGTATATGATTCAGCACCTCATTACTCTGTATGAGGGTCAACATTCTGATCCAGGCCCGTTACATGATATCTTGAACGAGTTACTCCAGTATAGATGGAGAGGTCTAGGTACCGATTTAATTAGTGTCATTCTAGAACAGCGTCACAAATATAGAACATTCTTGAACCCGCATTTTGTCCATGTCTCACCCCCAGAAAGTAAATCATTCTACATAGACAGACAGAATCCGTTACGAGAAGTCCACCCAGTCAGAGGAACGGGTGGCGAAATGCAACGAGTGTTTGTATACACTCCAATCACAAAGATGGAACTTCTCGAAATGAAGAAATTAATTCCCTGTCATGACAAAGATCCAGCAGGGTTCCATCGAGAATTAAAAGACATGCTCCGTATGGGAGAATACACTTACCCAGATATCATTAAAATGTTAAAGGTTCTGCTACCCGCAGGGGTGTATGAAAAGCTAAAGGAAAAAGAATGGGAGGTGGGAGAGAAAAAGATAGATTGGGCAGTCCTAGAAGCAGAAGATAAGATACGTGTACCAGGTACTGGTCTCGGAGATAAATGTAAAGAATTACCAGAATTATTGATTCAAGTTTTACCCAGATTATTAACAACGAAAAAGGAAGACTGGGATGCAATCTCAGCCTGTAAACAGAAACAAGATGAAGATATTAGTGATTTTTATTCGAGGTTTGAAAAGTGCTTTAGTATCAACAGTGGTCTCAAGACAAGTAGTGAGTCATACCCTCACCTTTTCGTTACTAAATTAGTCGAGAATTCAAGTCCATCAATTAAAAACCGAGTTCTGAAAGTCGAAAGCACCTGGCAAGCAAATACTCCGTCCCAGATGCTCCAGATGCTCCAGTACCACCAGAATAGAATCAGGGAAGAGCAAGAACACGAGAGAAAACGTATGAAAGACACGAAAATGAAAGTACTAGTTGCACAATCTGTTCCTCAAGACAGTCAGAAGAGGGGTCCGAATCAAGCCAGTCATCCTGCAACACCCGTTAAAGGGAACTGCAATTATTGTAAACAGCCAGGTCATTTCATAAACGAGTGTGCAGTCCTGAAACATAACATAGCTACTGGTAAGACTAAAGAAAGACCACGTCCGCCTAGACAGGAACAAGTTTCACAGACTCCTCAGTCACAGAATGCACCACAGACAGTTACAGCACCGCAGCCTATTGCTGCAACACAGCATGTTACATCGCAGATGTACCAGTATGCACAGTCTGAGTATCCAGAGTACCAGCCATATTCATGAAACAGCCTAGAGAGGGAGGTAGGCTTGCCTCTCATCGAGATACCTGTAGATCAAGAAGGTCCCTATGTTCATAGTCAAGTATTAGGGAAAGACAGAAAGTTTTTGATTGATACAGGGGCAAGTAGGACCACAATTAGTCACGCCGAAGTTCCAGGGGCTCCGCTCTCAGGCTCAAGAAATGTTTCCCTTGGATTTTCAGGAAAGCCTATCGTTAATGAGATTTCAAAGCCAGTCACTCTAGAAGTAGGTCCATTGTCCCGTACCACTGATCTGTTACTTACTAAGTCATGTCCAGAAAATCTATTAGGCATTAAAACACTGAAAGAGTTAGGTGCAGTTATATGTTGTTCCCCAGAGGGAATACGTCTGTTCCTACGTGACTTTAAGGGTCACTATGTATTACGAGATTTTGATTCCAGACTGTCTAATGTTCCGCAGCATTTATGGGCGCAAGGTCCAACTGATGTAGGTTACATGCAAATCACACCCCATCGTGTGACTCTCAAACCAGGTGTAGTGTTACCACGAATCAGGCAGTATAGATTGCCACCTGAGGCTGTAGCAGCCTTATCCAAAATTATAGACGAGCTCATGGCTCAAGGAGTAGTTGTAGAAACTGACTCCAATGTATGTAACTCTCCGATCATTCCAGTCATGAAACGTACTGATCCAAATGCACCCCCAGTATATCGATTAGTGATTGATTTACGAGAACTTAACAAATGTATTATTCCTCAGTACCCAGTTGTCCCAGACATCTCTTCCCTATTGACAGCCATTGATTCCGAAGCCACGTTCTTTACAGTAATCGACCTTAAGAACGCATTTTTTAGTGTTCCTATTCATCCAGACAGCCAGTTTCTTTTCGGATTCTGTTTAAATGGAAGGAGCTATATGTTCACACGCGCTCCTCAAGGTTTCACAGAAAGCCCTAGTATTTACAGTCAAGCACTTAAGAGACAACTAGACAATATTCACATGCCAACTGACACTGCCCTGCTCCAGTATGTCGATGACCTACTGATCACAGCCCGTTCTGAACGTGACTGCGAGCGAGCGTCACTGACGGTTCTGTATTTCCTAGCCGAGATGGGGCACAAGGTGTCCCCTTCGAAGCTTCAATTCTGTGTCCAGCAAGTGGTCTACTTAGGACACTTACTGTCCAAGAGGGGTAGGCAGTTGACACCAGACCGTATCCAGTTGATAGCGAGTCTTCCTCAGCCCAAGACCCAGAAGGAGGTACGTGCCTTTATCGGCCTTACTTCTTATTGCAGACAATGGATTTCTCAGTATGCATTTCTAGCCAAGCCACTGATACAGTTAACGACACAGGAGGCAGCCGGATCGACTGTCCTCCCTTGGACATCTGAACATACACTTAGTTTCAACGAGTTAAAGAAAGCTTTATGCCAAGCTCCAGTTCTAGCTACACCGAACTACAGTAAGCCTTTTACACTTTTCGTTACTGAACGTGAAGGTACAGCATTATCTGTTCTTACACAAGATCAAGCAGGACAATACAAGCCCTGTGCTTATTTTTCTAGCACACTAGATCCAGTCGCCCAGGCGTTGCCTGCGTGCCTCAAGTCAGTTGCAGCCACAGCACTAGCTATCAGACAAAGTGATTCCATAGTTTTAGGACACTCCTTGACAGTACAAGTCCCACACTCCGTGGAAGTTCTTTTAAACCGAACACAAACACAGCACTTGACAATTGCACGTTTAACAGGTTATGAATTGACACTGTTTCAGCCACACATAGAAATTAGACGCTGCAACATCCTGAATCCTGCTACACTGTTACCATCAGTTAGTTCAAATCCAGCCACACATGATTGCGTGGAAGTAGTTAACATTACGACAAAGCCAAGACAAGATCTGACAGATATTCCGTTACCAGATCCTGACCTGACACTTTATGTGGATGGTTCATGTATGAGAACTAGTACAGGAGAACTAGTCGCCGCGTATGCAGTGACTACTGACACCGAAGTTATTGAAACACACCGTATCGATACCCTGTCCGCTCAAGCAGCAGAGCTAGTTGCTCTGACACAAGCCTGTATACACGCCAAGAACCTGAAAGTTAATGTTTACACAGATTCACGTTACGCATTTGGAGTTGTACACGACTTTGGAGTGCTCTGGCAGGAGAGAGGTTTCATGACTTCTCATGGAACCAAGATTCAGCATGGTCTCCTTATTCAAGCTCTGTTAGATGCCATACACTTACCGACATCTATTGCTATCATGAAATGCAAAGCACATACGAAAGTTACTGACATTATTTCCCAAGGTAATGATCTAGCAGATCGCACAGCCAAGCTTACAGCACAGGCTCTAGACAGTCCAGTTAACATGACACACACTCCAGATCTGACTACATGTATGACAGTTAAGGACCCTACTCAAGATGTCATAGATATCCAGTTACATGCTACTCCCGATGAAATCAAGAAATGGTCTGAACAAGGAGGGGTCCAGACAGATCAAGGATGGTTAACAAAGGGTAGAACCACATGGTTTCTCCCCGACTCTATGGTTCAAGTCATCATTAATACCGCACATAGTCCAGCACATTTAGGAGAAAAAGCTATGTTAAACAGTATCCAGAACATTTGGTTCAACAAGCATTTACGAGCTGCAGCCAAGCAGAAAGTCCGTACCTGTATGATATGTTGTCAGTTTAATCCAGGTAAAAGTGTCCCGGTGGAACAAGGTGGTTTCCAGCCCCCTGACCACCCTTTTGAAGTCCTCCAGATGGATTATATTCAGATGGAGCGATGTCGAGGTTTCAAGTATGTTCTTGTAGTTGTATGCGCTTTGTCCAGATGGACAGAAGCATATCCAGTCCCAGATTACACAGCCGCGACCACTGCCAAGCAGTTGGTTCGTGAGTTTTTCCCTCGATATGGACTCCCTAGAGTCGTATATTCTGATAACGGTCAGCCATTCTCATCTGAGTTGATGAAGCACGTTTCCCTGTTGTTAGGGTACCAGTGGAAGTTTCATTGTGTACGCCATCCTGAAGCAGCCGGTCTAGTCGAGAGACATAATCAGACTCTGAAAATTCGAATTGCCAAAATATGTAAAGAGAAAGGTGTGGACTGGCTAGTGGCTCTGCCAGTTGCTTTGTTTTATATGCGCATGGTCGCACATTCCAGATCAGGTCTGTCCCCGTATGAGGTCGTTTTCGGCCGCCCCCCTAACATGTGGGGTACTCCTAGACCCCGAAGTATTACTGATGTTTCATGTAATATGCTGACAGATTACCTAGCTTCCTTGATGTCTGCCCTCAACTCATGTCGTTCACAGGTTGCCGCCGCATTTCCAGACAATACCGAGGTGGCACCGCATGAGATCGTTCCAGGTTCGATGGTGCTCGTCCGGAACTTTGACAGATCAAGTCCGCTGGAGCCACGTTGGAAGGAGCCCCGACAGGTCCTCCTCACCACCCGTACAGCCGTGAAGTTGGAAGGACGCAAGGGCTGGGTGCACCTTTCTCATGTTAAACTTTTTAAAGGACTGAAGCCGGTCTCCAAAAACATTTCCCAGGATATCAAGACTTGTCAAAACATTGTTCCTAAGGACTGTCCCGCAAATGACATTGATACAACCCCTCCCCTGTTAGAGAAAACTCCGCAGCAGGAGTATAAGCAAAAACTCCGGTCTAGTAAAATAAGTCAGTCAGTTTGATTGTATAAGTCCTCCCCTAGGTGAAACGGTTAGACTGTTTCTGACATGTATAAAATAGACCCCCATAGTGAGAGAGTCAGTCAAAACTCAAACCAATGTATCGTTTTTCTAAGTTTCATATTATTCATCAGCATAATGATTTCCTGCACCAGTTATGCATTTTTCCTGTGTTTTCCAGTTCCTCATGTAAATAAGCCTTCTAATGTTACAGCAGAGCACACGTTTAGTGATCTGCCCCCTCATGAACTGTCCTACCGCCTCGCTATGCGTAATAACTCATTTATCCGCATGTTACATTATTCACACCAGACCAGCAATGCCACTAATTGTTGGGTGTGTGGTCGACTCCCCCCTTTCCAGACACCGAAGGGAGTTCTGCCACTCTTTCCTTATCCTTTTTCCCATAATGGTTCGTGTGGAGCATGGTCCACGTTAACGTCATCCTCAACAGATATGTCCTTTCTTAACAGCACATGTTTCCCAGACAAGCAAGGTTTCCCCCACAGAACAGGTTTAGATCTAGAAAATGAAGTGTATAATTTAGGTAACTATTCTTCGAATTTCATGGTCCTGAATGTTCAGTCTGATACTACTCCAGACTCACCTGCTATTTCAGTATTACCAGTCAAAGGCGAATTATGTGTTCGTAATTATGGTTCTGTACATGTAGGACATAGTGATTGTACTACTATTGTCAAGTATAGTGACAGTGGGAAATCTATTTTTAAAGCTTCACGTCATTCTTATTTTGTTTGTGGTCAAACTGCATATGTTCGTCTGCCCCTCGATTGGGAGGGAACCTGTTACATTGCCTTCCTACAGCCACCTGTTTTCCTAGCCCCACCTGACTACCATAGGAATTCCTTCCTAGTACATACTAGACACAAGAGAAACCTCCCGATTGTCGATTATACTGAAACTGCTGCAGAGCAATTCATTGATATTGATAAAGGTGTTTTCCCTTATTTAGGTACAGTTGTAAATAGTAAGCTAATCCGTAGGTTAACAAGAACCCTTGAAGCAGTAGTAGATGAGACTGCCTCCGCTCTAGGTAACTTAACCGAAGAGCAATCCTTTATGAGAATTGTTGTGCTCCAGAATCGTCTCGTCCTTGACGTCATACTGGCCGATAGGGGCGGGGCCTGTAGAGTCATCGGATCTAGTTGCTGCATTTTCATTCCAAATAACGCGCCGTCTGTTTATTCAGCTATAACCAGACTTCATAAAATTGCCCATCTGTTACACCAAGATCCAGGCACCTGGACATGGTCCGGTTGGTTCTGGAATATAATTTCCGCCTGGGGATGGAAAGTCCTGTCCTTTCTAGGTATCGCAGTAGCGATCATATTCAGCTGCTGCCTCTGTATACAATGTGGCCCTGCGATTTGCGGCATGTGTGCTACCTCTTGTATTCCTAGTCCCAAGCCCCGTTCTAAATCTCGTTCCAAGACAATTCGAGATGAACAAATGGTACTGTATGAAATGATAGATGGTATCATGAATATTGATGTTTCCTGATGGAAACGTAGTGACAAGGAGGGAATGTGGAAAAGTAAATTTTGCCATGTTCTGTGTCCCTACGTGTCATCCATCATATGTTATGTGTGCATGATTAAATATGCATATGTTATTCCCCATGTCCGATTAATGACGCAATTATAGTTGTGTCCACCTCTGGTATGTCATTTCCCAGTCCCCGTGAATACTACGAATATCAGGCCTATGTAAAGTTATGTTGCCACGTTTCTCAGTGTGCACGTTATTTCATTATAAAGTCCCCGTTTCCAGGCCTCAACAGGGCCCGGACATCAGATTCAGCTCCTGTCTCCTGAAGCCTCGCTGAGGAGCGATCCAGCCCCCACCTGTATCCTCGACCTTTCACTTACTTCCTGCCTCGCAGTGCCCGGTGCAGCTTGGCTCTGCCTCTGAATCTGCCAAGACTATGTTATGATTCCAGTTATCAGTTCAGTCCTCCTTCTCTGCATTCCTAAGCTACTGAACTGCATCAATAGTTTCCGTCATTGTCTAGCCTATGCGGCTCCATGTTAAGAGAAATACTGTATTTAATGGTCATTTAATATTCTTCATCACGCACTACATGTAGAATAAATGCATGCTCTGGTCTTAGAGTCAATTAGCTTTTCCCCTCATGACTTCTAGTTTATATCAACATGTTCCCTAAACATTAGATACCAGATAGGGTTTAGGTACATGTCGCTCCGACCCTCCAGACTTTAGTCTCTGCTCCTAGCACAGAGTTCATAGCCCCCAGCTTCTCCTCGTAACACGTCATTGCCAGTTTGCGCGCACCATTAGGATAGAGGTCCCGGCTCCTTAGGTAGCCCCCTCCTATGTTTCCACCCATTCATGACATATTCTGTTACGTTTGCATCACATGTCTGAGTTACACCTTCTTTTTACTCTTATCTTTCGCGACTGCTACGCGTCACACCTTCTGCTCCACCCACTGCTACGCCTACTACAATGTAATGCTATGTGTTTGCGCTATGTATATATACTCATGTATTGTTATTAAAAGTGTGCAGTCCTGAAACATAACATAGCTACTGGTAAGACTAAAGAAAGACCACGTCCGCCTAGACAGGAACAAGTTTCACAGACTCCTCAGTCACAGAATGCACCACAGACAGTTACAGCACCGCAGCCTATTGCTGCAACACAGCATGTTACATCGCAGATGTACCAGTATGCACAGTCTGAGTATCCAGAGTACCAGCCATATTCATGAAACAGCCTAGAGAGGGAGGTAGGCTTGCCTCTCATCGAGATACCTGTAGATCAAGAAGGTCCCTATGTTCATAGTCAAGTATTAGGGAAAGACAGAAAGTTTTTGATTGATACAGGGGCAAGTAGGACCACAATTAGTCACGCCGAAGTTCCAGGGGCTCCGCTCTCAGGCTCAAGAAATGTTTCCCTTGGATTTTCAGGAAAGCCTATCGTTAATGAGATTTCAAAGCCAGTCACTCTAGAAGTAGGTCCATTGTCCCGTACCACTGATCTGTTACTTACTAAGTCATGTCCAGAAAATCTATTAGGCATTAAAACACTGAAAGAGTTAGGTGCAGTTATATGTTGTTCCCCAGAGGGAATACGTCTGTTCCTACGTGACTTTAAGGGTCACTATGTATTACGAGATTTTGATTCCAGACTGTCTAATGTTCCGCAGCATTTATGGGCGCAAGGTCCAACTGATGTAGGTTACATGCAAATCACACCCCATCGTGTGACTCTCAAACCAGGTGTAGTGTTACCACGAATCAGGCAGTATAGATTGCCACCTGAGGCTGTAGCAGCCTTATCCAAAATTATAGACGAGCTCATGGCTCAAGGAGTAGTTGTAGAAACTGACTCCAATGTATGTAACTCTCCGATCATTCCAGTCATGAAACGTACTGATCCAAATGCACCCCCAGTATATCGATTAGTGATTGATTTACGAGAACTTAACAAATGTATTATTCCTCAGTACCCAGTTGTCCCAGACATCTCTTCCCTATTGACAGCCATTGATTCCGAAGCCACGTTCTTTACAGTAATCGACCTTAAGAACGCATTTTTTAGTGTTCCTATTCATCCAGACAGCCAGTTTCTTTTCGGATTCTGTTTAAATGGAAGGAGCTATATGTTCACACGCGCTCCTCAAGGTTTCACAGAAAGCCCTAGTATTTACAGTCAAGCACTTAAGAGACAACTAGACAATATTCACATGCCAACTGACACTGCCCTGCTCCAGTATGTCGATGACCTACTGATCACAGCCCGTTCTGAACGTGACTGCGAGCGAGCGTCACTGACGGTTCTGTATTTCCTAGCCGAGATGGGGCACAAGGTGTCCCCTTCGAAGCTTCAATTCTGTGTCCAGCAAGTGGTCTACTTAGGACACTTACTGTCCAAGAGGGGTAGGCAGTTGACACCAGACCGTATCCAGTTGATAGCGAGTCTTCCTCAGCCCAAGACCCAGAAGGAGGTACGTGCCTTTATCGGCCTTACTTCTTATTGCAGACAATGGATTTCTCAGTATGCATTTCTAGCCAAGCCACTGATACAGTTAACGACACAGGAGGCAGCCGGATCGACTGTCCTCCCTTGGACATCTGAACATACACTTAGTTTCAACGAGTTAAAGAAAGCTTTATGCCAAGCTCCAGTTCTAGCTACACCGAACTACAGTAAGCCTTTTACACTTTTCGTTACTGAACGTGAAGGTACAGCATTATCTGTTCTTACACAAGATCAAGCAGGACAATACAAGCCCTGTGCTTATTTTTCTAGCACACTAGATCCAGTCGCCCAGGCGTTGCCTGCGTGCCTCAAGTCAGTTGCAGCCACAGCACTAGCTATCAGACAAAGTGATTCCATAGTTTTAGGACACTCCTTGACAGTACAAGTCCCACACTCCGTGGAAGTTCTTTTAAACCGAACACAAACACAGCACTTGACAATTGCACGTTTAACAGGTTATGAATTGACACTGTTTCAGCCACACATAGAAATTAGACGCTGCAACATCCTGAATCCTGCTACACTGTTACCATCAGTTAGTTCAAATCCAGCCACACATGATTGCGTGGAAGTAGTTAACATTACGACAAAGCCAAGACAAGATCTGACAGATATTCCGTTACCAGATCCTGACCTGACACTTTATGTGGATGGTTCATGTATGAGAACTAGTACAGGAGAACTAGTCGCCGCGTATGCAGTGACTACTGACACCGAAGTTATTGAAACACACCGTATTGATACCCTGTCCGCTCAAGCAGCAGAGCTAGTTGCTCTGACACAAGCCTGTATACACGCCAAGAACCTGAAAGTTAATGTTTACACAGATTCACGTTACGCATTTGGAGTTGTACACGACTTTGGAGTGCTCTGGCAGGAGAGAGGTTTCATGACTTCTCATGGAACCAAGATTCAGCATGGTCTCCTTATTCAAGCTCTGTTAGATGCCATACACTTACCGACATCTATTGCTATCATGAAATGCAAAGCACATACGAAAGTTACTGACATTATTTCCCAAGGTAATGATCTAGCAGATCGCACAGCCAAGCTTACAGCACAGGCTCTAGACAGTCCAGTTAACATGACACACACTCCAGATCTGACTACATGTATGACAGTTAAGGACCCTACTCAAGATGTCATAGATATCCAGTTACATGCTACTCCCGATGAAATCAAGAAATGGTCTGAACAAGGAGGGGTCCAGACAGATCAAGGATGGTTAACAAAGGGTAGAACCACATGGTTTCTCCCCGACTCTATGGTTCAAGTCATCATTAATACCGCACATAGTCCAGCACATTTAGGAGAAAAAGCTATGTTAAACAGTATCCAGAACATTTGGTTCAACAAGCATTTACGAGCTGCAGCCAAGCAGAAAGTCCGTACCTGTATGATATGTTGTCAGTTTAATCCAGGTAAAAGTGTCCCGGTGGAACAAGGTGGTTTCCAGCCCCCTGACCACCCTTTTGAAGTCCTCCAGATGGATTATATTCAGATGGAGCGATGTCGAGGTTTCAAGTATGTTCTTGTAGTTGTATGCGCTTTGTCCAGATGGACAGAAGCATATCCAGTCCCAGATTACACAGCCGCGACCACTGCCAAGCAGTTGGTTCGTGAGTTTTTCCCTCGATATGGACTCCCTAGAGTCGTATATTCTGATAACGGTCAGCCATTCTCATCTGAGTTGATGAAGCACGTTTCCCTGTTGTTAGGGTACCAGTGGAAGTTTCATTGTGTACGCCATCCTGAAGCAGCCGGTCTAGTCGAGAGACATAATCAGACTCTGAAAATTCGAATTGCCAAAATATGTAAAGAGAAAGGTGTGGACTGGCTAGTGGCTCTGCCAGTTGCTTTGTTTTATATGCGCATGGTCGCACATTCCAGATCAGGTCTGTCCCCGTATGAGGTCGTTTTCGGCCGCCCCCCTAACATGTGGGGTACTCCTAGACCCCGAAGTATTACTGATGTTTCATGTAATATGCTGACAGATTACCTAGCTTCCTTGATGTCTGCCCTCAACTCATGTCGTTCACAGGTTGCCGCCGCATTTCCAGACAATACCGAGGTGGCACCGCATGAGATCGTTCCAGGTTCGATGGTGCTCGTCCGGAACTTTGACAGATCAAGTCCGCTGGAGCCACGTTGGAAGGAGCCCCGACAGGTCCTCCTCACCACCCGTACAGCCGTGAAGTTGGAAGGACGCAAGGGCTGGGTGCACCTTTCTCATGTTAAACTTTTTAAAGGACTGAAGCCGGTCTCCAAAAACATTTCCCAGGATATCAAGACTTGTCAAAACATTGTTCCTAAGGACTGTCCCGCAAATGACATTGATACAACCCCTCCCCTGTTAGAGAAAACTCCGCAGCAGGAGTATAAGCAAAAACTCCGGTCTAGTAAAATAAGTCAGTCAGTTTGATTGTATAAGTCCTCCCCTAGGTGAAACGGTTAGACTGTTTCTGACATGTATAAAATAGACCCCCATAGTGAGAGAGTCAGTCAAAACTCAAACCAATGTATCGTTTTTCTAAGTTTCATATTATTCATCAGCATAATGATTTCCTGCACCAGTTATGCATTTTTCCTGTGTTTTCCAGTTCCTCATGTAAATAAGCCTTCTAATGTTACAGCAGAGCACACGTTTAGTGATCTGCCCCCTCATGAACTGTCCTACCGCCTCGCTATGCGTAATAACTCATTTATCCGCATGTTACATTATTCACACCAGACCAGCAATGCCACTAATTGTTGGGTGTGTGGTCGACTCCCCCCTTTCCAGACACCGAAGGGAGTTCTGCCACTCTTTCCTTATCCTTTTTCCCATAATGGTTCGTGTGGAGCATGGTCCACGTTAACGTCATCCTCAACAGATATGTCCTTTCTTAACAGCACATGTTTCCCAGACAAGCAAGGTTTCCCCCACAGAACAGGTTTAGATCTAGAAAATGAAGTGTATAATTTAGGTAACTATTCTTCGAATTTCATGGTCCTGAATGTTCAGTCTGATACTACTCCAGACTCACCTGCTATTTCAGTATTACCAGTCAAAGGCGAATTATGTGTTCGTAATTATGGTTCTGTACATGTAGGACATAGTGATTGTACTACTATTGTCAAGTATAGTGACAGTGGGAAATCTATTTTTAAAGCTTCACGTCATTCTTATTTTGTTTGTGGTCAAACTGCATATGTTCGTCTGCCCCTCGATTGGGAGGGAACCTGTTACATTGCCTTCCTACAGCCACCTGTTTTCCTAGCCCCACCTGACTACCATAGGAATTCCTTCCTAGTACATACTAGACACAAGAGAAACCTCCCGATTGTCGATTATACTGAAACTGCTGCAGAGCAATTCATTGATATTGATAAAGGTGTTTTCCCTTATTTAGGTACAGTTGTAAATAGTAAGCTAATCCGTAGGTTAACAAGAACCCTTGAAGCAGTAGTAGATGAGACTGCCTCCGCTCTAGGTAACTTAACCGAAGAGCAATCCTTTATGAGAATTGTTGTGCTCCAGAATCGTCTCGTCGTTGACGTCATACTGGCCGATAGGGGCGGGGCCTGTAGAGTCATCGGATCTAGTTGCTGCATTTTCATTCCAAATAACGCGCCGTCTGTTTATTCAGCTATAACCAGACTTCATAAAATTGCCCATCTGTTACACCAAGATCCAGGCACCTGGACATGGTCCGGTTGGTTCTGGAATATAATTTCCGCCTGGGGATGGAAAGTCCTGTCCTTTCTAGGTATCGCAGTAGCGATCATATTCAGCTGCTGCCTCTGTATACAATGTGGCCCTGCGATTTGCGGCATGTGTGCTACCTCTTGTATTCCTAGTCCCAAGCCCCGTTCTAAATCTCGTTCCAAGACAATTCGAGATGAACAAATGGTACTGTATGAAATGATAGATGGTATCATGAATATTGATGTTTCCTGATGGAAACGTAGTGACAAGGAGGGAATGTGGAAAAGTAAATTTTGCCATGTTCTGTGTCCCTACGTGTCATCCATCATATGTTATGTGTGCATGATTAAATATGCATATGTTATTCCCCATGTCCGATTAATGACGCAATTATAGTTGTGTCCACCTCTGGTATGTCATTTCCCAGTCCCCGTGAATACTACGAATATCAGGCCTATGTAAAGTTATGTTGCCACGTTTCTCAGTGTGCACGTTATTTCATTATAAAGTCCCCGTTTCCAGGCCTCAACAGGGCCCGGACATCAGATTCAGCTCCTGTCTCCTGAAGCCTCGCTGAGGAGCGATCCAGCCCCCACCTGTATCCTCGACCTTTCACTTACTTCCTGCCTCGCAGTGCCCGGTGCAGCTTGGCTCTGCCTCTGAATCTGCCAAGACTATGTTATGATTCCAGTTATCAGTTCAGTCCTCCTTCTCTGCATTCCTAAGCTACTGAACTGCATCAATAGTTTCCGTCATTGTCTAGCCTATGCGGCTCCATGTTAAGAGAAATACTGTATTTAATGGTCATTTAATATTCTTCATCACGCACTACATGTAGAATAAATGCATGCTCTGGTCTTAGAGTCAATTAGCTTTTCCCCTCATGACTTCTAGTTTATATCAACATGTTCCCTAAACATTAGATACCAGATAGGGTTTAGGTACATGTCGCTCCGACCCTCCAGACTTTAGTCTCTGCTCCTAGCACAGAGTTCATAGCCCCCAGCTTCTCCTCGTAACACGTCATTGCCAGTTTGCGCGCACCATTAGGATAGAGGTCCCGGCTCCTTAGGTAGCCCCCTCCTATGTTTCCACCCATTCATGACATATTCTGTTACGTTTGCATCACATGTCTGAGTTACACCTTCTTTTTACTCTTATCTTTCGCGACTGCTACGCGTCACACCTTCTGCTCCACCCACTGCTACGCCTACTACAATGTAATGCTATGTGTTTGCGCTATGTATATATACTCATGTATTGTTATTAAAAGTGTGCAGTCCTGAAACATAACATAGCTACTGGTAAGACTAAAGAAAGACCACGTCCGCCTAGACAGGAACAAGTTTCACAGACTCCTCAGTCACAGAATGCACCACAGACAGTTACAGCACCGCAGCCTATTGCTGCAACACAGCATGTTACATCGCAGATGTACCAGTATGCACAGTCTGAGTATCCAGAGTACCAGCCATATTCATGAAACAGCCTAGAGAGGGAGGTAGGCTTGCCTCTCATCGAGATACCTGTAGATCAAGAAGGTCCCTATGTTCATAGTCAAGTATTAGGGAAAGACAGAAAGTTTTTGATTGATACAGGGGCAAGTAGGACCACAATTAGTCACGCCGAAGTTCCAGGGGCTCCGCTCTCAGGCTCAAGAAATGTTTCCCTTGGATTTTCAGGAAAGCCTATCGTTAATGAGATTTCAAAGCCAGTCACTCTAGAAGTAGGTCCATTGTCCCGTACCACTGATCTGTTACTTACTAAGTCATGTCCAGAAAATCTATTAGGCATTAAAACACTGAAAGAGTTAGGTGCAGTTATATGTTGTTCCCCAGAGGGAATACGTCTGTTCCTACGTGACTTTAAGGGTCACTATGTATTACGAGATTTTGATTCCAGACTGTCTAATGTTCCGCAGCATTTATGGGCGCAAGGTCCAACTGATGTAGGTTACATGCAAATCACACCCCATCGTGTGACTCTCAAACCAGGTGTAGTGTTACCACGAATCAGGCAGTATAGATTGCCACCTGAGGCTGTAGCAGCCTTATCCAAAATTATAGACGAGCTCATGGCTCAAGGAGTAGTTGTAGAAACTGACTCCAATGTATGTAACTCTCCGATCATTCCAGTCATGAAACGTACTGATCCAAATGCACCCCCAGTATATCGATTAGTGATTGATTTACGAGAACTTAACAAATGTATTATTCCTCAGTACCCAGTTGTCCCAGACATCTCTTCCCTATTGACAGCCATTGATTCCGAAGCCACGTTCTTTACAGTAATCGACCTTAAGAACGCATTTTTTAGTGTTCCTATTCATCCAGACAGCCAGTTTCTTTTCGGATTCTGTTTAAATGGAAGGAGCTATATGTTCACACGCGCTCCTCAAGGTTTCACAGAAAGCCCTAGTATTTACAGTCAAGCACTTAAGAGACAACTAGACAATATTCACATGCCAACTGACACTGCCCTGCTCCAGTATGTCGATGACCTACTGATCACAGCCCGTTCTGAACGTGACTGCGAGCGAGCGTCACTGACGGTTCTGTATTTCCTAGCCGAGATGGGGCACAAGGTGTCCCCTTCGAAGCTTCAATTCTGTGTCCAGCAAGTGGTCTACTTAGGACACTTACTGTCCAAGAGGGGTAGGCAGTTGACACCAGACCGTATCCAGTTGATAGCGAGTCTTCCTCAGCCCAAGACCCAGAAGGAGGTACGTGCCTTTATCGGCCTTACTTCTTATTGCAGACAATGGATTTCTCAGTATGCATTTCTAGCCAAGCCACTGATACAGTTAACGACACAGGAGGCAGCCGGATCGACTGTCCTCCCTTGGACATCTGAACATACACTTAGTTTCAACGAGTTAAAGAAAGCTTTATGCCAAGCTCCAGTTCTAGCTACACCGAACTACAGTAAGCCTTTTACACTTTTCGTTACTGAACGTGAAGGTACAGCATTATCTGTTCTTACACAAGATCAAGCAGGACAATACAAGCCCTGTGCTTATTTTTCTAGCACACTAGATCCAGTCGCCCAGGCGTTGCCTGCGTGCCTCAAGTCAGTTGCAGCCACAGCACTAGCTATCAGACAAAGTGATTCCATAGTTTTAGGACACTCCTTGACAGTACAAGTCCCACACTCCGTGGAAGTTCTTTTAAACCGAACACAAACACAGCACTTGACAATTGCACGTTTAACAGGTTATGAATTGACACTGTTTCAGCCACACATAGAAATTAGACGCTGCAACATCCTGAATCCTGCTACACTGTTACCATCAGTTAGTTCAAATCCAGCCACACATGATTGCGTGGAAGTAGTTAACATTACGACAAAGCCAAGACAAGATCTGACAGATATTCCGTTACCAGATCCTGACCTGACACTTTATGTGGATGGTTCATGTATGAGAACTAGTACAGGAGAACTAGTCGCCGCGTATGCAGTGACTACTGACACCGAAGTTATTGAAACACACCGTATTGATACCCTGTCCGCTCAAGCAGCAGAGCTAGTTGCTCTGACACAAGCCTGTATACACGCCAAGAACCTGAAAGTTAATGTTTACACAGATTCACGTTACGCATTTGGAGTTGTACACGACTTTGGAGTGCTCTGGCAGGAGAGAGGTTTCATGACTTCTCATGGAACCAAGATTCAGCATGGTCTCCTTATTCAAGCTCTGTTAGATGCCATACACTTACCGACATCTATTGCTATCATGAAATGCAAAGCACATACGAAAGTTACTGACATTATTTCCCAAGGTAATGATCTAGCAGATCGCACAGCCAAGCTTACAGCACAGGCTCTAGACAGTCCAGTTAACATGACACACACTCCAGATCTGACTACATGTATGACAGTTAAGGACCCTACTCAAGATGTCATAGATATCCAGTTACATGCTACTCCCGATGAAATCAAGAAATGGTCTGAACAAGGAGGGGTCCAGACAGATCAAGGATGGTTAACAAAGGGTAGAACCACATGGTTTCTCCCCGACTCTATGGTTCAAGTCATCATTAATACCGCACATAGTCCAGCACATTTAGGAGAAAAAGCTATGTTAAACAGTATCCAGAACATTTGGTTCAACAAGCATTTACGAGCTGCAGCCAAGCAGAAAGTCCGTACCTGTATGATATGTTGTCAGTTTAATCCAGGTAAAAGTGTCCCGGTGGAACAAGGTGGTTTCCAGCCCCCTGACCACCCTTTTGAAGTCCTCCAGATGGATTATATTCAGATGGAGCGATGTCGAGGTTTCAAGTATGTTCTTGTAGTTGTATGCGCTTTGTCCAGATGGACAGAAGCATATCCAGTCCCAGATTACACAGCCGCGACCACTGCCAAGCAGTTGGTTCGTGAGTTTTTCCCTCGATATGGACTCCCTAGAGTCGTATATTCTGATAACGGTCAGCCATTCTCATCTGAGTTGATGAAGCACGTTTCCCTGTTGTTAGGGTACCAGTGGAAGTTTCATTGTGTACGCCATCCTGAAGCAGCCGGTCTAGTCGAGAGACATAATCAGACTCTGAAAATTCGAATTGCCAAAATATGTAAAGAGAAAGGTGTGGACTGGCTAGTGGCTCTGCCAGTTGCTTTGTTTTATATGCGCATGGTCGCACATTCCAGATCAGGTCTGTCCCCGTATGAGGTCGTTTTCGGCCGCCCCCCTAACATGTGGGGTACTCCTAGACCCCGAAGTATTACTGATGTTTCATGTAATATGCTGACAGATTACCTAGCTTCCTTGATGTCTGCCCTCAACTCATGTCGTTCACAGGTTGCCGCCGCATTTCCAGACAATACCGAGGTGGCACCGCATGAGATCGTTCCAGGTTCGATGGTGCTCGTCCGGAACTTTGACAGATCAAGTCCGCTGGAGCCACGTTGGAAGGAGCCCCGACAGGTCCTCCTCACCACCCGTACAGCCGTGAAGTTGGAAGGACGCAAGGGCTGGGTGCACCTTTCTCATGTTAAACTTTTTAAAGGACTGAAGCCGGTCTCCAAAAACATTTCCCAGGATATCAAGACTTGTCAAAACATTGTTCCTAAGGACTGTCCCGCAAATGACATTGATACAACCCCTCCCCTGTTAGAGAAAACTCCGCAGCAGGAGTATAAGCAAAAACTCCGGTCTAGTAAAATAAGTCAGTCAGTTTGATTGTATAAGTCCTCCCCTAGGTGAAACGGTTAGACTGTTTCTGACATGTATAAAATAGACCCCCATAGTGAGAGAGTCAGTCAAAACTCAAACCAATGTATCGTTTTTCTAAGTTTCATATTATTCATCAGCATAATGATTTCCTGCACCAGTTATGCATTTTTCCTGTGTTTTCCAGTTCCTCATGTAAATAAGCCTTCTAATGTTACAGCAGAGCACACGTTTAGTGATCTGCCCCCTCATGAACTGTCCTACCGCCTCGCTATGCGTAATAACTCATTTATCCGCATGTTACATTATTCACACCAGACCAGCAATGCCACTAATTGTTGGGTGTGTGGTCGACTCCCCCCTTTCCAGACACCGAAGGGAGTTCTGCCACTCTTTCCTTATCCTTTTTCCCATAATGGTTCGTGTGGAGCATGGTCCACGTTAACGTCATCCTCAACAGATATGTCCTTTCTTAACAGCACATGTTTCCCAGACAAGCAAGGTTTCCCCCACAGAACAGGTTTAGATCTAGAAAATGAAGTGTATAATTTAGGTAACTATTCTTCGAATTTCATGGTCCTGAATGTTCAGTCTGATACTACTCCAGACTCACCTGCTATTTCAGTATTACCAGTCAAAGGCGAATTATGTGTTCGTAATTATGGTTCTGTACATGTAGGACATAGTGATTGTACTACTATTGTCAAGTATAGTGACAGTGGGAAATCTATTTTTAAAGCTTCACGTCATTCTTATTTTGTTTGTGGTCAAACTGCATATGTTCGTCTGCCCCTCGATTGGGAGGGAACCTGTTACATTGCCTTCCTACTGCCACCTGTTTTCCTAGCCCCACCTGACTACCATAGGAATTCCTTCCTAGTACATACTAGACACAAGAGAAACCTCCCGATTGTCGATTATACTGAAACTGCTGCAGAGCAATTCATTGATATTGATAAAGGTGTTTTCCCTTATTTAGGTACAGTTGTAAATAGTAAGCTAATCCGTAGGTTAACAAGAACCCTTGAAGCAGTAGTAGATGAGACTGCCTCCGCTCTAGGTAACTTAACCGAAGAGCAATCCTTTATGAGAATTGTTGTGCTCCAGAATCGTCTCGTCCTTGACGTCATACTGGCCGATAGGGGCGGGGCCTGTAGAGTCATCGGATCTAGTTGCTGCATTTTCATTCCAAATAACGCGCCGTCTGTTTATTCAGCTATAACCAGACTTCATAAAATTGCCCATCTGTTACACCAAGATCCAGGCACCTGGACATGGTCCGGTTGGTTCTGGAATATAATTTCCGCCTGGGGATGGAAAGTCCTGTCCTTTCTAGGTATCGCAGTAGCGATCATATTCAGCTGCTGCCTCTGTATACAATGTGGCCCTGCGATTTGCGGCATGTGTGCTACCTCTTGTATTCCTAGTCCCAAGCCCCGTTCTAAATCTCGTTCCAAGACAATTCGAGATGAACAAATGGTACTGTATGAAATGATAGATGGTATCATGAATATTGATGTTTCCTGATGGAAACGTAGTGACAAGGAGGGAATGTGGAAAAGTAAATTTTGCCATGTTCTGTGTCCCTACGTGTCATCCATCATATGTTATGTGTGCATGATTAAATATGCATATGTTATTCCCCATGTCCGATTAATGACGCAATTATAGTTGTGTCCACCTCTGGTATGTCATTTCCCAGTCCCCGTGAATACTACGAATATCAGGCCTATGTAAAGTTATGTTGCCACGTTTCTCAGTGTGCACGTTATTTCATTATAAAGTCCCCGTTTCCAGGCCTCAACAGGGCCCGGACATCAGATTCAGCTCCTGTCTCCTGAAGCCTCGCTGAGGAGCGATCCAGCCCCCACCTGTATCCTCGACCTTTCACTTACTTCCTGCCTCGCAGTGCCCGGTGCAGCTTGGCTCTGCCTCTGAATCTGCCAAGACTATGTTATGATTCCAGTTATCAGTTCAGTCCTCCTTCTCTGCATTCCTAAGCTACTGAACTGCATCAATAGTTTCCGTCATTGTCTAGCCTATGCGGCTCCATGTTAAGAGAAATACTGTATTTAATGGTCATTTAATATTCTTCATCACGCACTACATGTAGAATAAATGCATGCTCTGGTCTTAGAGTCAATTAGCTTTTCCCCTCATGACTTCTAGTTTATATCAACATGTTCCCTAAACATTAGATACCAGATAGGGTTTAGGTACATGTCGCTCCGACCCTCCAGACTTTAGTCTCTGCTCCTAGCACAGAGTTCATAGCCCCCAGCTTCTCCTCGTAACACGTCATTGCCAGTTTGCGCGCACCATTAGGATAGAGGTCCCGGCTCCTTAGGTAGCCCCCTCCTATGTTTCCACCCATTCATGACATATTCTGTTACGTTTGCATCACATGTCTGAGTTACACCTTCTTTTTACTCTTATCTTTCGCGACTGCTACGCGTCACACCTTCTGCTCCACCCACTGCTACGCCTACTACAATGTAATGCTATGTGTTTGCGCTATGTATATATACTCATGTATTGTTATTAAAAGTTAGCGCGCTCATCCCAGATCCAGCCCCAGCAGCTGCTGGGCCCTGTCATCCTATTCCTATGCAGGTTGTCCTGTTCCTGTCCTTATGCTGTATTAAAACCTGCAAAACTCCTACTACCTCGAATCTTGACTCTTATTTATTGAGCTATCTGTTATGATATATGTCTAGTCAAAAATAGGGTATTATTTATTTATTTACCACAGTTTTGTATTCCCGGGACATGCTCCACCTTTAATGAGATGCCATTGGCTATCAGCCACTCCCATATCTGCTTAGCCTGGGCAGAGAGAACCTGAGATCTCACCCACCCTATTTGAGCATATAGAGTGTGGCGGTGGTGTTCTCCGTCCTGAGGAAGACAAAAGATCCCTGGATCCTTGGAAGGAAGGTTCGAAGGTTGAGAAACACCAGCTTCAGTTCTAGAAGATTTTTAAAACACGATGCTTCCTGTTTGGACAACTTGTCATGAATCTCTAAATCCTGCAGGGGGTCTCTCAATCCTTGCTTGGAGGCATACAAAGTCATTACCATCTGTGGTGCAGTGGAGAAAGAAGAGGTCCTGAGAGATGTTGTCCAAGACCTTCCACCAGGACATTGCCGATGTCATGTTTGAGGTTATTCAAGTGATGTCCTTGAAAGAGCCCAGAGATTGAGCCCACTGCGCATTAAGCTGTTCCTGCAGAGGTATCTTGCGTAGGCAGTAGTTGGGGATTAACGGGATGAAAGATGATATCCTCCCTAGCATAGATTTGTATGTCCGTGCAGACTTTTTTTGAAGACAGTAGACATGTTATCTTTTGTGGATGTGAAATCCTTTTCTCCTGTGGGAAAGGCCTTTGAAAGCTTTTAACCAGGACTGCTCCTAGAAAAACCAGCAACCTGGAAGGGATGAGAGATTATTTTTTCTCGTTGAGGCAGGGCACTAGGGACTGAAATTGTTGCTGGCAGGCATCTGTAAATGGCTGCCTGGAAGGACGAAGCTATGATTAGCCCATCTCCCAGGTAGGGGTACACCTGGTGATCAGACCGTCAGTGCAAAGTTGCTACCACAGCCATGTACTTGGTAAAACTCTGGGGGCTGACTTCAACCCGAAGGGTAGCACTTTTAATTGATACTGGCACCCTGCCACTTGAAACCTGAATGCTTGGGAAGTATGGTGATGTGGAAATAGGCATTCAGCAGATCGAGGGAGGAAAGATAATCTCCTGCATCCATGAGAAGCAAGAACTACTGGAGAGAAAGCATTCTGAACGGCTGATTTTTGATTAACTTGCTGAATAATCTGAGAACCATTATTTGCCTCCATTTCCCTGTTTCTGTCTTGATGAGGAAAAAGTGGGAGTACAATCCCAGATGGTGGCTAATGGCGTGGCACCTCTTCTATTGCCTGTTTGGAGAGGAGTATGAAAACAAGTTATTTACCTGTAACTTTATTTCTGCAGTAATGGAAACTTTCATACATTCACATGCTTGAATCATTCCCCGTCGTCGAGATGGGAGTCCCCGTTATTTATAAAAAAATAATGCAAAGCCATTACAAACCAGAAACCAGGCCTAGGCCCATTCCAGTTTTGTAACATATCCACCTCTTTTTGTAAAAGAGACCAAATAAAATCAACAACCAATCAGATCAGCCTCACCCTCTAAAACCCTCCTGAGAGAACCTCAGACCCTCATATTTTCATAGCCATAGTGCCATGGGATAACGATAAAGATGCAGAAGGTCGAGCTTTCCCAGGGGAGGAGGGAGGATTGCATGTGAATCTATGAAAGTTTTCAATACTGGAGAACTAAAGTTACAGGTAAGTAACTTGTTTTCTTACTCCAGTATTGGAACTTTCATAGATTCACATGCTTGAATCAGAGTAGCTAGCAGTCATGAGCAAATTGTTTGTTCTTATCATCTTGAACAAACATTATGAATGCACCAATAAGATTAGAGAATGGAAAAAAAAATAGTCAATTTGGACTTTTATTTATTTATTTAATTTTAAATTGAAGACTGTTATAAGTCCAGCCCAACCGAAAATTCAAAGAAGTAGTGGGGAAACAAAAGACATCATCAAAGCTTATACGCAAATAGCTCTCTCTCTCTCTCTCTCTCTCTCTATATATATATATATATATATATATATATATATATATATATATATATATATATATATATATATATATATATATATATATATATAAGCTCCTGGGTCCGCCACCAAACGAAGGAGCACTCAAGCAACAGAGAAGGTTTGACCCGTAACCTTTATTGTTAGGTACAAACTGCACACGCAGGTGGGCGGGATATGCAGAAACTTCGAATCACCTGACGCGTTTCAATTACTATCTTCCTCAGAGGCTTCCACCGAAGTTTTCGTGCGGCACTCCCACATGCTCACTGATTGGGCCATTTCACGCCCCTGAGCATTGTGGATGTTGAAGTCATTAAAGTCCATGAATGAACGCACTGTATTAACTGCTGCTTTGTATGAGCCGCTAGACTCTGGATGAGCCTCCACTAGCGCTGCAGTTTTAATACAGCTCAGCTGCTCCACAGTCCGCCATCCTAATGAGCCCCTTAATCAGTGGCACTACTATAGAAATAAACTGTGGGCCTCATTTATGAGGCCCCTTGCGCCATTGGAACATCACTTTTTGTGACGTTCCGTGGCGCAGAAGTCTGCGTGATATTTATCAGGCAGCACTAAGCCACTTTTTTTGGCTTATTGCTGCCTGATAAATATCAGTCCCTTTAACACAGTATTCTGCGTTAGATAGGCGTGCAATGGCTGTTGCCGGGGGGCGTTCCCAGGAACATCCATGGCCTTTTGACACTGCCCCAGATTTACAAGAAATCGTAAATCTGAGGCAGTGCCAAAAGCTTAAGCTTCCCTAGCGGAAGCGTAAGAGGGGCGCAACGGGGAGAAATATCTTTATTTATCCTTATTTTTCCTTTTTCTAGAAAGAGGAAAAGCCTCTTGTGATTATTTTTGTACAGAGAGGTTTCCCTTACTGTACAAAAAAAATCATCCCCGCAAGGCAGGCACCTTTGCACCATTGTGCAAAGGTGCCTGTGTTGGCGCAGGCAGCCCATTGTGCGCCAGCGTCGGGGAAAAGGACAGGAATGTGCCGTATCTATAAGATCCGGCACATTCCTGCCCTTTTCTTTTGCCTTAGGGAAGTGCAGCAGGAAGGCCTGCTGAGCTTCCCTACGGCAAAACATCATAAAATCCTTGTCTCTGTAGTTCGCTCTTGTGTGACTTCAAAAACGATGTTATTCCAAAACATATTGGTACATATAATCAGACATTATGTACATTGGGGTTATAAATAGATAAATAGATAAATAAATACATATATTATCCTTTAAACTTTTATTGCTAATAATGTATCCAATTTGAAAAATGTGCAAATTGGTTTCAAGCTGTTTCGTTTTTGTTCTAATTTGATTTGAGTACACATGCAAACACATACACCTTTATTAACCTCATAGATAAACATCATAATTGTTTTTAGCAAATTTGAGTTTGGGGTGTAAAATAGGAAATGTGCAAATACTGCTGAAGTGAGTCGACAATGCTTTAGTATTATTCATGAAAAAAACTTATAATGAGAAGATTAGTTCATAGTGGGACAAATACCATAAATCTAGCTTAGTGTCAATTCTCATTAAAACCATATAAATACAATAAACAACTATGGTTTCTACTTTGTGATAAAAGTGCAAATACTCCGAATGCAAAAACTGCTGCTCGTGCAGAAAAACAGTAGTGGTCTGGTCTCTCAGTTGGTAAAACTGTCGACAGGTTCCTGGAGTGCCACGCTTACTAAGATAATAAGTGCTAAAGTGCATACAGTGTTAAAGTGAAAAAGTGTAAAATATGTAAAACAAGTTGCTTTTTACTTTTTAGAAACGGCAGATAGATAGGACCTGTTGCTATTAATTATAGTAGTAATTTCGAACTGGTTGCTGGTACTAATGCTAGGGATCCCCCTTCAAAACTTTATTACATAAATAATTTTTTGTGTAAAGATGGAGGTAAAAAAGCAGATGTAAAAAGGTGAATGTAAACTTTACTGATCTATAACTAACAAACTGTTCAACTCAGAGAAATTAGCTGTATTGAGATTTAGGTGGCTGATAAGTGAGTCTAATATGGACATGAAATTTACATTCCAAAATTGGAGTTGATATATTTTTAAATTTCATCTATTAGATTGTAAAATGTAAGACTTCACATGGAGACATAGTGCCTAGGGAAAACCAACTTGTAGTAAGACCACATTGTGGACATGCTGTAAAACCTCTATAGAAGTCCTTAAGATCATTCTATAAGAAATTGTGCATGTCTTCCCCTGTATTCAGACCCTGAGGGTATTTGGTATTTAGTTAAATAATATAACGAGATTCCAATTGGAGTAATCGCATTTCATGATTACCACCTCTTTTGTTGGTAGGTACTGAATCTAAAACACAGTATTGGAGACAATTTAGATTGTTAGCATGCTCCAATTTAAAATGTCTGTCTACGGGGTATGTGGGGTCGGAATTGACTATAGCTCGTACATGTTGTAATATACGATCGTGCACTTGCAACTTGGTGCTGCCAATATACCGTAGTACACATGTACATTGTAACATATAGACTGCGTATTCCGTTCGACAGGTGAAATTACCCTTAATTGCTATACTCTCTGTAGAAAAAGCAGTGGTGTAGGTAGTAGTATTCTTACCAAATGTACAGGTGCAGCAAGAGCTGCACCTGTAAAATCCTCTTTTTGGGGATAACCAACTGCTTTTGCACTCTAGTTCAGGACTAGTTTGAACTAAGTGGTTATACATGGAGCATGCTCTACGGAAAGTAAAAGTGGGCCTGGAAGGGAGTACTTGCT
Organism: Lissotriton helveticus; assembly: GCF_964261635.1. Classification (NCBI taxonomy): domain Eukaryota; kingdom Metazoa; phylum Chordata; class Amphibia; order Caudata; family Salamandridae; genus Lissotriton; species Lissotriton helveticus. The sequence continues at coordinate 468,851,368 of NC_136062.1, forward strand.
TCAAAGTTGCATCTGTCAAAATAATAGGCCATTGTTTGTTTATGATCGAATTAATCTCTTGTGCCTGTTTACTGTATGTAGTAATGAGCCTACATGAGGCCTTGTCATGCTCATTATCTTCAATCTCTTTTTCACAAGAGGTGCTGGGTGCGTAATCTGCACCACTCAACAGGATTTGTCTGTCTTTCTTACTGGCTTTATTTTTAGCTGCCTTCAGTTTGCTGGGGTTGTAACCCCTCTCTAAAAACCTTTGTGTTGCTCCATTCTGATGGAATATAAGGTCAGATTAATTGCTCCATGCTCTGCGTATGCGTAAATATACGCCATATGGGAGGCTAGTGATGGTATGGGCAGGGCGAAAACTATTGGCTTGTAAAATGCTGTTACCAGCGGTGGGCTTACTATATAAGCAGGTCTTACTATATAAGCAGGTCTCAATGTTGTTTTGGTTGATGTAAACCTGGATGTCCAGGAAATTGGCACTCGTGTCATCAATGTTAGGAGTGAATTGTAGGTTCATGATATTGACATTTATTCTACTCACAAACTCCTACCTTTTCTTGTGTGCCGTGCCATATTACAAAAATATCATCAATATAGCGCCACCATCGTACAATATGTTTGCACCAGATGTCTTTATATTTATTCCTGAGGACATGCTCCTCCCACCAGCCCACGTGGAGACATGTGTAGCTGGGGGAGAAGCATGCCCCATGGCTACTCCCTGTAGTTGTTGAAACAAAATTCCGTCAAATGAGAACACATTATTGAACAAGCACCATCTAATCATGGAAAGTAGCATCTTATTGTGTGAATAGAATTCAACAGGTCTTTTGTTTAAATAATATTCAACTGCTTGCATTGCATCCATATGCCTGATACTGGTATAGAGGACAGCGATGTCCAATGTTACAAATCTGTACTCTTGAGCCCAAACTTGCGTACTCAGTTTGAATAAAAAATCTTTACTGTCGTGTATTTAGGTAGGCAGGTGTGAGAAAGTGGCTCTATATATACTGGACAATAAGGCTGTACAGTGTATATAGAGTCCACAAACCCCAAAGGTATAACAGAGGTTAAAGTCAGAACTGACCGTACTCTCCAAAGTGGTAGCTTGGTCAAGCAGTAAGGCAGTACCAGAGGACAGTGTAAAGCATTTGTTGTACACACTCAGTCAGCAAAAGGTTTCACACACTCAAGAACTGAACTCCAGGCCAACTGTTGTTATATCCTCACATATAGTTGTTTTATTTTTAGAACCAACAGTTATAAAAATATACTTTTCAAGGTACGAGTACTCTCATGTAAATACTTTGCAGAGGAGCAATAAGTTTGTACACACAATAATTACAGGATAGCTAGGAAGCAATACAGTTCTGAACCACACTCTAGCATTGAGCTCAATGGGTTTTTCATAGGAAAGTACAGTAGATTACTTTATGGATTACTTTGGTAGTTCCAGGACTAGATCTTAGATTCAGTCCTGGGGTCTAAGCTGAAACCAGATTAGCAAAAACGTTTTAGTTACTGTGATGAATTTCCCTGAATATAAAGCTGTTTTAAAGGTTCACACTTAGAAACTTTTCGAGGTGATTATGACAATGTTATTCAATGGGAGGAAATTCAGGTTACAGGTAAAGTACGATCGCGTTACTTTTGTAGCCCAGCATTAGTCTCCTAGGGCCAGCACTGGGGGCTTGACTCAAAACAGGTAGGTAATTGTGTTTCAGTATTTCGTACGATTTTTAAAGAATATTTGCAGTTTTCAAAAGTAGACACTTTGAAGAAATTTCATAGAAAAGCAGACAATGGGTTCCTATGGAGAAAATACAGGTTAAACAGTAAACCCGCTAGGGATTACTTTTGCGGTTCAGTACTGGGCTAAAAGGTACAGTACTGGCTTCTCTCCTGATCACAGGTGAGTATTTTTGAATTCGGACTTTGGCTGATTTTATAAGAATATTTTCAGTTTTCAAAACTCCACACAAAATTTTCGAGTAAAAATGGGTCAATGTTATCCAACGGCAGGTAAGTGAATTACCGGTTTCCAGGTGAGTACATGGTTGGTGAAGTTAGGGTTCTGGGCGTAGACTCAGGGGTCCCCCAGGGTCAGGTGAGTACAGTTAGTTCAGTCCCAGCGGCGCAGGAGTGGCCGGATGCAGAGGTAGGTAGGCCCAATGTTATCCAATGAGGAAAAGGGAGCCTTCGGTTGGTGGCGGCTGGCTAGCAGGGGGCTGGGCTCCTGGTCACTTGCTCAGGGCAAGGGGGGAAGTAAGATAGGAAAGACAGCCAGCGGCACTCGGGCGGCTGGGTGCAGGGTGCTTTTGAGCCGTCGAGCGCTCAATGTTATCCAATGAGAATCTTGAAAAAGGAACAAAGGCTGCAGGCTCGGGGACGGTGACTCTCCAGGGGCGACCAGCACTTCAAGAGGTAAGTGGGGATCTTGGAGCACAGGTAGGCACCCCAAAGGGAGGCACAGGGGGCCGCGGGGCACCGGGTGCAGGGGTGTCTTTGGGGGTCGGAAAAACGTACCCTCAGCTGGTCGCGGTTGGGGTGGCCCCTGGTTCTGAGTCTGCACGCGTTGGCTGGTTCGTCGAGGAGGGTCTTTGGGCACTGGACTTCGGGTCCCAGTCGCCAGGGGGACGTCCTCTTGGTCTTGGTTCGGGTTGGCCCGGCCCGGGTTCGGCTGGTGCAGAGTGGGCTGGTCCGGAGCTTCCTGGTGAGCACCAGGTGGGTTGTTGCGGCAGAGTCTCTGCTGATGGGAGTCCCAATCTTCGAGAGGGTCAAGGCAGGCAGGTCCTCTGGGTGTCCCAAGGTTGCTGTCCGCGGAGGTCGCTGGGATTAGGCAGGAGCAGGTTCCAGAATCAACAGGCCGGCAGGTCTGGGGCCAAGTCAGTTGTTGTTGTCCTGTTGTTAGCAGCTACGCGGCGGGTCTTCTTCTTCTTGATCTTCTTTCTTCTTTTGATATTGGGATTTGCGGAAGGAAGGTTCAGGGAGCTCCTAAATACTAAATTTAGGGGCGTTACAGGTAGGGCAAGGACAGGGACCAATGGGTCCCTGTCCTGGGGTGAGGACACCCCCTAGCCTGCTACTCTCCTGCGGGAGGGGGGCAGGAGCCTAGCTGGGATTGGGCAGGGCTCCCCATCTACAAGATGGCCGGAGCCCGGGGTCGTGCTTCACCTCGCCTCCTCCATCTGAGGGGTGGAGTTAGCAAAGGTTGGCACATCCTCCTTCCTGATGTCGTTTTTCCTGCCAGTTTTCCCGCCAGAGTGGGGGTAAAACGGGCCAGTTGCTGGGTACAGCAAATGGTCTGGAGAAGCTCTCAGAGGCGGTATGCCTTTGAAGCTTCCCCCTGTCCATCCTGGGGGAGGAGACATATCACCTTGCTCAGGATGTGCATTGTTGCAGGCCCAGGAGAGCGGGGGGCTCTCCACCCAGGGGTCCAACAACATGTCTGCTGTGTGGCAGCCTCTGCAGCCACTCAGCCCAGACGTGGATTGTAGGTTCGGGTTTTGGAGGGCATCTCTAAGATGCCCTCTTGTGCATTTTACATTAAATCCCACACTGGCATCAGTGCGGGTTTACTGTACTGAGAAGTTTGGTACCAAACTTGTCAGTCTTCAGTGTAGCCATTATGGTGCTGTGGACTTCGTAATGACAACCTCCCAGTACCATATACTCTTAAATGGCATCACTGCACTTACAGTGCCCAAGAATGGCCCTGGGTACTGTAGGGGCACAGGGCTCATGCACCTGTGTCCTCACCTCTGGAATAGGGCACCCAGCTAGAGGGGTGACTGAAGTATGCCAGGGCAGTGGGTTCTGCGGGCATGGCACGCAGGGATGTGTGCCATGTCGACTCCTGTTTTAGTTCTGTACTTAGGCACTCAGCCTGCAAAGGCAGTGTGTGGGTGCCAGGGTACAGGGCCCCTGACGGTGGCACAATAAGTGCTGCAGCCCTCAGGGGTCTTCTCTGGTCACCATGCCCTGGGTACCTAGGGTACCATTTACTAGGGGCTGACAGGTGGCCAGAGGCGCCAATTGGGTATTTTGTTTCAGCATAGCTTTTCTTTTTAGGGAAGGGAGACGAGCCCTGGGTACCTGATTGGCACGGACCCAGGGCACACTCAGTCAAAGCACATCAGCAGTTGAGAAAAAAGTGGGGGCAAACCAAGGCAAGAAAGATGGCTCTTTCTCACAGCAGGCCAGTAACAAACTCCTGTAAATAAAAATCCACATAGCGAGATGTGCTCTCCAAGGTGCTTTTCCTGGCTGAAATAATAGGTCTGCCAGGAACAGGATTAATGCTCTTGTGCACCTTTGGTATACAGTACATGGTCGGACGAACAGGGAAACCGTTGTTGAGAAAAGTAAATTCCTCTTTACTAATCATAGAATCGCTCCTCCACATTGTGAGATCACCCTTATAATTTTTTTTTTCTTTTTAAATCTTATTATTAACCTTGCTTAATGGTACATAAAAAACATAGCAGCGTACATTTTGCAGGAGATACTCAGCGAACTCTGATTCATACAGTAGGCAGGTCAAAACATTACCAAAGACCACCCCACGCTTCACACCCCACCCGCCTCCCCCCTGATCCTCGGTATTTTCGCCAGGGGCCCCAGACCTACCTCCACTTCTTCACACACCCCCTAGGTTTGTAAGTCATCTCCTCCGCCCCCTGGCACCAATCCAAGTCTCGCCTCTATTGGTCCCATTGTGGAGCCCCCTGCGCCTCCCAGCCATGGGCAATATTCCTTTTCGCCACCCCTGCTACCAAGGCCAGCCAGATCTCCTTGTATCTTGTCCAGTCAGTCGGACCTTTAATCATTAATAAAAGCCACCTTGGCTCCACCGGAACTGGCGACCCCACTACTATCTCCATAGTGCGAGCCACCTTAGTCCAAAAGGGCGCCATTCTCGGACAGTCCCATAAGATATGAAAAAACGTGCCCTCCTCATCGCAGCCTCTCACGCACAAGATTGAGTCCTGCCCCAGGAGAATAGGTGCGTGCACGGGTAGTAGACCCGATGCAGGATCTTTAACTGGACCAGGCGAAACCTGACCTGTATCGCTATCTCACCAGGCTCTGCAGGGCCTCCTGCCAGTCATCATCCTCTAGGGTGCCAATGTCCCCCTCCCACCTCGCCCGCAGTGATACCAGGGGATCAGGCATGTTATTGATCAATTTGCGATAGATAGCGGCCGTGGGCTTTTCTAAAATAGGGTCCATCAAGAGCCTGTCCTCCATTGGCGAGTATTCTGGTATTGAAGTCCCCACCGGTATGTGAGAGCACAGAGCATGTGTAATGCGTAAGTAGTGATAATGTTGTGAGGTATGCATTCGGTATTCCTTCCTCAGGTATTCAAAGGACCCAGGGGCCTCCCCCTCCAAACGTCCCCAAGGTATTTAATCCCAATCAATTTCCAGCCCTTAAAGCCATTGAGCTTCCTCACCTCCGGTAACTGGTCACCACACCAAAGCGGGGTCCTGCCGTTTACTGCATTAGCCCAACTAAGGAACCTCCCTCCAGCATTGCAGTACTACTCCTGTGTGCGAGGGCAAGTCCCTCCAGAGCTGCTTTGAGTAGAGAAGAGGCTCATAACCACCCTCCTGCATGACGTGCCTATCCACCCTGTACGTCATTTCCGAATCCCCCGCGTAGACCCAATCGTTGATGACCTGAAGCTGAGACGCCCAATAATACAGCCTAACATCCGGCAGGGCCAGTCCTCCATCATACACTCCCCAAGTAAGCTTTGGCAACGCGATCCTCGGGTTGCCCCCGTCCCATAGCAACATCCTCACGGCCTGGGATGTGCGCCGGAACACCCCGTCTGGCACTGGGTAGGGCGAATGTTGTAGGATGTACAGGAGGCACGGTAATGGCAACATCTTAAATAACGCGGCGCGACCCATCAGGGTGAGGGGCAGGGCCCGCCAATGCGCAACGTCAGACGCCAATCTCACCAGAAGCGGCTCCAGATTCCTGGCGAAGAACTCCGCCCTGTCCCTCGTAACGTACACTCCGAGGTATTTAAAACCCTCAGTGACAACCACGGCCGGACACCTCTACGGGACCCGTGGAGGGGCCCCCGAGAGGGGGTAAATGAGTGACCTGGACCAATTGATCATGTAGCCAGATTAGCCGCCAAATAGTTCAAAAAGGTGAAGCGCCTGCGCCATGGAATGGTAGGGTCTAGCCATATAGAGGACTACATCGTCGTCATATAATGATATTCGCTCTTCCCAATCATCCGTAAGCGACAAGCCCCAGAATGACCATTCTCTCCTAATCCGGTGGGCCAGTGGCTCCAGCGCCAGGGCGAACAGGAGAGGGGACAGTGGGCACCCCTGCCTTGTACCACGCGGCAGGGGGAACACCCGGGACAGTATTTCATTAACCCGCACCCTTGCCACCGGCCTTTCATACAGCAGGTGCACCCAACTACTGAGACCGGTCCAAACCCCAAACGCTGCAGGACCATGAATAGATAAGGCCACTCAACACTGTCAAAGGCCATTGAGGCGTCCAGCGCCATCAATGCCGTTTGGGTATCTTCTTCATCCTCCGTCATGTACAGTACACCATATAGCCTACGTAGATTATGCCGTGTATTTCTGTGAGGCATAAAACCTGACTGGTCGACATGTACCAGGTCCGGCAGGACTGTGAGTAGTCGTATCGCCAAAGCTTTCACTAGGACCTTGGCCTCCACGTTAATGAGCGATATCGGACGGTAGGAAAAGCAACAGTCCGCCGGCTTCCCCAGCTTGTGGATGACCACGATCGTGGCCTCCCGCTGGTCCGGTGGCAGCACCCCAGCCTGTTGTGCCTCAAGGAACATGCGCCTCATGGGTTCATTCACTATGCTGGCCGCCGTTTGTAAATTTCCAATGGGAGCCCGTTCGGCCCCTGTGCCTTCCCAGCTTTAAGCGCGTTAAGGGCCTTACCCAATTCCAGGACTGTGAGGTCCTGCTCCAGGCTGTCAGTCTGCTCCCCTGAGAGCGTGGGAAGAGCGAAGTCTCGTAGGAACTCCGCGCAGTCAGATTCTGACCTGGTGCACACCGGGGTGTACACCGCCTCATAGTATGAGGCGAATGCCTCCGCTATGTCCACACCCGCTGATACCAGGGTTCCCGCCTCATCGCGTATCTCTGCGACCCAGGATCGCTCCCGGTCCCGGTATGCCAACCATGCTAGCAACTTCATACTCTTGTCCCCGACTTCGTATATCCGGTGCTGCACTGCAAGGGAATAGGCCCGCGCCTCACCCTCCGCCAACTCATGACCATGCTCCGTCGATGGGGTCCCCCCAGCCCCTCTCTCCAACTGCTCCACCTCCCTCTCCAACTGCCTCATCTGGAGCGCCTCTTCCTTCTTTTTCGCACCAATCAACGCCTGGGCCTGGGCCCGCAGGACGGCCTTGAATGCTTCCCAAATGATCATCTGGGAATCAACCGAGCCCTGATTTTCCTCGAAGTAGAGCTGGGAGCCCTCCCGCAGTTTGTCCACTATAGACTCGTCTTTTAGGCGCCACGTGTCGATACGCGGATAGGCCGCTCTTGTCGTAGCCGCCCCCCTGAGAGTGACCACCACTGGCAAGTGATCTGATATCCCCTGGCCATGATACACGAGTCCATAAAGTCACCCACCTGATCCACTCAGGCAAAGAAATGGTCTATTCTGGAGAAGGATCCATGCATGGCCGAGTAAAAAGTGTACTGCCTTTGTGTGGGGTGATGTGCCTGCCAAATGTCCGTGAGGCCCAATGCAGATGTAAAACCACTTAAACCCGCCTCCCCCTGTGGCCCTGTCCCTCCCCCGAGCGGTCCAGATCTGAGTGCATAACCGCATTAGTGTCGCCACCTAGTATCAAAGTACCCCCTGGAAGCTCCGCCAAATGGGACCCCAATTTTGTGTAAGACGAGGCATATAGTCCCGGTGGGATATAACACGAGACCAACAGTAGTGCGCGGCCCTCCCATTTGGCCGCCAGTGTCGCCAAACATCCCGATGCCTCCTCCCATTTGCCTGTGACAATCAGTGGGAAGGCTTTGCGGATTAAAATTCCTACCCCCCTAGAGCCTGACGAAAACCCGGAGTGAGCCAATAGCTTGTACCCAAACCGGTCTAGCGCCTTACAAGTATTCCCTCTCAGGTGAGTCTTCTGTAGGAGAACTATGTCTGGGCTGTGGCGTTTTAAATACTGCAGGATTAGTGTGCGCTGTATTTTATTGCCCAGCCCATTCACATTCCATGACCAAATTCTCAGTTTTCAATGATCACCCATTGAAGGACAGTGCGCTAGCATGCGCCGGACCCTCATCAAACTCCTGCTGAAGCCCACGGACCACCCACCATAGCTGCCTCACACACACACACCTGGAGCAAAACAAAAACATACCCACAACAGCCCTCGTCTCCCCCCAACCATACCCCCCACCCTGCCTCCCTGCTCAGTGGGTCCCCAACCACCCACCATCGTAATAGGCAGAGTGCCTGTCGGCCCATAACCCCACAACAAATAAATCAGGGAACACGAGGCTACAGCCGCCGAAGAAGTCAGAATGTAGAAACGGAGTACACACCCCCCTGGAAAATTCTACAAGGCAAACCCCACCACATCACCCACAACTTTAAACCATGCGCTGGAGTCTCTGAAAGATAGTCATGTGGTTCAGCAATAGTTCGAGGCCACCAAATTTGCAGTCCTCCACTGAACTTCAGCTCCGGACCCCCCCAGACATCTGGAGGCCAGGACCCCCTGGGCCAGCCGCACTCTTACCTTCAGTGACCAAGCCCCTCTCACACAATGCCGCTCAGTTCTATCACTTTAGAGGAGAATGTCCAGTCCGAGGAAGGTCCTGTGAGGGGGTAGTGCCAGTCTGGGCCCCCTGGTCCTTGTTGTGCTGGGACGAGAGTTGCGATCCGCCTCGGTGGCCCACGGTCCGCCATCCCTCCATCCAGTCGCTCGCCTCCTCCGGTGAATCAAAGAAGTAAGCCTTCTCCCCATCGATGACCTTTAGGCGTGCCAGAAACAGCATCATATACTTCACACCAAGATCTCTAAGGGCCCGTTTCACTCCATCAAATGACCTGCGTTGGCGCTGCACTTGTAATGTGAAGTCGAGGAAGAAACGGATGGTGGCATTCTCGTGTCGCGATCACCGGACACCATTGATGCCTGCAGGATAGCATTGCGGTAGATCAAGATCCGTGCTATCATGGTACACGGGGGGCCCCCAGCTTCGGTCTACCCCCCAACGCACGGTGGGCACGCTCAACCGAGAAGAAATTAGAGAGACGCTTCGGCTTGAGATGGTTGAGTATCAGATCCTCCACAAAGTAGTCCATGGAGAGGCCCTCGAGTCCCTTCGGGACCCCTACAATTCAAACATTGTTGCATCTCGCCAGGCCTTCCTGATCCTCGAGGCAGGCAGCGACGTCGGCCTGATTCTTCGTGAGAGTGGCAACCTGTTCCTCGAGGCCGCTTTGTCTTTGATTGTAGGCTGCCTATGCCGCTCTCCGCCTCCGACATCTTGTCAGACATTTTACTAAAGTCCTCCCACAGCAGGTTGACCTCTTCTGTCACTGAGTCAAGTTTGGGTTTCATAGTACCCCTCATGTCCTTCAGGGCTCCAAGCATTTCTTGAATAGCAAGCATGATGTCCTTAAGCGAGGGGTCCGGCACACCCCCCGCCGCCTCGGCCTGCATGCGTTCACTCCGCGGGGCCTCCTCCCTGCCCACATTGATGGTATAGTTATCCATGGAGTTTGATTGGCTCTGTGTTATAGGACTGCGGCCCATAGAGCGGTCACTCACTGCGCCACTTTCTATCCCCAGCTGAGTTCCACTCCACGGCTCGCACTCTAGATTCTCCGCCTGGTCCGCTTGGCTGACACCCCGATAGCCGAAAAGCACCCACCATGGGCTCTCGCTGCAATTATGTGATACTCTGATTCAACTCTGGCCACTGGGCCCCTACCAGGCCACTCCGTCTCCCGCTCCCAGGATCGCGCCGGGGACCAGGCCCACACTCTTGGCCCCTCACAGTCCGCAGGCCAATACTCGCTCGTTGCAGGCCCCACTCACACCGCCGCAGCCCTGGTCTGTCCAGTCCCACTCACTTCATGGTGCCCTCTGGTGTGGTGCATGAGGCCCGCCAGGCCACCAGCCTCCAATCCTTGCCGATCATCCGGCTTCCTCTATCCCAATGCTGCTTGGCGCAACACCGGTGTGCACTGGTGTAAGAAATGGGGTTACCAAATCTCCAGGGGGGTAGCACGGAACCAAGCGGGCAGGCCAAACTTCGGAGGACATGTGAAGCACTCATGCAGTACCCAGGCAGTATAGCGCTTGACAGGGGCACAACAGGCAGAAACTCTCCCGGCCCGTAGCTCCTTGAGAGCACAATCTTCCTCACACCGCGCTGTAGGATCATGCAACACAGCGCTTAGCAGGTACAGCGCTCCCAGATTATAGCGCTTAGCAGGAAATCAGCAGGGCAGTCTTGGTCACAGCGCTCTGGGGACACAAGCAGTTTCCTGCAGGCCAGCGCTTTCAAGGGCACAGCAGGCTGCAACAGTCCTGGGCAAGGTTAGCGCTTTGCAGGCACACAGCGCTTCTTCTAGGCACAGCGCTTTAGCACACAGCGCTTCCCCTAGGTACAACACTTCCAGGCGCACAGCGAAAGGGGGGCGGACAGTCCCAGCAGCAAGCCCCAGGGTAACTCTTCTCACCTCCTGGGGGGTCCAAGGTGCTCCTTCCCTTCCAGGCGCTTCTGGGTGCAGCGCTTGCGTGGCGCAAGGTCCCGGCAGCTTCAGGGACCTAGGAGGGCCCTCCTTCTTCAGGGGCCCGGGGACAGAGCAGTAGGCACTACTGGGCCAGGTCAGCAGGTAGTGGGGGCATCATCAAAACAGGGTGGCAGGCTTTCACCATCCCCACTGCAGCGTGGCCCTCCTCCTACATAGCAGCCTGAACTCCTGCAGTGGGGCTCCACTGTAGTGTGTTTATCTAGGTACCTATATTGATACTCCAATTTCTGACCCTTGTCCGGTTATTAATTCACTAATGTCCATACAACGGCACAGAAACCCGTCTTCAGATTAGGTCATAGCGCATGCTGTCACATTAAGCAAGCACTATCCCTTCAGCCCCCTAGAGAAGTACACCGAGTTCTCAAAACAAATCAAACCTCCAACAGACCTGGGAAATCCCCGCGACCATTGTTTTGATTTCGCTCGAGAACTCCTGCAAAGAATGTAAGAACGACCAGTCCTTATGACATTCTTGCTGACGTTTTATGTCCGTCCTTACGTCAAACACGGCACCTTTTAGGTATAAATATACCGACGTTGCCCTAAGCTAGGACACGGTGGTGACAAGCTTGGAGCAGCGCTACTTGCCGGAGAGCCCAGCTGATGCAGAAAAGCCCACGGACGCTGTCCCTCCCTTTTGACGCGCTGAGAGAGAGACGCTGCCTTTTCTCCTGCCGAGAAATCCAGCCTCCGGCGTTTCCAGTTGCCCTCGCGGGTAACTGGGATTTCGAGTCCTGAGACAGAGATACCAACCCTCCAGCCTTCTGAATCCCAGGTACTGAACTGACTAACCCCTTACAGAGAATTCTTGAGTCAGATTCTTGGCGAAGCAAACTTAACTTAAACTGCTACTTACTTACTCCCTCCCAAGTATTAGGCTTAGGTCAGGTACACCGGGGTAGGCGTAGTCAGAAGCACCAGTTGAGTACGATTAGTCAATGTATATATGTATGTATATCTTTTATCCATTTTAAGTATCATATGGCTAAGAAACCATATAAATGCTTTTACAGTATTATTTTATAATTCTGTTTTTACTGTATGCACTTTACTTAACTATAAGTATTGCAATAATAGCGATTCATTTCTCTTGTATGAGAAAAGAGACTGATCAATAAATAACATCTTTTATTGAACCACGCCCATCTCTTATGTCTCTACAAACTGGTGAAACTAAGAATGCACGTACTGACTGAGTAAAATAAGTTGTCTTTTGTTTTCACACAACTCTAGAGATATACTCTTGATTAGGGGAGAGCAAAGTTGTCATGTTCTATGGTTGTCAGAAACTAAATCCCTTCTTGTCTATCCAGGGAGGTTAAACTCCTCCTTGCCTATTCGAGAAAGTTTCTAGTGAACTCTGAGCTAGCTGGCACACATAACTTTAAGTCTAATATCGTCAGTAGAAGACCTAGCTAACCACAGTCCTACGTCTATACTATTGAAGATATTATTCCAATGCGCAGAGCCTATTGGGAAAATAGGAACTACACCACATGGCGCCCAACGGTTTGGATAGGCGATAAATCTAACGCAAGACATTTTTTTTTTTTTAATTTATTTATTGGTGTAAGAAGATCTATGCACTGATCAGCATATACAAAAACGAAAATCATAAACAGTGTAAGTGCCTACAACCGCTATGGGCCGGCTATGTATGTTCACTTTCGAAATCATTTTTCAGCAATTGTACACGGCCCATCAGCCGACATCCAGCGGACCGGCGGCGTGATATTTGTTTAGCTCCCATTTGTTTGTCAGTGCTGTAGTTGCTTAGGTATACATCAGTAATCTTACCTTTTCACCTTTATATACTTAACTTAATCAAACATAACAGTGCAACACCCAACATGTAGATTTCCCCTTATTACAGCCACGCTGCATCACAGCATCCTCCCTCCTCAAAGCCAGTAGTACAGAAGTTTGTGCATCTTATTGTCACCGCTAGGTGTGTACCTCACTCCACGCCTGTTTCCGATTCTGTCTCACCATGTATTAGCAAATAGGCACGTAGGTACCCCCAATAGTCCTTAGGCCTAGAGCCGCCCGGCAACTCCTCCTCGTATGTGGCAAGCGTGTCTCGACAATAAACCATATCCCTAATCCATTGCTTTACTTCTGGAGCCCTCTTGCTGTTCCAGTGGAGAGACACCCTTCTCTTAGCCAGCAGTAGTGCAATTGCACAAAATTTGCGTTTCAAGGCTCGCAGTTGCGGAACAATACCCAGTAAACAGATTTTCGGATCACACAGCATGGAAACCCCAAGCATATCATTCAAAATTTTCACAACTTGTTCCCAAAATCCAGCCACTTTACAGCAATGCCATGCTAGATGCATGAAGTCTGCATCCTCCTGTTTACATCTGCAACATTGAGAATCATCCCTCAAACCATATTTATACAGTCTCTGAGGCGTGTGGTACACTTGATGTAAATATTTATAATGTATAATTTTCAGGTTCCCGTTCGATGTTAGCATACCTGTGAGCATGCAAGAGGATTCCCATTCTACATCTGTTAGGGGTTCTGCAAGTACAGCGCTCCATTTGTCCCTGGCCCTGTGTGTATGTTCCCCCACCGCCTCTTGCATAGCCGCGTATAGTTTGGACACTAGATGGGACGCCGTTGGTGTGGTGAGGAGTAGTTGCAGGGGTGCAAAGGTAGGAGGCTCTTCCGGATGTGAAGGGTAGTGTTCCCGAAGCGCTCTCTGCAGTCGAAAGTGGTTGAAACTAAACAGAGGGGATGGGTTCCTGATGTATTGTAACTTATCTAATGTCTGGAATGCTCCATCTTTGTATAGATCCCCCAGAGTGTCCATTCCCGCCCGTCTAAATAGATCCATGCCTACCCGCTCCTGCGTCACCGAAAGGGCAGGGTGATGTGCCAGTGGAAGTGTTGGTGCCTATAGTGGTAGGCTGTTTGCTACTTTACCCATCAGCCTCCATGCCTCCGAAGTGGCGTTCACCGGATTAATGTCATGGTCGTGTAGCCTGGTGCGTTTATGTGTCAGTATGCTTGCTAGTGGGATCGGGTCTGCGTCTCCGGCTTCCACGGCCACATGTGTCAGAAATGGCACCTCGTGGTACCAGAAGTGTGCGTATTGCGCCTGCGCGCATAGGTAATATAAATATAAGTCTGGCACTTTGAAGCCCCCCCTGGCATATGGCAGCGTCATGGTACGCAGTTCCATTCTTGCCTGTTTCCCCGCCCAAAGCAAATTAAGTACTAGCGTTCTGATATTTCGGAATACAGCAGCCGGAGGTTTGATCGGAATATTGTTAAATAAATACAGGAATTTTGGCAGTAGCACCATTTTGACAATTGCTGCCCTGTCTGCCAATGATAGAGGTAGCCTGTTCCATCTTTTAATTTTTTCCTCCAGGGATGAAATGGTCCGCCCGTAATTCGTTCTAATCACAACTTCCGGGTCTCTGTGGAACCATATGCCCAAGTATTTAGTGGGGTCCTCTTGCCATTCCAGCGGATAGTCCAGTTTTATCGGACTTGTGCTGTCTGTCAGGGATAGGACAAGGGATTTATTCCAGTTTATCTGCAATCCGGATTGGAGGCCAAATTTTATGTACTCTCGTAGAAGCGGATTGAGATGTTGTTCCGGCTGTTTGACATATAGTACCATGTCATCCGCATATAACGAGATATGGATTGGCCTGGAGGGCAGTTGAATCGCCGAGTAGTGGTGGTGTTGCCGGATTTTGCAGGCCAGTGGCTCTAACACCAGGGCGAAGAGCATCGGCGAGAGTGGACACCCTTGCCGAGTTCCTCTGCATATTTGAATGGGTTCTGATATGTACCTGTTCACGCGGATGCGTGCCGTTAGGTTGTTGTATAGCATCGCTATCCATCCCAGGAATATTAAAGGGAATCCCATACGCACCAGCACTGCCTGGATAAAGGGCCAGCTAATGGTGTCAAATGCCTTAGCAGCGTCAAGTAACACTGCCACGGCCTTTGTCTCCGGGGCCAAATAGTGTGCCAATGCAAATAGTGTGCGGGTGTTATGTGAGGTGGCCCTGTCGGGGATAAATCCAGACTGATCTGGCCTGATCACTAATGGCATAAGTGGTTTTAACCTGTCCGCCAGTAGACTAGCTATTATTTTGGTGTCTACGTTTAATAAGGAGAGAGGGCGGTATGAGTCGCATTTATCCACTTCCTTGCCAGGCTTCAACAACGTGATGAGTAGGGCTTCCCTCAGAGAGGCTGGTAGTGTCTGGGCCTCATGTGCCGCCCCATATAGTCGCACTAGGTGCGGGGCTAGTAAGTCTGCGTATGTTTTATAGAATTCCGTTACAAAGCCATCTGGCCCCGGTGCTTTGTTATTGGGTAACCGCTTAATGGTGTCTGTAACCTCCTCCACCGTTATGGGGCGTTCTAAATATTTCCTATGTCCGTCGGCTAGCCATGCCATTTCTATATCTTCCATATAATTCAATAGTTCTGCCTGTGGGGGTGAAGGGCGTGCCCTATATAGTGCGCCGTATGTGTTCATAAATTCCCTCAGAATCCCCTTCATGTCCGTGACTGTCTCCCCGGTGTCAGTACTGATGGACGCTACATTCTGTGGCGTTTTACCTGCGCAGATCTTCGCGGCCAGTTCCCTACCGGGTCTACCTCCTTCCCCATAACGTCTAGCCGTGGCTCGCTTGGACACATAGTTAAGTTCATCAGTTGCAAATTGATCGTGTTCCGTTAACAGCGTCTGAATGTCCCTCAATACTGCAGTGTCTCCCGTCTGGGTATATGTGTGCTCCAGTGTCTGAATGGCCTTTTCACGCGCGTGGAGTTGCTGCCGTATATCCCTGAGGATGCCTGAGGTCGTACTGATACAGATACCCCGAAGTGTAGCCTTAAAGGCCTCCCACAGCAAACCTGGGTCCTCTGTTGATGGGCTGTTAATTTCGAAGTAATCTACAATCGCCCTCTGTATTGTGTCAACGTATATGGGGTCCCGCAATGCGGCTGTGTTGAAGCGCCAAGTGAAGGGTGGTGGATCGTAATATGGGATGGCTATTTCTAACAGTACCGGATTGTGATCAGAAAGTGTACGTGGTAAGTGTTTGATATCTACAACCCATGACAGTACTTCTTGTGTGCCCAGCCAGTAATCTAGCCTAGACCAACTATTGTTTGCTGCATGTATGTGTGTCGCCATTTGCAGCCCTGGGTTACGTGACCTCCACATATCAACCATATGTAGGTCCTCCATTGCGTCCTGCAGCATTGTTTTGGCATTCCCATGCTGTTCCAACGTATGCGCTGCTCTATCTAGCGTGTCCTGCAGTGTAACATTGAAATCTCCTCCTCATATCACGTGAGTCGTCTGCATATCAGCGATGAGGTGCCACACTGTACTGAAAAACCCAGGGTCATCCACATTAGGACCATATGTGTTCACTAATAGCAGCTTTTGTCGCCTGACCGTGCCAGCTATCGCCACGCTTCTCCCATCTGCATCTCTGTGTACCTGTGTTATCTCAAAGCCAGTCCCCTTTTTAATCAGTATGCCCACCCCTCTGGAGTAGGACGAGTAATTGGAGTTGGTCACAGATTCAGCCCATTTAGTACCCAGCGTAGATGTGCCATCCCGACCCAAGTGTGTTTCCTGTAAAAAAACAATGTTAATTTGCAATCTGTCAAAGTAAGCAAACAATTTCCTGATTTTTTTCGGGTTACCTAGACCTCGCACATTCCATGTGAGAAATTTGAGGGTACTACTACTGGCCATTAGCATGCTCGTGTAGAGATATTACGCATTGCTGGCCTGGAGCCCGCATTGAATAGTATGTGTGCGTTGTGTGACATCTTACTGCTTCCGAAAGTGACAGTGGTTTATTCCGTACTTTAACAACATCCACATGTCCATGTATGATCAAGGAGTTCGCCATGCTTCTCAGATACAGAGGCTGCATTCGGGTGTATCTCAAACTTCCCGCCCACCCCCCTCCCACTTTAGCTCCCAAACTTCGCCAAAGCCATCCCCAAACAAACTGTAACTTTGGTGTCGAACATGTTTTGGGGTACACCCGCATGGGGGTGTCGCCAGGTTCACACATCTCCATCCACATAGTGGATGTGGACAGTCGCACGTATAGTATTCGTTATTATGCATGTGTGTAATAACCCTTAATCCCCTCCAGTTAATCAGCATATATGAAACAGTGCAGTAACTGCCCATTAGAGTTCCCGCATATACACGCGGCGGTGCAGCCGACGTGCGGAGCCACGGCACCGACCCTTTCTCTCTTGCCGGTGAGTATTAGGACGACAGTACCAGCCAGGGTGCCTGTCACCAGTCTGCGGCCACCCTCTCCCCTCCGCTAGTCTACCCAGCTTCCTTCTTTGCTCACAGTACTGCCGTTACTCGCTTGCCAAACGTCTTCCTTACGGCATCACAATTCCATGGTCCGTACTCACAGTTAGTCCGTAAGTGCCTCGCCAGTCTATCATTAGTGTCAAGCGACGTCTTCATAGCACAAAGGTGCGTCCGCCGACAGGTGCAGTTGCTGCTAGCTGCCTCTTGCTCGTGAGCATCGTAGTTCAGATCAGCCTGTGCGCAAATAACCTCGGTCATTCCACATCGCTCGTTGGTTCATTCCTTTCTTGCTGCTTTCGTCGTTTTACTTGCTGTTTAACATATTCGTGTGCCGCCTGCACCGTCTGAAGTATAACCGGTTTCCCGCCAGTGATGATTTTGAGTTTCGCCGGATATAACATGGCATACTCCAGGCCAAGTTCCCTCAGCTTCTTTTTTGCCGGAGCGAATTCCTTCCGAGCAAGTTGCACCGCCATTGTGTGGTCTGGATAAAATTCCAGCGTGTTCCCTTGATGCGTAATTTTACCCAGTTCTCTGGCCAGCCTCAAGATCGTGTCTCTATCCCTGTAATTAAGCATGCGGGCGATGATCATGCGAGGGGCAGCGCCAGACTTCGGGACCGGAGCCAGCGACCGATGAGCTCTCTCCACCAAAAACACTGGGGATAGTTTTTCAGAGCCGAAGATCTCTTTCACCAGTCCTTCTATATAGGTCTCCATTTTCCCTGTGTTTGTGGATTCCGGCAAACCCGAAATCCGGACGTTGTTGCGCCTGGACCTGGCTTCCTGGTCCTCCACTTTGGCTCGCAGGCTTTCCACTGTCTTTTCCAGGCCACCGCAGGCTTTGGACGTTGTTCTTTGGTCGTCTTCCACCTGTGAAATGCGCTGTTCGGCTTCCAGAATGCGCCCGTCATGTTGTTCAATTTTCGCCGCCATGTTGTCCACTCTCTGTACCACGTTATCCAGTTTCCCGTTCATCTCCTGCAGGCTCTGCTGGATCGCCCGTAGCACCGATTCCATGCCCGATCCTTCCGATGGGTCTTGGCCCCCTTCCGCTTCGAGGTCTGGTACAGTGTTTTTTCCCTGTTTTCGCGTTTCGAACTGGAGCTTTGTTTGTTGCCGGTCTGGCTTCCCCATGTCGTGGAGTTGTTTTGGCGTAGTTAGTCCGCTTGAGTTAGGGCTGCTAGCGCTCGTCGCACTTGTCGTTCGGTAGGCGCGATGTGTGGTTGCTGCAGCCCCCCACCTCGCCGTGCGCGCAGTCATCAGCCGGTCAATGTAGGTGTGGGTATGAATCTGTCCGCCGCTGAGTGGCGCCTTGTAAATGTCGCGGGTAATGCAGGTTATGGATCTCTTGGGGTGTCGCTGCAGCAGTGCTCTGATGCCAATATGGCGTCGGGTAGGCGCGATATGTGGTCGCTGCAGCCCCCCACCTCGTCGTGCGCGCAGTCAGCAGCCGGTCAACACAGGTGTGGGTATGAGTCCGTCCGCAGCCAAGTAGCGCCTCGTGAATGCAGCGAGTAATTCAAGTTATGGGACTTTTGGGGTGCCGCCGCAGCAGTGTTCTGTTGTAAATTCGGCGTTGATGTGGCGCGATGTGCGGTCGCTGCCGCCCCCCATCTCGCCGTGCGCGCAGACCTCAGCCAGCCATTACAGGTGTGGGTAGGAGTCCTTCCGCAGCTTAGGAGCGCCTTGTAAATCCTGCAGCTAATGTAGGGTATGTATCTCTTGGGGAGCCGTGTCAGCAGTAATCACTCTCCTGAAATTAATGGCGGCGGTTCAAGGCAATTGACAGAGCCCATAGGATTGCAGCATGCTCGAAGACAGTTTGCCAGACCTTCGCGCCTTATTGTTTGTGCTATGCGCGGGTCGCCTCTCCTACCTCGCTGCCGTCTCAGCCCTCGGCGTGTGGGTGGTTGGAAAGACGCGCAGCACCGCAGCAGCGAGGGCAGGGAGCCCCGCTCAGTCACCAATCTTCAGCGCTCCACTAGCCCGCCAGATAACCACGGGGGTCTGCACCATAACCGGCGTTCGGCTCAGTTGATCTCCGCTACCGGACCTATGCGTTCCACTGGCGCCGCCATTTTCTCTCTCGTGAACCGCACAGCAATTCGCCGCTAATGACTGCTCTGCGCTGTGTTGTCCCGCCTCATTGTCTTACTTGGTGGAACTTAGCTGCAACTGTAGTTGTGCCGAGTCAGCACCCGGCCCCGCGCCGCCTGGTCGCCCCTCCAGCGCTGAGTCGCCGATCTCCATGAGCGGCCATTTTGATGCGCCGCATCGCGATCTCCGTCTCCCAGGCTGGAACAACCTTATTTAGCCTCGTCGGCGTCTTCTTCATGCAGGACAATATCGGCCGTGAGCTCCGATGACCAATGCACCGCTGGTTACTGCATTTGATGTGGATTAAAGGGGTCAAAGGCCGCTAAGCGTGCGACCGTCCGGCGGAGCTGACACACTAGCCAGCCATTCCGCAGTGCGCCCTCTAGCGCCCCCCAATCTAACGCAAGACATTAGAGTAACTCAGTCGTGCTTTTTTACACAGACCCTTTTTTCCATAAAACTCCAAAGACGTCTGGAGTGGGTGAAAGGTTAAATCCGCCAAACTTAGTAGGAGGAGACTCCTATGTATGGTTTTTGGTTTATTCAACGTTGAAGGATACAGTGTTCCAAAATATTGTGCATCTAATCTTTGTTTCCTTGAAAACCTGATCTGCAACAAAAACCCTTCTTGACAGTAAAATGTCAGAAACTGAAGAAGATAGGGAGGCAGCTAGAATAGCAGCTCAACTCCTAGAGGAAGACACAAGTCTCCTACAGCAAGACCCGGGTGCAATACTCATCCCGGTCAGCATAAAAAAAACTATAACTTTAAAAGTTATAGAAAATGGACTGACACCGAGATGTGGTACAGTCATATTCGTAATTGAGGCACACGAATATCGGCAGACAGAGGTATTCTATTCATGGATAAATTTTCCGGCAGCAAACGCTGTAACAAAGGAGTTCCATTATTACAAGATAGAGGAACCTCCGGATGAGTACACCCCTTTCGAGGAGGTGGAAATACCACTCAAATACCAAGAGCACCTGCTCTGGTTTAAAGGCGCCCTAAAACATAATGATCACATCACCAGGCTCGGTCCACTAGGTAGACCAGGAGCGACGTGGCCGGTTCTAGCCGGATACACACCACATCCAGACATTGAAAAAATTTCAGTAACAGAACTTTTAACACAGTTAAAACAACTGATTAAAATACACAGACAACTAGTCCAATATGTAATGCGGACTTCAACAGTCCAACCAGCTATTAAAATTCCACAGCTGACCCCTCATCAGGGGAACACAAATAAAATCACACCACAGAACATACAGTCCTGTCTAGGTAAAGTACCCATTAAACGGGAACAAATTCCATTCTGGTTAGCACAAAAAATCACTCAAATAGAGGCGGTATTTCCAGATACCACACCTGTGGAGAAACACAGAATTCTGACTATCTGTCTCCCAATGGGGATCGCACCACATGTGGAGGACTGTGACACTTGGGGTACAGTCTTTGCTTCCATTTACACAAAAACACATGGTGAACCGTCCATGGCGGTAATACCAGAAGTGCTAAAACAGATTCAAAATGAATATGGTCCAGAACCTGCTTTAACTCTGGGTATGAAATTACTGAAAGACTTCAAGCAGGTTTCGGCAATACTACTAGCAAACATAAAAGGGGAAGCAGCAAATGTGGCGATCCGCCAAAGATTGAAGGAAACAGATATAGCAGACCAACCATTTGAACTTGCCAGAATCATAGAAACATCCTATGAAGAACTAGGAAGAGATAGTTTGGGTGGGAAACCAGTGAAACCCCAACTAATAGAAAATCCTGAAAAGGTATTTATTAAAAATAATCTAAACACTTCAAAAAAGAACTGGGATGGAAATAAACAAACCACTCCCAAAGAAAAAAGATTCCAGTCCAGAGGAAGGTCTCCTCGGTGGAGAGAAAGATCTCCGGACCCAGGACACAAGTCTACCCAGAGGGAGCCCTCTGAGAAAAAATACAACCTTAGGAATAGGGATAATTTGAAGAAACCTGATAGATATCAAGATATTGATACACGTCCCTCTCGATCTTTTCAGACTTCCTCGCAGAAATCGGAAAGAAGAGGACGGTCAGAACACAGGGAAGAGCAAGTCAAGTCCAAAGACAAAGAACCTGCTCATCAAAGTAAAAAGTTACAATTTCCAAAGAAGAAGGTAGCCAGCATTAAAATAATCAAACATGCCGAGGATACTGAGGACTCAGCTGAAAAACGGAGAGTGGGCTCAGACAATGTTAGACAGCGCAGCAGAAGTGAGCATAGCTCGCAAGATCCTGATGATTCATCTGGAGACAGTGGGCACGAATGAGTACATTCAGGTGGAAACTGCAGATACCAGAGTTAGCAAACCTCATAAAATATATGAAATAACCTTACGTATAGAGGGAGATAAGACTAGGAAAATAAGGGGTCTATTTTGGGATAATCTCTCCAAGGGCTATGACATCCTTCTAGCTGAAAAAGACTGGCCGCCAGAGTTTGTCAGGGAGTGCCCTCATGGCGAAGAAATGATTATGCATGCCTTCTCAAATCATATTCCAATTCATAAAAAATATACACTTGCAAGAAAGTGGGCAGTAGCCCAGGCTCCTGCACTATATACAAATCATGTGGGATGGGATGAGGACTCTCCCCCTCACAAAATCCAGTTAAAATCTCAACCGACTGCACAAAGGCAGTACCCAATTAAGCAAGAAGCTAAAAAACAGGTCAGGGAGATCTTAGATCAACTTGAGTACCAGGGGGTGATTGAAACATGCACCTCACAAATGAACAATCCTTTGTTTCCTGTCTCCAAACCAGATGATTCATATCGTCTAGTTTTGGACTACAGACACCTTAACTCATGCTGCAAAACGTTTGCAGTACAAAACTCACACAGTGCCGCACTAATGAATAGCATAGTGCGCAAAAAATACAAAACAACATTAGACATCTCTAATGGATTCTTTTGTCAAAATATAGCACCTGAAAGCAGATATTTGACCGCTTTCTCAATAAATGGCTCGCAGAAAATTTTTTGTCGTTTGCCCCAAGGGTTCAAGAACAGCCCAGGGTTATTCTCAGCAAGAGTAACAGAATTACTACAAATGTATGATGATGAGGCATTATCTTATGTCGATGACATCTATCTAGCAGACGATGACTTGGATACTCACTTGAAAAGAGTGAACACCATAATACTTGGGTTCGCAGCAGAGGATTACAAATTCAACTTCAAGAAGTCAAGAATTGCCCATCTGACTGTCCTATTTTTAGGATATGAATTATCAAGTGAAGGCAAAAGCCTGGCTGACAATTTCCTAGAGAAATGTGCTGTAATCCAAGCACCTAGAACACTGAGAAACTTGCAATCAATTCTAGGTTTCCTGAATTTCGGAAGAACTTACATTATAAACTATGCAGAGAGGGTTAAACCTCTCTATGACCTAATAAAACCAGATTTTAAAAGAATCAATTGGACTAAAAAACACACAGAAATTTTGAGATCTTTACAAACAGACATGTTAGTTAAAACAAAACTGCAAACACGCGATAACACACGCAACCTTGTGATTCGAGTCATCCCAGGAAGATGCGGATTCACATACCTGACCTCAAATGAGGGAGAAACGGTACCAATAGCATACAGATCGCATTTGTACACAAAAGCTGAAATAAAATTCAGCCCAACGGAAAAAATTCTAACCGCGGTACAAACTGCTGTAGCAAAAGAAAGAGCCCTGGCACAAGGTAAACGAATAATCATCGTGACACCAATACCAGCCCTGGAGGCGGTAACAAAGGCAAGCATTCCGAATGCTAAAGCACTACATCTGAGATGGATACAGTGGGCTAATTCCCTTGCTGCAACAGACGTGGTATACGAATTTGACCCTAATTTAAAAACACAAGAATTTCTCCAATATGAATTCGAATGTCCTCTGCCGACTGAAATCCTGCTTCTAGAACACTACGGCTGTATAATATATACGGACGGATCAGCACAGCCCGCAGTTGGGGGTAAACAAGCTTACAGTGCTGCGTGCGCGATTGTTAAAGGTCGCTGGCACGAAGGAAAATTTAAACCACTGGTAACTAAAACGCAATCTCTATGAGATTGTACAGCTCAGCGAGCTGAACTACTAGCATTTAAGATGGCGCTTGAAAATACCGATCGCGAATTCCCCACACTAATAGTGTGCGATTCATATTATTGCGTTCAGTCTTACAATGAATACTTACAAATCTGGGTTCAGAACGGTTTTAAAGATGCAAAGGGTGGCACAATCAAGCATAAAATGCTTTGGGAACAAATAGTTCTTTTACAAAAAGAACTACAAAAGACTCACGTGATACATACACTGAGTCATCAACGCGATGGAGTTCACGTTGCAGGGAATTCATTGGCTGACGAGGCCGCAAAGGCAGCTGTGCAAACGGCTTCCGTAGCTGCCATCACCCGGTCAAAAACAAAAATAGACAGCAAAATATTACAGGCTGTCTGCGCTACGGTAAAAAATGCGATAGAAACACTCCCGAAAGGCTTTCCAGTAAAGTACTCATACATAACTGATGCTAATAACGTTCCATTTGCTCGAATCCCTGGAGTGGGGGATAGGGCAATTTCGAACATGGAACATAGGTTAGGACTCATTATAGCGGCACACGAAGGGCTTGCTTCTGTACATGCTGGTGTTTCAGCCACAGTATGGTTATTAAAACAGAGATACTGGTGGCCACGAATGAGGAGACAAACTAGGAACTATGTTCTAGAATGTGAAATATGTCAAAAAATGAAGGTATCAACAGTGAAACGACCAGCCCAGACACCCCTTCTAATCACAGATAAACCATTAGCCTGTGTTTACCTGGACCACTGCGGTCCCTTACAAAGGGACGGCAACTATAAATATATCATGGTCGCAGTGGATTCATGCACAAGATTCATATGGATGTGGCCCCAGCGATCGGCTGACGCCAGAACTGTTATAAAAGATTTGCGAGTCTTTATCGGCACATACGCAATTGGCATGCTACATTCTGACCAGGGTCCTGCGTTTAGCTCTCGGGCTTACAAGGAGGCCATGACCAGCATGGGCATTGCATTGCGGTACTCTTGTCCCTTTCATCCTGAGGGAAACGGAATTGTGGAAAGAAAAAACCGTGACATAAAGCAATCTATAACAGCAATGGTATTAGGTTCAGGAGCTGGGTGGATCAAACATTTAATAAGTGTCCAACGTAGTCTTAATAATCTGCCAAGAAATTCTCTGAGAGGTCTCAGTCCGTACGAACTATTGTTTGGGACTAGAATGCTAATCCAGGACCTTGATAGTCAAACTTCAGTGGTTAAAGAAAAATGCTTTGATATCAAAGATCGTTTGGCTATTTTACAGGACTTAAACGAAAAAAGAAAAGACCTGAGCAACATAAAGTTGAAGCAACAGCCAACAGCCACTGAAGAGAAACCACCTGTCCCAGCAAGGCCTGTCTGGATTCCAAAAATCGGGGATCTGGTCAGAGAAAAAATAGCGGTGAAGAAGGAATTTGGGCCTTCTTACAGAAAAGCAGTTCCTGTCTTGTCTGTCAACGGGACAAGATCAGTAGTACTACCGCCCCTTGCTGGTAAAAAGGCGAACCGAGTTGTATCCATCGACGTGGTTAAACCACAATCATGTGGCCGATAACAAGTAGTAGGCCAAGTGGACTCCCAAAAAGTAGCAGAACACCAAAGTTTGCTACAAACACAGAGGTTCAAACTGAAAGACTAATCACAATTGATAAACCTACAGTAAAACAACAAGGACTATGCAACAAAGCCATGGAACTTAAACCTCTTGAAACCCAAATTAAAATCTTAAATCAAGAAACACCAGACTACAATGATGTAACCACAGACTATGCTAATGAAATAAAGAAAATTCCAAAAACAAAAAGGAATCCAGAAGCAATTGAAATAATTGACAGAACAGCATCAGGCTACTTCATCAACTTCGATGATTTTTCTGAGGATCCAAGTGAACCTGAGGAACAGCCGACAACAAAAACATTTAAAGACAAAGCAAAGGAACGCTTTCATCAACTACAAGAAACCTATCTTACTTCTCCATGGATTGAAATTTGGGTGGCACTAGGAGTATTCATCCTCATACTTTGGCTCATCATGGTACTATGCTTGGGACACTTCATTGAGGGAAAATATGTTACAATGGACACAGCAAGTCAGAACATCAACTTGGTCCTGAAACCACACAAGTCTTCACACATCGAGAAAAGAGATCTTTCTTCAGTAAACTACACAGCCAATCTAATACCCGGTGGGGTAGCATGGGACAAAACTGATTACGAAATCTATGGTCCGGTTGAGCTTCTGAAGTATCCTCATCAATTTAAGATTTAATTAAGTGACTTTGTAAAACCAAGCACATTCGCTGATGATTGGGACTTTGAAAGTATTAATGATATGATGTCTGATCTAGTAATGTCAGCTAAATTTACAGAACATGATTATTTGCAAGGTTCATCTAATTACGATCAAATGTTTTGTTATAACCATTATGGTAACCATTATCTGCATAAATCTACTCATCCTAGAAATGTTTTAAAATTTAACCAATGGGAACATTGTGCAACTCCACCAAAAGGCAGTTCAAAGACATATTTTGATAAATATTCATACTTTTCTGGGTTCAACACAAGTAATGCAGAATCATTTTATTTCAAATTGTTAAATAAGACAGGAGTGAAAACAATGCTTACAAACACAAAATTAATATATTCAGACTCATTCTTTGAAAAAATGAATACCTTCAGTTTTGATTTCTGGAACAATAACATTGAAACGAAAACGATCTGGGGCACAAAAGATTGGCAAGTGCAAGGTATAGAATCATTATTTAGAGCCTGCATGATCCCAGAACAAATTATATTTTTGAATGATACAATTCAACAGACATCCTGTCTTGGCCTAGCCAAAATTAAAGACTTAAATAACCCGTCTATTCCAAAACCAACACCTACCAGTAATAGCACTACGGATGTTGAGATAGACATATCCTATATTTTAAACCAAAACAGAACACATGCTGATTGGAAACAATGGTTGATCTGGCCCACAGATACAAATAACTGTCAAGACAGATTCCTGAACAAAATACAGGGGTTCACATTGACCAGGCCAGACCCAAGATACTCCCAGAGACAACATCCAGGGATTGTAACTACTTATAGTGTGGTGAAACTCTGCCTTCAATGGCTACATACATCCACACTGTCAGAAATTAAGCAACACTTAACTTTACTTAAAGAAGGTGCTGACTTGCGTGATTTCATCATGGGACCACGCAAACAGCGTCAAAAACGTTTCATAGCGGCCTCTATATATGCAGCTTACAAGAAGCTTGGAAAGTAACTCAAATTGAGACAGCAGAAAAAATACGGGAAATTGACCGTATTCATTTGGAAAAATCACTTTCTGTTGTGGACAATGGGTTAATGACTCTGTCTTCCAGAATATATTCACTGGACAGTATTGTATCTTCGGCAATCGATATAATAGAACAAGACTTACTGATGTTGCAACACGGTCAGTCTCAATTACGTTCTATTGTACAGCTTGGCTGGACGTTACAAAATCTGCGTTCAGGCTATGTGCCTTGGTGTCTAATCAACACAACGTCACTATTTAATATCTTTAACCTTACTGATAAACAAATCAGTTTGGCTCAAAAGGGTGCTGACTTTACAATTCTGAGCATTGAAAAACTTGAGAGATTACCATTGACAATGTCAGAACGACCTGTCATTGAATGGATAATACATGGGATAATAAATATTCCGATAACAACTTTCCAGTTTCAATACTGCCAAAAATATATACAGGCAGGCCAGTATGAAAGGTTGGGTAAAGGATACATTAAGTCCACATGGAACTTGCCCTATACACACACATGTGTCAGTAATAACGGACAGAGTGTATTTCTTAGTGGTAATAATTGTGAAAAATCACTAAGTGGCATACCTCTGTGTCAGGGTATTAGTTTGCATGGGGCCTGTGAAGGGACTTCAAATAACCTTTCATGTCACCAGTTAGGCACACCTGCAACACAAATAGAACCATTCTTTAGAAGACTTTCGAACGGGAGTTACATTCTAATTGTAGATCACAGATGTTGTGGCTTGCTGCCAGGAAAACCTTATCTCATAAGCGTGACTTCCAGGGTCATGTGCTGTGAAAGAGTATTGTTCCCGAATGATGCTCCAGACAGGGAGGGAAGGTTATGGCCCAGTTTAAAAATCTCTTCTATTCGAATTGATACTTTAAGCAGAATGAAGACTGTGCTCCTACAGACGCCAACCCAGTTGACGTCATCAAAAGGACAACGGCAGAGATTCATTCAATATTATCAACAAATTGGCCCCTACACTTCTCAGAAATGTTGAACGAAATCTTAAATATTTCTGATACAAGTGGTATCGCCAGTGTATTTAAGACAGTTTTTTCAGGCGCTTTAACACCATTCAAAGCGATCCTGGGTATTTTTCCAAATTTCGTCCATTCCATCTTTGGCGGACTTCCACTCCTGTTGGGACTCGTAGCAGGCATTTTATTCTTGCTACT
This sequence comes from Lissotriton helveticus, assembly GCF_964261635.1. Classification (NCBI taxonomy): domain Eukaryota; kingdom Metazoa; phylum Chordata; class Amphibia; order Caudata; family Salamandridae; genus Lissotriton; species Lissotriton helveticus. The sequence goes on from NC_136062.1 coordinate 468,879,233, forward strand.
CATGCTTCGTTATGGCAAGCCATGTCACAGACAAGACTCCAGCTACAATGGAAGAAACGATCCTAGCTATCCGCTACCGGGACCGCATAACTAAAGTCCTTGGCTTAGCCCGGCTACGAGATCTGAATATGACCTGGTTTCTTTCATTCAGACCCATCTGGCAGAATTGTGTTATGCCTGTATTAAGGTGCATGCTATGCGGCGAAGAATGCGTGTTGGACACCTGTCTTACACTACAATCAGACGTACCATTGGATGCAGATACTTTGTTGGGTCCGGTAAAGGCTCATGCATTGTGCTGTCCCCAGCGGCTACCTATCCTGATGACGGCATTCGTGGAAACTTCACCACTGCGATTGAAGGGTAGTGAAGTACATGATGAAAGCAGCATCGACCAGGTACGACCTTCTGTAAGCAGTTCTGATCAAACCATCAGTGAAAGCAATCATGCACGTGACTGCATGGTAGCGACATTTTATAACCTAGTCGAACTCTCACCAGAAGCTGTAGACTGTTTTTTCGAGAATCTGTCTGAAATGATGTTTTCACCAGAACAGAGAGAATGATTTTAAACAAACTTGCACACGGCGTTCCCTAAACTCTGAATTTGGCCTTCAGTCTTTTGAAAACAAAGTGACTGTGAACTATTTTTTCTCTTCCACCCTGAATAGCGAAAACTTTTTTCCAAATTCCAAAATATTTACCTTTTGGGCACTTATCTTCTGCTTAAAGTAAAACTATTCTTAGAGAACAGAACTTCAATTCTTAGGGATACTAGAGACGTTACATTATCTCAACCTCTAGTTTATATGCAATTAATTGTGTTTATATGTGATGAGATGGTCTCGCAAATTTTTTTTTCTGTATCAAGAGCCATTTCATGTGTAATTTCGCAAATCATTCATGCCGATATAAAATGTGCATTTCCTTTTGAATGATTATACTGCTTGAATGCATACAGTACCTATACTCATTTCGTGCATTTTGCATACGCCATTTTTCCCCCCAAAAAAAATGCTTTTTGGGGTGGTCCGGTATACAATTGCACTGTTAGTTATGTTTACTATTGCTTAGGTTAGTAAATATGTACATAATTTCGTGGAGTGGGTGTAGTGTGTTTATCTAGGTACCTATATTGATACTCCAATTTTTGCCCCTTGTCCGGTTATTAATTCACTAATGTCATACAACGGCACAGAAACCCGTCTTCAGATTAGGTCATAGCGCATGCTGTCACATTAAGCAAGCACTATCCCTTCAGCCTCCTAGAGAAGCACACCGAGTTCTCAAAACAAATCAAACCTCCAACAGACCTGGGAAATCCCTGCGACCATTGTTTTGATTTCGCTCGAGAACTCCTGCAAAGAATGTAAGAACGACCAGTCCTTATGACATTCTTGCAGACGTCTTATGTCCATCCTTACGTCAAACACGGCACCTTTCAGGTATAAATATACCGACGTTGCCCTAAGCTAGGACACGGTGGTGACAAGCTTGGAGCAGCGCTACTTGCCGGAGAGCCCAGCTGATGCAGAAAAGCCCACGGACGCTGCCACTCCCTTTTGACGCGCTGAGAGAGAGACGCTGCCTTTTCTCCTGCCGAGAAATCCAGCCTCCGGCGTTTCCAGCCGCCCTCGCGGGTAACTGGGATATCGAGTCCTGAGACAGAGATACCAACCCTCCAGCCTTCTGAATCCCAGGTACTGAACTGACTAACCCCTTACAGAGAATTCTTGAGTCAGATTCTTGGCGAAGCAAACTTAACTTAAACTGCTACTTACTTACTCCCTCCCAAGTATTAGGCTTAGGTCAGGTACACCGGGGTAGGCGTAGTTAGAAGCACCAGTTGAGTACGATTAGTCAATGTATATATGTATGTATATCTTTTATCCATTTTAAGTATCATATGGCTAAGAAACCATATAAATGCTTTTACAGTATTATTTTATAATTCTGTTTTTACTGTATGCACTTTACTTAACTATAAGTATTGCAATAATAGCGATTAATTTCTCTTGTATGAGAAAAGAGACTGATCAATAAATAACATCTTTTATTGAACCACGCCCATCTCTTATTTCTTTACAAACTGGTGAAACTAAGAATGCACGAACTGACTGAGTAAAATAAGTTGTCTTTTGTTTTCACACGACTCTAGAGATATACTCTTGATTAGGGGAGAGCAAAGTTGTCATGTTCTATGGTTGTCAGAAACTAAATCCCTTCTTGTCTATCCAGGGAGGTTAAACTCCTCCTTGCCTATTCGAGAAAGTTTCTAGTGAACTCTGAGCTAGCTGGCACACATAACTTTAAGTCTAATATCGTCAGTAGAAGACCTAGCTAACCGCAGTCCTACGTCTATACTATTGAAGATATTATTCAAATGTGCAGAGTCTATTGGGAAAATAGGAACTACACTACACCACTAGCCCTGGGGACAGTAGGGGGGTTCTGGATGGGTGCAGGGTCCAGCACACAGGCCCAAGTGGCGGTATCCCCTTGCAGCAGGTCCCCTCACATTCCTGTCCCAGCTCTGTCTCTGCTCATCACATCTCTACTGCTCTCCCTGTACCAGAAAGGCTGGAAGCTTCTAGAAGGTCCCTCCCAATGCTGGGATTGCTGGGTACCAGACAACTAGACCGCTAACCCACCTCAGACAGGCGAACTAGTTCTAACTGGCTCAGAGGGAGGAGTAGAGCACCCTGGGTGCCAGGCTTTCCCTCCAAATGCAGGGGTGGCTGGGTACCTAACAACTAGACTGCTAACCTCCTGCAGTCAGGTGGCACAACGCACAGCTATGGCAGCCATTTTAAAAACACAACATTTCACCAGGGTAAATTTTACAATGGGGGAAATTGACAAGTGCTCACACCATTGCATGACATTACATATTAACAAGGTGTCTCACACCACACATGGCCTATACAGGTTTATTACCATGGGGGAGACATTTCAAATTAGGGGGGGGGCAAAAAGCGAAAAAGTTTGGGGGAAAAGGGCCAAGTCCAACACAACCCCCCCCCCCAGCCAAAAGCCAGGGCAGACCAATCAATGCCTTGATGGGCTTCCCTGCTTGGGGCGGAAAAAGGTGGACGCAGGCCGGCAACTACAGGAGCACCTGCAGTCTCTTCTCCACTCTGGAACCCAATGGTTCTCTCTCGCAACCCTCCCTTCACCAACAAAACCACCCCACTGGTGTTCCCTAGAGGGATGTGGCCAGGTCTGGCCTCTGGGCCATCCAGAAGTCTCTGGCCCTTGTTCCTTCCTAGAGTGGGAGGCTCTAGCCTCAGGCTTGTAATACTCTTGGACGGATCACTGACAAAATATTGAATTCAAAAATATAGACTTACCAAAATATCGATGCCAAAATATAGAATGCAAAAATATCGAATTCCTATCTACAAACAGGTAAGTACAAAAATATCGAATCAAAAATATCATTGTAAAAAATATAGTTATTCAAAATATCGAATTTTTTTAAATGTCTTAAAAGTAATTTAAAATTAATGAAATAATAAATATAATTAACTAAAACATACTTAAAATACTTAAATAACCTTAAAATTATTTTTAAAAAATTTAATTTACAAAAACTTACAATTTTAATTTTAAATATATATATATATAAAAAATATACAATATTTTTACCGTAGGATAGCGGGAGATTAAAATTTACTATTACCACTCCAGTGAGTACAACAGTAGGGAAAACCTTGGATAGCATATGGATAAAAATTGCTATTCCCACTCCAGTGAGTGCAACAGTAGGGAAAGCGTTGGGTAGCGTAGGGGTAAAAATTACTATTCCCAATCCAGTGAGTGCAACAGTAGGGAAAGCGTTGGATAGCGTAGGGGTAAAAATTACTATTCCCTCTCCAGAGAGTGCAACAGTAGGGAAAGTGTTGGATAGCGTAGCGGTAAAAATTACTATTCCCACTCCAGAGAGTGGAACAGTAGGGAAAGCGTTGGATAGCGTAGGGGTAAAAATTACTATTCCCACTCCAAAGAGTGAAACAGTAGGGAAAGTGTTGGATAGCGTAGGGGTAAAAATTACTATTCCCACTCCAGAGAGTGGAACAGTAGGGAAACCGTTGGATAGCATATGGGTAAAAATTACTATTCCCACTCCAGTGAGTGCAACAGTAGGGAAAGCGTTGGGTAGCGTAGGGGTAAAAATTACTATTCCCACTCCAGTGAGTGCAACAGTAGGGAAAGCGTTGGATAGCGTAGGGGTAAAAATTACTATTCCCTCTCCAGAGAGTGCAACAGTAGGGAAAGTGTGGGATAGAGTAGCGGTAAAAATTACTATTCCCACTCCAGAGAGTGGAACAGTAGGGAAAGCGTTGGATAGCGTAGGGGTAAAAATTACTATTCCCACTCCAAAGAGGGAAACAGTAGGGAAAGTGTTGGATAGCGTAGGGGTAAACATTACTAGTCCCACTCCAGAGAGTGGAACAGTAGGGAAACCGTTGGATAGCATAGGGGTAAAAATTACTATTCCCACTCCAAAGAGTGCAACAGTAGGGAAAGTTTGGATAGCGTAGGGGTAAAAATTACTTTTCCCACTCCAGAGAGTGGAACAGTAGGGAAAGCGTTGGATAGCGTAGGGATAAACATTACTATTCCTACTCGATAAAGTGCAACAGTAGGGAAAGCATTGGATAGCGTAGGGGTAAAAATTACTATTCCCACTCCAGAGATTGCAACAGTAGGGAAAGCGTTGGATAGCATAGGGGTAAAAATTAGTATTCCCACTCCAGAGAGTGCAACAGTAGGGAAAGTAATGATTTAATATATAAATAAAAATAAATTAAATATCAATACCAATAAAAAATTAATTAAAATTAATTACCAATTTAACAGTATGTAATAATTAATCAATAAAAAATACAAATACATATTAGTTATTAAAATTAATTAACTATTCATAATTAATTAACAACTAATTAATTTTCAAAAACAAAAACTAATTAATAATAAAAATTAATACCAATTAATAATTAACAGTAAATAAATTATCAATACACATAAAGTATATTTAATATGTAACTAATTACAATTAACTTACTTCCCACCCTATTCCCCTATAAACACACAATCCGTTACAGAAAATAAAGTAATACAATTATCGTAATTATCAATTAATCAATGAAAAACAATTAATTACCAATTAAAAATTTATTAACAATTTAGTTAAAATGAATACCAATAAATAAATAAAAATATTTAATTAATTACAATTAAACTACTTCCCACCCTATTCCCCTATAAACCCACAACCCGCTACAGAAAATAAATTAATAAAAATAACATAATTATCAATTAATAAAAATTATTTACCAATCAAAAATTAATTACGAATTCATTCAAAATAAATACCAATAAATACATTTTTTTTATTAATTACAATTAAATTACTTCCCACCCTATAAACCCACCCCTGTAAACCCACAACCCGCTACAGAACTAAAATGCTAATTTAAATTGAAAATAATTAGTAATTTAAAAAAATTTATATTTAATTTAATATAATTAAATTACTACCCAACCTATTCCCCTATAAACCCACAACCCACTACAGAATTAAATTACGCAAAAATTAAATAACATTAAATTAATTACTTAAAATAAATTACACAAATAATATAAACTTTTCACACATATACACAAATTAATATTTAATTTAATATAATTAAATTACTATCCAACCTATTCCCCTATAAACCCACAACCCACTACAGAATTAAATTATGCAAAAATTAAATAACATAAAATTAATTACTTAAAATAAATTACACAAATAATATAAACTTTTCACACATATACTAACATACAAAACACTTTAAAAAATTTGATATAATAAAAAATTCGATATTTTGACTTTCTATATTTTAAAAATTGATATTAAATTACTTACCTTCTTACGTTTTTCTTACTACTGTTTTTTGACCAGTGAAGGGAGGGCGACAGGCCTTCTCCCGTGGATAGTTTGGTCCCAGGTTGGGATAACACTGGAAGGGGAGGGAGGTGGGGTGGGGGGTGGAAAGGGGGGATGGTTTTTGATGTTTCTCAAGTTGTGGCCAGTGAGGGACAAGGGGGGGAGGGGAGGGGCAGTTTGTGGGCAGAAGCAGCGCACCTCGATGCACCGCACCACTCTTACACCACAGGGACGCACCACTACAGGAGTTGACTCGACACAATGGCAAGTACACTAAGTACCTCACATCTGGGAGACCAGGGAATCTCCATATTGACATGGAATGTCAACGGCCTTGGGTCAAAGATTAAGAGGGGGCTGGTGAGTGCCTACATCAAAAGGGTGGCACCAGACATCGTCCTACTGCAGGAGACCCACCTCAGGGGCAATAAGTGTGCTTTTATAGCGAGGGGGAACTACGTGGCACTGGCACATGCGGGTTATACAACAGACTCCAGGGGGGGGTGGCGATTCGAATAAAGAAAACAGCACAGTTTCATGTCACACGCACATGGATCGATCCACAGGGGACTTACGTGGGGTGCAAGGGACATGGAAAAGATGTAGGTACACTATCATTTCAGTATATGCACCACCGAAAATCCAGGAACGCACCCTCAAAGCAGTCACCTCCATCCTCATCGATACAGCGGACACTGTCCAGATAATGGGTGGCGATTTCAATGATGTCATGTGTGCAGCACAGGATCGTACTGGAACAGCACGTCAAGGGGGGTCATGTTCGGCACTAGCGCGACAAATGCACACCGTAGGACTCACTGATGTCTGGCGGTGGCTCCACCCTACACGAGCGGCTTACTCTTTCTACTCAGGGGCACACAGAGTCTTTTCAAGAATAGACTACATATTCACATCCAGACAGTTCCTAACCTCGAGAGACATGGCGGAATATAAAGCGAGGGGAATCTCGGACCACTCGCCTCCCTATGTACAGTTGGGAAGGGAGTTGGGTAGAAGAGGGTCCGAATGGCGCCTAGCGGCTTGGGACCTCCAAACTCCGGAAATACTGCGGGGTGTCAGAGCAGACATTAAGGTTTACATAGCCGAAAACGAAGGGACAGTCGACTCAGGGGTCACATTCTGGGAGGCAATGAAGACGGTACTGAGGGACCATATACAGAGCAGATTGGGGGAGGCGCGGCGGGCACAACAAACTGAGGTGTCCACTCTGGAAACGGATATCCTGGCCCTCGAGGCGGAATACCAACAGGGGAAGGATGAGGGCACACTCAAGACGACTGCTAGATACTCAAAGACACTATAGGGAGAAGGTGTCTAATGAGGCTCGGACACAGTCGTTGGCAACCCTACACCGATTATACGATGTGGGGGACAAGTCCGGCAAACTCCTGGCGTGGCTTAGCAGAAAGGAAAGAGCGGTGCGGTGGGTGGAACAGGTCATGGCAGCAGATGGAAGGCAGATGCATACAGGCGAAGCCATAGCGGAGGTCTTTGCGTCTTATTTTGAAAGTTTTTACGAGGCCAGGGACCTGGGCACGGGTGACGACGCACAGTCTTACATAGGCAATGCAGAGGTACCGGTGCTGGCCACCGAGGCCTGCGAGACACTGGAGGCTGAGGTCACTCTGGACGAGATAGCAGACGCCATAGCCACTCTGAAGCCGGGGAAAACGCCCGGGCCGAATGGCTTCCCGGCGGAATTTTTCAAAAAGACAGCCGATCTCTTGACACGCCACTTAAAAACCCTGTTCTTGGAGGCATACCGGGAGGGATGCCTACCACCAGACCTCACGGTGGCCACGATAGTACCAATCTATAAGGAGGGCACGCCGAAGGGAGAGTGTACATCATACCGCCCCATATCTCTCCTTAATATGGAGGTGAAGATCTTGGCCACTATTCTAGCTAAACGTCTAAGGACAGTCATAACAGACCTTATCCATATGGATCAGTCGGGGATCCTGCCGGATAGGGCGACTAAGTTGAACCTCCGTCGTACTCATAACTGGTTACAGGAGGTTAGGGGGAGGAGGGAGCCCCATTGGTTCCTCTCCCTCGACGCGGAGAAGGCATTCGACGCGGTACATTGGCCGTTCCTAATGGCGGTGTTACATAGATTTGGGTTCGGCCCCAAATTCCAACAATGGGTCCGACTTTTGTACACAGCCCCGAAAGCACGGGTTCGGGTTAACGGAAGGCTGTCTCGCGAATTCCGAATCGGCAGAGGCACACGCCAGGGGTGCTCGCTATCCCCCCTCCTGTTTACACTCACCATAGAAATCCTAGCGATAAGGATTAGACAGAATCCGGAGATCCGGGGCTTTTCGTGGGGAGACACAGGCGCTACCCTGGAAAAAATATCCCTGTACGCGGATGACGTGTTGTTGTATGTCACCGAACCAGAGACTACAATCCCGGAGTTATTCAGGGAATTGGGCGGATTTGGTGCCAAGGCAGGCCATACCATAAACTGGCACAAATCGGTCCTCTATGACCCTCAAGGTCGAGAGCGAGGAGAGTACCTCCCGGAGCAACTACTCCATACTCCGGTGGGATTCCAATACCTGGGTATTTACGTTACCCTGGATAAGGAACTCTCCTTCAACAAAAATATAAAACGAATCATGGATAGCACGACGACAGAGATGACTAGATGGAGACACCTGCCGCTCACCATATTGGGCCGAGCGGCGATGTATAAAATGATTATCCTTCCGAAGTATCTGTATGCGCTCCAAAATGAATACTACCAGCTACCGGCCAATACAATAACCAAACTCCACGCAGACCTCCGGGCGTTCCTGTGGCTCGGGAAACAACCCCGAGTGGCCTTGTCGACTTTACAACGCCATCAGTACAGCGGGGGGATCTCACTCCCCAACCTGGAGGCATACTACTGGGCGGAACACCTCACCCCGATCAATGAATGGCTACACGCGCCTGCTGATCACCCCACTTATGCGCTGGAACGCTTTACTATGTCGTCCAGAAATCTCTTCTATTATCTATACGGGGGGGCGGTACGGACATTGCTTTTACCGGCCACAGTGATCACTCTAGACGCCTGGAACAGGGCGACTAGACGCATGTGACACTATACAGACATATTGGGAGCACATATTCACTGAGCTGGAGGAGGTCCTGGGAGTGGCTTTGACACACGACCCTAAATTAGCTTTATTGGGCATGACAACTGAGGTTGACCTACCGCGCCTCCTGCTTATCTTCTTGGTACTTGCCTTGGTGGTGGCGAAGCGAGACATTGCGAAATACTGGGGTGCGGCGGAACGGCCGGACATTGAGGAGTGGAAGAGGGGCATGGACATGTATATGGCAGCTGAGAGAGTGACTTATAAATCTAGGGGCTGCCCCAAAAAGTTTAAGAGAGTGTGGACAAAATGGAGACAACACCATGGATTGGAGGGAGGCCTAGGTGGGGGGAACTGAACGACGGGTGAATTCGGGATTCAACAGATTTGGTAGAAGCTACAGTGTGGAACTGGCGCGGCTCGACTGCTCATACTAATGTATGGAAATAACAGACTGACTTGATAGGTTGGAAGGGAGGTGGGTCCGGGGGAAGAGGGAGGGGAGGGGAGGTATGCTGCTTTTGAAGGATTGTTATAATGTTCATGTTGGGGATATATATAGACTACTGTGACTGACGGAATCAAAAGTTGCGCACACAGCGGACAGTGGCGGAATGTTGACGCCCTGCCGACTGCTGAAATGACTTGCTGTTTATTCTTACAGATGCAACAATAAAAATAAATTTATTTAAAAAAAAATTACTTACCTTCAATTCAATATTTTTCACCTCTATATTCTGTCCATTCGATATTATGTCTATTCTATATTTTGACTTCGATATTTTGTCTATTCAATATTCTGAATTCGATATTTTGTGTAGTTACCCTCTTGGACCACTCTCCTCTTTCCAAATTGCCACTGGTCCACCCACCTGGGGTCTACACCCTCAAGCTGACCAGCTCTCAGGGGCGAGGCTCTCCTCCCCCTACCTCTCCTCCTAGGGTTCCGCCATCTCCTTCTCCCGGGGACACCCTCAGACAACCACTCTCTCCCCAACCTGGAGTCGAAACCCTCAGGTTACACCGGTGACAGGGGCGAGTCCTCCCTCCCCCTGCACCCCTCTCAGAGTTCCGCACCCTCCTAACTGGAGTAGTACCCCTGAGAGTCAAATTTGGGGGACTCTGAACACAGATGTCCCACCCGCCAGGTCCGGCAAACCCTCAACCTGGCCACCCAACCCGGGATCTGTGCCCTGTGGCTGAGCCGGTGACAGAGGAGAGACCTTCCTCCCTCTGCACCCCCTCCCAGAGTTCCGCACCCTCCCACCGGGAGAAGTACCCCTGGGAGTCAAACTGGTAGGGACCTTAATTACAGGTACCCCACCCTCCAGGTCAGGCAACTCCTGAACCTGGAACCCCAGTCCAGGATCTAAATCCTGTGACTGGTCAGACCCCCGAACCACTGGAGCTCTGATTACTGATGCTCCGGGTTCTCCTGACATTAGGGGATTCCCTTCACGAGAAGGCACATCAGGACAGCATAGGCTCCCAACCTGGGGTTCCCTAAAAGAACTCTCCAGGCCCTGTGACTGGGGTGGGGCACCTCGGGACACCTCCCCGTCTCACTCCCTCCTGTAGATGGGATGTGAGGCCCTACAACCCTCTCACTATCCTGGGATCTAGCTGGGCTTTTCCTCACCTCTCCCGCCACACTGGGTCGGAAGATCCCTGCACCACTCCTTTCAGGATCACTCCCCAATGTCCCCTCAGACTCTCTGGCACTTACCCAGAGGTCTGCCTCCTGTGCAAGTTCCCTGGGGTCTGAGAACCTACACTGCAACAGATGGTGACGCGGACTTGGGAAACAACTCCTCAGCATGTGCTCCCGGATAACGGCATGGCACAGCCCTTCCCAATCCTCCACTGCTCTCCTCACCACCCAATCCTCCAATGCAGTCCAACACTCCTCCTCAAACTCTCCCCAGGACTGGTGGGACGGTTTTCCCCTGCCCCTGAACACTAACCCGTCCCCCTCTTCCTGGGAATCAGGCACCGTCTCCTGGGCTTCGGGAGTGGGACTCCTTGCACTGGACCTACACTCGCTGCCACCACTGGATCCCACCCTCTCCGGTGTATCCAGGCTCTTAAAACCACTCTCAGGGGACAACCTACCCACCTGAGCTACTCTCTCCCTGGCAAAGGCCCTCTCCGCCTCTGCCATCCTCTCCTGGGCTAGGACCATTTCTGTCTCTAGCCTCTGCTCCTGAATCCTCAGCTGCGCTAACTCCGTGGCCTGCTCAGACCTGAGCTTCTCCAGCGCTAGCTGATGCTCCCTTTCTTCCCTCCTATCTACCCACTCTTCTGGGGACAGGGAAAGGGATGGGGCAGAGCCACGGGACAGGACCCAGTGCGAGACTCCCTATCTACGGTGTCCTCATCAGCTACTGGCGTCTCTGCCCTTTTAAACTCTTCCTCCTCTTCATCGGGGTAATTACCCTCCTGGGTTGCAGATTGGGAGCCCTCCCACTGGCTTCTACCGAATCCACCCTTTAAATACTCGGGGGGGTAATCAGACAGGTCCCCACCGATCTTTAAGGGCTCTCCCCTTTTGAGGGTCTCATAAAGAAACAACTTTCTTCTAATGTTTCCTACTGGGGGTATCCCTCTCTCCTTGAGGAAGTCTATCACTTCCTGTTCGGTGTACTCCATCAGTTCCACCTCATCATAAACCAACCCCATCGTGGTGAGGTTTCCCGGGACACACCCACAGTGGAACAAGGGGACACAATTGAAAACACTTTCAGGAGGAAGCAATAATATGCAATTCAATATTCAGCCAAACAATAATCCCCACAAAAAGGCTGTGATTACCCTCAAAGCTCTACTTGTGGTGTAACCCGTGGCCGCTGTGGTACTGCGCAAACACAAGTCCTATCCCACCGCTTGCCACCAATGTATGAAATGGGGTTACCAAATCTCCAGGGGGGTAGCACGGAACCAAGCGGGCAGGCCAAACTTCGGAGGACATGTGAAGCACTCACGCAGTACCCAGGCAGTATAGCGCTTGACAGGGGCACAACAGGCAGAAACTCTCCCGGCCCGCAGCTCCTTGAGGGCACAATCTTCCTCACACAGCGCTGTAGGATCATGCAACACAGCGCTTAGCAGGTACAGTGCTCCCAGATTATAGCGCTTAGCAGGAAATCAGCAGGGCAGTCTTGGTCACAGCGCTCTGGGGCACAGCAGGCTGCAACAGTCCTGGGCAAGGTTAGCGCTTTGCAGGCACACAGTGCTTCTTCTAGGCACAGCGCTTTAGCACACAGCGCTTCCCCTAGGTACAACACTTCCAGGCGCACAGCGAAAGGGGGGCAAACAGTCCCAGCAGCAAGCCCCAGGGTAACTCTTCTCACCTCCTGGGGGGTCCAAGTTGCTCCTTCCCTTCCAGGCGCTTCTGGGTGCAGCGCTTGTGTGGCGCAAGGTCCGGCAGCTTCAGGGACCTAGGAGGGCCCTCCTTCTTCAGGAGCCCGGGGACAGAGCAGTAGGCACTACTGGGCCAGGTCAACAGGTAGTGGGGGCATCATCAAAACAGGGTGGTAGGCTTTCACCATCCCCACTGCAGTGTGGCCCTCCTCCTACACAGCAGCCTGAACTCCTGCAGTGGGGCTCCACTAGCCCTGGGGACAGTAGGGGGGTTCTGGATGGGTGCAGGGTCCAGCACACAGGCCCAAGTGGCGGTATCCCCTTGCAGCAGGTCCCCTCACATTCCTGTCCCAGCTCTGTCTCTGCTCATCACATCTCTACTGCTCTCCCTGTACCAGAAAGGCTGGAAGCTTCTAGAAGGTCCCTCCCAATGCTGGGATTGCTGGGTACCAGACAACTAGACCGCTAACCCACCTCAGACAGGCGAACTAGTTCTAACTGGCTCAGAGGGAGGAGTAGAGCACCCTGGGTGCCAGGCGTTCCCTCCAAATGCAGGGGTGGCTGGGTACCTAACAACTAGACTGCTAACCTCCTGCAGTCAGGTGGCACAACGCACAGCCATGGCAGCCATTTTAAAAACACAACATTTCACCAGGGTACATTTTACAATGGGGGAAATTGACAAGTGCTCACACCATTGCATGACATTACATATTAACAAGGTGTCTCACACCACACATGGCCTATACAGGTTCATTACCATGGGGGAGACATTTCAAATTAGGGGGAGGGCAAAAAGCAGCGAGACCCCCGTATGCTGCACCCAGATCCAATATGGCACCACCGATGGAGTCCTACATCGTCGGTGCATTCTTTGTATAGTTCACATTGTAGCCGGACATGAAGATGGCCTTGGTAGGCGGACAATGTAGGATTAGAGGCGTCAACACTTAACGTTCTGTAACGCTGATGCTGATCCAAAGGTGAGCTTACTGCCAAGCTGACGGTGATTCCACAGAGATTCTGGATTCAAAGAAGACACTGACATAACTAAAGATCAAGCTGCCTCATGTGCAATGTTTAAAAGATGCAGCCAGCTCACACGCTGTACAAACAGATGTATTCTTCCAAATTAACTCAAAATCTGCTGAGTGTCCTCTGATGCAAGTGCTGTCAATAAGAGTATAACCAACAAGCAACATCAAAGTCCAATTATCTAAATTAAGTTCCAATCCAAATCAATCTTCAGTTTTGCATGCTTAGGTTCCAAAGATCCAAACCAAAAAATGCACCGCTTCTGGGCTGTCCATATGTAGAAGGCCCCACGTATGCTCATCGCCAAAATTGTAGTAAATCCAGTAGTTTAGGAAAGGGTTTTAATAGATTTATTGGGAAGACAACAGAGTACCTGCCTTCAGACAAGGCAGACAACTTCCAAGTCCCCACAATGCTATAGCCAGATCAGCAATACAGCGGGTGAAGAGGAGAACATTAATTTTACTGCGTTCCTTATGTTCAGAAGGACAAGACATCTTCAGGTCGCCTACAAAGGTAGAAGCACAGAAGAAGAAAATAAATATGCCTAATTTCATGAAGCAACTTTGGCTCAATCATGAAGAGGTATAATTTTTACGCTAGAAAGCATAGAGAGGGCAAAATATTTGTTGCATTTCTATCTGCCTTAAAGTGCATCTCCAATGTGTGCAACTTCGGAAATAATTGATATGAAATGATCCCTTCAAATCCCTGCATGGTACATGCCAAGAATTTATTTCCACTCTTCTACAGAGGTATGTCCCACCCAGAACCTGATGTCATCCCATCAGAACTTTTAGGCCAGCCCAACCTTATGGAAAAGACTTGGTGGATCCCATTTTGCGACGTTGGCACCTTGTTTTTGGAATTCACTTCCCTTTAACATCAGATCCCCAACAAGCTACTCTCAATTCAGGAGACAATTAAAAACATGGTTGTTCTTCCAGGCATACGAATGAATGATCTCCCAAGCAGCTGGCGATCTCTTTTTATATATAGCGCCAAGAAACTGTATGGTGTACATGAGCTCTATAAATATTTTTAACCTAACAAATGATCCACAATCAAAACCTGGTTAACAGTTTCAATAAAAGAATACACGAGATATTGTGGGTGATGAGCAACCCCACTTTTGAAGAAGTGATTATGTTGGCCAAGGTAATAGAACAGTCAGTGAATCGAGTCAAAGAGGTTAATAAGAGTCACTCTAAGAAGGAGAACCAAGTGTACTGTCTAAGTGGGAAACTAAATAAAAATGAAATTACAAAATACCGTCATGCTGAGAATAAAACACTCTGTTACAGATGTGGAAGAGATTCACATTTAGCTTTCTCGAATAATTGCTCTGCATCAAATAAGGAATGCAAGAGAAAAGGGGCATAGTGGAAGGGTATGTCAAGATGTTAAGAAGCAAAAAAAATATACAAATATCTTGGGTAACATAGAAACCACATGTGGATGTGAAAGTAGAGGATGTTGAGTACTTGATGAGGAAGAACATGACTTGAATGGTTCAGGTGGAAGATGAAATCAATACGTATGATGTGATTAAACCACTAATTTGCTATATTAATATATATAAGTGCATGGTACTGACCTATTGGTTATGGCCGATTCTGTATCACCGTTCACCATACTTACCAAATTCCATTTTGATGCAAATTTAAGATTTGTGGCCAATCATTTAGCACTATCTGATACCCGGTTGGCAACTTTACATGGTTGTAAAATAAACTTCATTGGATACTTCGTGGGATACTTTGTTTAACACAAAGTAAAAGGAAAGGAACACAATGCTTAAAATAAATATGGAGCTCAAGGGTGTCAATGTGCAGGAATGGAAGGACCAAACATGATTCGATATCAACTTTAAACATGGTGCTGATGATCCTGTTCTGGTCGTAAAAGATTTGGATAATTGGAAGCAAACCAGAGCTATATATCCTGAAGTGTTTCGAGAGAAAATGGGAAAACTTTGTTGATTTGAGCATGAGATAAAACTAAGGAGCGATGCTGGACCTTTCAGACAAAGAGTAAGGGGAGTTCAGTTAAGTGTCAGGAAAATTCTGCTGAACCTCCTCGATCAACTTCAAGCAGATGACATCTTCGAAGAAACTGAATGATCAAATTGGATTTCACCACTGGTTCTACAAAAATAATTAGCAGTGATTTTAGGCTTTGTGGGTATTTGAAGGCCTTAAATAACAACATCCTTGTGGACAGACATCCATTGTATCATAGATGGTGGTCCACTGACAAGTTTCAGTCCTTTAAAAAAAGTTGAATTCCAAGTTGCGTATTTTCCAAATCATTTTTATTTTCATTGGTTATATAAAATGATTCAGCCAGCACGTTTCATTCACTACATGTGAACTACCTCTACCTGTAGAGATATATAACATATATCTGCATGCTATCATTTAAACATACAGAAACCTAAATACACATAAAACAAAAGTCATTTCACATACGCCACAAAAACCCTCATAATAGCCAAACAAAGAAGGGGGGACCTGTTACCCAAATCTTTAAGTGCGTCTTCAAACATTTAAAATTACACATATTCACAATTGCGGTTAAAACCAAATTAAAAAAATCCGAAACATGTGAGCATAAGATGAAAAATACCCATGGTGGGAGAGACATATCATAAACATGTAAGATCCAACTACATTAACATTTGAATACATCATACTTGATTTTAAATATGTTATCTGTCAGCAATGTTAGATCAACGAACGTGCCAATTGACAGTATATGACATTTAACATATAATTTATTTGTGTGTAGTATAATACACAGTACATCCGCAAAATAATGTACAAATAATCTAACAATACTTTTTCCTAGAAATCGGATGCTCAGTTAAATATCAGGGCACCCCCAGGGACTGGAACGGAAATGTTAGATTTGAGATAATAATATGTCCTAAAATATTCCTTATCTAACATATAGCTGAGGCTGTCTTCTCACCCAGATGACCAATATACGTATGTTTCTCAACAGAAAATCTGATGCCCAACCCTAACGGATAGCAAATAATGACACAATATTCTCAAATAAATACCCACAATCAATCATGTGAACAATAGTACCAGAGTGAGGGCATTACATACCACTAAAATTCCTATGTCCACCAATTGAGCATCGTGTTCCTTAATTTCCACCCACTGTCAATTCCATACAGGTCCTTTACATGCATGTGATTCTCAATCGGTTTTGGCCAAAGGACCCCTCCCAATTTATCCTATGTGGAACATTTAGTGCTATCCACGAGGAGGCTAGTTTCTCAAATAGCATTCAGCCCCATTCATTCTCATGAGCATTAGACCTCCACTATTGGTTATATCCTGAACTGTCGATCCTTCAGACCAACACAGGCTAATTTATAATCCCTCATTGTTCCCAAGCTACAGGCAACCGTCATACGGAGAGAGTCACAGAAGGATCACAAGAAGTAATGAAACGCCTCATCTGTTTAGTGACCCATCTCAATGCAATGCAAACAGCAGATACAGCCTACTTCATTACATCTCAACAGTAAGTCTCTGTCCCCCCACCCCAGTCAATACCATGAAAGTAGATGTCCACATTGCCGGCAATTGGTTAAGTCACATTCGGGGTCATAGGATACCTCCTATCTTTGTTCCTTATGGCACGAACATGCTCCTGTATCCGGGATATCAGTGACCTTAACGTGCTGCCTACGTATAATATGTTGCATTTACAACCAATAACATGTCACAAACTTTGTTCGACTATTGATATAATGAGGTTTATTATGAATATGCCTAGTAATGTAGCAACATTGTTTGATTTTATTTATACCATATTAACATATGTTGCAGTCATTACACGTGAAGAAACCCTTTGCAAGTTCAGGTAACCATATATTTGTCACTCTTGACAATGTTACATAGCTTGGACAAAGCCAATTCTTAATTGTTCTGCCCTTACAGTATGCTAACTTAGGTTTCGTGGAAATATCATCCTTGACCCCAGGTACATCCAAAAGTAAGTGCCAATGTTTCCATAGAATCTTATACAAGTCATTGATCTACTTCGTATACTTGGAGATGAAAGGCAATTGACACTGTTCCTCCTTATATTGTCTGACCCTTTTCCTAAGTGTGTAATTTCTAGGTATCACCTATACCACCATCTGCCTTTTGTTAAATCCAGGCCCTAGAGTCTTTAGCTCAAAATTGTTGTTTTACACCCTATATATTTACTGCAAAGGTCTCTGTTTCACTGCAATTGCGCCTACTGTGCATCATTTCCCCATAGGCTGTTATTGATTATCGACCTGGGGTTGGCACTATTAGCATGGAGGACACTATTACAGGCAGTGACCTTTCTGAAAATGGTACTGTGTATCGGTCCATGCCTGACATAAAATTGCAGGTCCAAAAGGTCAATCATCTTCCTATTGTGAATCATGGTGAGGTTAATGTTATATAGGTTGTCACTAGAGATACCCATATTACTATGTCAGTTCATCAATTGATCCCTTCCAGAGCACAATGATATCATTTATACACCTCTCATATAACTCAATGTCATCTGTTCTTGGGGAGGCATATCTGCCCCAGGCATTCACCCTCTCCCACCTGCCCATAAATTGGCTGGCATATGAGGAAGCAAACCTGGAACCCATCGCTGTACCCGGTAATACCATTGCCCGTCATGCAGGACAAAGTCCTTAGACAGAATGATATCAATCATTTCCATAATCATTTGCGTTCCAACCATACTGCAGTTCTAGTGTGTAGAAATGATTCAACTGCTCGGGTGCCACAAGGCTTTCGTGTACATGTATAAAGGTTGGTGACCTCAAACATCACAAACATGAGGTCCTCCGACAATATGACGTGCATTGAACTTATTTAGGATGTTCTTACTGACCTGAATATGGGCAGGTAGATTGCAAACAAGAGGCTATAGAAACCTGTCTACGTACTCAGACAGATGTTCAGTCGGTATACAACCTTTACAACGAAACTTTTACAACAACCTACCATTACAACGCAACTTTTACCACGCAAACTATTACAACGCATTGCTCTGGGGGGCGCTCTAGGATAGGGAATAGGTTAATTTACTATCCAATAACCTTCCCTACTATCCACGGGGACTGGAGTTGGAATAGTAAATTAAACTATTCACTACCCAGCACCCCAAAGTGATATGCGTTGTAATGGTATGCGTGGTAAAAACCGCGTTGTAAAGGTAGGCGTTGTAAAAGTATGCGTTGTAACGTCATACATCCGTTCAGTCGGGGAGGCAACTTCAGAGATAATTGGCCTTTCAATTCGGAAATCCCTCTCCCCCCTTTATGGATTTTTGATAAAATGTAAATGAAAGGAAAGCGTGGGTTCCAGATAGACAGGTACCGGTATACTTCATATGAGATAAGGCATCTCTCCAACCAATCACTGAGTCTTATGTTAATGAAAGTATCCATTTCCTAACAGGGCTATAGGTAATCAATTCATAGCAACTAGTATCTATTGATTAACTGTCTATTGATTTGTTGGATGTAATCTGTCTTGTTCATAACAGTGACGTCACATCTTTTGTCTGCCTCTCTGATAACACCTGCATAACTTCTCTGTAATTTGCATAGCCCCCTCTCCACTTGGTAATGTTGTATGAACTAGTTGGTCTCTTGTCCAAACCATCATGTAGTCTGTGTAGTTCTTTTGGCACTCTTTCCCTAAAGACCTCTATGTTTTGATGTGTAGCAGAGGGCACAAACTCAGATCGTTGCTTAAGACCACTGTCTATATTTACATTTTCGACAAGGTCCAAGCTATTCGGCAACCTGGATGCTCTTCATGGTCTTGAGTTTGTTGTCTCTGGTGAGAAGAGTCCAGTTGAGCAGGATCTGTTAGGGTGTTGCATGTGGTAGTGTCGGGCGTGAAGGAAGTCTTGGGTTTCAGAGCTATTGTAGATCTGTCTGAACTTGTGATGGAAGAAGGTGACGAGTTTGTTGCAGAGGTCTTGAGGGGGGATGTCTGTGGTCTCGCTGTTGGGCCTGGCAAACTCCTTGTGGAGAAGTGTGGCTCAATGGTTAGAGCGGCAGACCCTGATGCAGAGGTCTGGCTCGGGACCAGGGTTCAATTCCTGCCTCGGCGGGTCTTGGGCTCAATTTTCCTCGGACCTGATAATTCTCGCCTCGGTGCCTATTCTAATCATGGGTCCCACTCTGCAACTCTGGGGAATAGCTTGCTTAATCTCCACAACGGCCCTAACAGCGATGGGATGCCTGGCTTCACCTTGGGGGTGCCCAGGAGTGGACATTTCACAGGGAAAAGCCAGGAAGGGTTCCACAGCGGTATGCGTTACAGCGCCAGGACACCCCAGTTGGGGTATAAGTGCGCTTTACAAGTACAAAATTTCATTTCATTTCATGATGGCAAATAGTTCTTTGCTGTTGTGTGCGTTGCAGTTAATTCTGTTTTGGAGGGCCGTTTTTTGTGGTTGTGAGGCGGAGGAGGTGTGTCGATGACAGCAGTTTTTAAGGTTATGTGGATTTCCAGGATTTTGTTCCTCCGTCTCTTTTCAAGTCATCTGCAGGTGCAACTGGACTTGTGGGTGCAAGAGTGAACCAGTTGGCTTACTTAGAGTGTTGCTTTCCGTAAGCCTTCAGGTGGGGTGCTAGGCTATCGGCGCGGTTGGAGGTTGCATGCTGAGATGTTGGCATCTGCCGATGTCGGCTGTATGATAGTGCTGAGGAAGGTGGTGAAATGTTCTATGGTGATCTTTTTCCAGCTACGACACGGCGTGGTGAGGGCAGTAGTGTACGGTGGGTGTGGCGAATGCCAAGTGCATGTGTGGTAGTCAGTCCAGAGGAGTTTGTTGATGTGGATGTAGGAGTTGTTTTCGCTGGAGGAAAAGACGGGGTCGAGCATGTGTCCTGCTGCATGGGTTGGAGTAGTGACTAGCTTGAATCCGATGTTGGCGTGGTTCCCCAGAAGGGATGCTGTGTTCTGGTCACTGGGGTCATCCAGGTGGAAACTGAGGCTGCTGAGAAGGATGTAATCTTTGGATGCGAGAGCTTGGGATGCGATAAGTTCGACAACTGTGTCAGTGAAGGGCCTGTAGACGAGGGTGCCATGGAGGGTGGTTTTGGGGTTGATCTGAATCTGAGGTGTTCCATAGTTGTTTTTGTTCGGTTTTCCGATTGCGTGTTCAGGTGGAGGATGTTCTTGTGGACGATGGCGATGCCTCCTCCTGCTCGGCCATTGCGGTGCTTGCGGGTGATTTTTGGAGCAGTCAGGGATAGTGGTGGCAATGTCTCGGCCAGAGCTGAGGTTGATCTAGATTCCCGGCGTTTTCGAGGAGGTCCCAGAATTCCGTGGTGTGCTGTGGTTGGTCAGCTGGGCAGTGGGAAGAGCTAGCGCATGGAGGTTGGTGTGGGTGTAATTGCAGTTTCTGCAGGAGAAAGGTCATTGGGTGTCCTTTGGTGATGCGAGGTGGCCAGCATCATGGCGCCTTGTGTTGAAGGCGAAGATGGTTCTGGCTTTGTATAGGTGAGAGGTTCGAGGACCAGGGTCAGTGGTGTAGGGTGCTGTCAAGGCCTAGACGGGCTTGTCTGTGGCACGGCTGACATTAAGTAGTGTGCTGGACCGCGGGAAGGTGGGAAACACGGGGAGCGGGAAGAGTCACTGAAGGGGGCAGGGCTGCTGCTGATTGCAAGGGCGGCGAAGCATGAGGAAAAGGGCAAAAAGGGACAAGGAAAAAGGCAAAAAGCTGAAACAAAAGCTGCAGCAGACGAAATGCAAATAGGCAGTAAAAAAAGAAGAAAAAAAGAGACAGAAGGCAGAGCAGGGACGTTGTCCCTCTAGACTACCAGGAAGGAGGCGCAGACAGGAGCCGGTGGGTGGAGGAGGGCCACGAAATCCTGGTCAGTTGGTCAGCAGCAGCAGCAGCAACTGGGACAGCAGCACACAAGCAGAGCTGTCCTGTGAAGGGAGGAATCCACTAGTAAGGTCAGCAGACTGCACCTTCATCGTGCAGCAGCTGCCATTAAGTAGTGTGTGGTGGGGCTGGAGAGCTGGGAGGGGAGAAATGCAGGGAGTGGGAAGGGTAGCCGGAGTGGGGGCTGGCAAGGATTGCAGAGGCAAGGGTGGCATAGCATGAGGAAAAGTGAAAAAAGGGACAAGGAAAAAGGCAAAATGCTGAAAAAGGCAGAAGCAGAAATAAGGCAAACGTGTAGAAGAAAGCTGAAAAAAGAGACAGAAAAGCTATCCTTCTGCTGAGCAGTGACGCTGTACCACTAGACCACCAGTGATGAGGTGCAGGAGGAAGCCTGGGGCTGGAGGAGGGACTCGAACTCCTGACCCGAGGGTCAGCAGCAGCAGCAGCTACCAGGCAGAGCTCTGCCATAAAGGGAGCAGTCCACTACTAAGGTCAGTGGTTTGTGTGGAGCAAAAACCCAATCTCGTGTTTAAAACAACTCATTCCTTTTTCTAAAGCACATAATCTGGTAAACTGACAATTTCCCATTCATTACATACCATGTCACATTGTGCAGTCCTATTGTCAGCCCACACTTCTTCCATCAACCCAAAGTTTATGGCTATGGAGGGTCGTAGTTTTTCATGGAGCAGATCTTCACCCCTGGGCCCGCTGGCATCTTCTCCTTTGGGTTTTTGATCTTTTCTTATCTTTTTATTGCCTATGCTCAGTCTTTTCATTTCTACTAAAAATGTAGATTGGCCCTCTGGGGTGGAGGTACCCAGATTCCTATCTTGTGTGGTGATACATGAAGGTGAGGGAACCACTACTTATGGGTCTAGTGTCTAGAGTTTCATCAGGTCCTCTTTTTCCATCCCCTGGTACATGGACATTGTCATACTTTCTTACAAACAAGTACATTCTTCCTTCCTTCTAATCCATCTCACCTCTCCTGATTTTATTTAGTTTTTTGTATCATAGGTATACCCGATGGCCCTCAATACCTTTTTCTAGAATTTCATAGTTCTTTTTAATAACGTCTTTAAGATCACTTGCCTCAATTTCCTTTTCCATTTTGTTGATTTACGCCTGTAATTTGTTCACTTTTTTTTTGTCTGCGTGTCTAATTCATATTTCTATCATTGTAACAGATGCTCCCTGCAAATTGTCCTCCCACTCTTTCAGTGACTCCTCATCAAGGTCTCAAATGTAGGGAATATTACACTCCTTAACTTTCTGGACAGACAAAATTGTGTTCTGTGGGAGGTGTATTGATAATATCATTGTGCTCTGGAAGGGATTAATTGATCAACTGACAGAGTATTATAGTAATATACGTCATTGCATCTATTGTATAACAAAGTTTGTGCCATGTGTTATTGGTTGCAAATGCAATATAATGTACGTAGGCAGCACAGTGAGGTCACTGAAATCCCAGATACAGGAGCAGGTTCATGCCATGTAGGACAATAGTAGGAGGTATCCCATGACCTCTCATATGACTGTACAGCATGTGGGCCATGTGGACATCTACTTTCAAGGTATTGACGGGGCAGCAGAGAGTTACTGTTTAGACGTAATAAAGCAGGGTGGACCTGCCATTTGTGTTGCATTGAGATGGGGCACAACACAGGTGAGGATTTGCATTACTTCTTGTGATCCTTATGTGACTCTCCTCATATGACGGTTGCCTGTAGCTTGGGAACAGTGAGGGATGATAAGTTAGCCTGTGTTAGTCTGAAGGGTAGACAGTTCAAAATATATTACAAATAGTGGAGGTCTAATGCTCATGAGAATAAATGGTGCTATATGCTGTTTGAGGAACTAGCCTCCTCATGGATACCACTGAATGTTTCAGAGACGATAAGTTGGGAGGGCTCTCCCTTCCCATGTGGTTTATTGTCTTTTGGCCAAAACTGATTGAGGAAGTTACATCAGTTGTGAATAGGAGCATCACATGTATATAAAGTACCTGTATCAAATTGACAATGGGTGGAAATTAAGGAACAAGATGTTCAAATGGGGGACACAGGAATGTAAGTGGTATGTAATGCATTCACATTGGTTCTCATGATTTATTGTGGGATGATATTTGTTTGAGAAAAATGGGCCACGTAGTGGTGGGCATCGGATTGAGAATAATGCGACATTTCCCAGTTTTCTGTTGAGAAACATATTAATCTTGGTTAGCTGGGTGAGAAGACCGCCACAGCACCATGTTAGAGAAGCAATATATTATGACATATTATTATCTCTAATCTAACATTTCCGTTCCAGTCAGAGGGTCCCCTGATATTTAACGTGGAATCCGATTTCTAAGATAAAGTATCATTAGATGATCTATGGCTGATGCATTATGATTTTATCTACACACATATGAATACATTTCATGTTAATGTCATATACCGCCAATTGTCACGTTTGTTGATATAACACTGCTGACAGATCATATATATTGAAAAACAAGTATGATAGATTTCAATGTTAATGTATACAGATCTTACCTGTTATAATATAGCACTCATGCCATGGGTATTTTTCATCTTATGCTCACATGTTTCGGATGTTTTTAATTGTGAATATGTGTTATTTTAAATGTTAGAAAGAACACTTGAAGTTTAGGGTGACATGTCCCTCTATCTTTGTGTGGGTATTATGCAGGTTTGTGGCATACATGAAATTACTTTTTTTGCTAAATTATGTGTATTTATGTTTTTGTATGTTTAAATGTAAGCATGCAGATATATATTATATGATATATTTTTCTACATCCCTGAGGAAGTTCACATGAGGAAAACAAAACGCTTGGCTGTCTCATTTTTATCACCAAAGAAAATAAAAATTATTTGGAATACACGCAACTTGGAACTGAACTTTTGCTTGTATGGTATTTAACTTGCCGGTGCACCACCATCTGCGATACTTGATTCAATCTGGCCTTGGAACTGCACCTTTGGAGCAGCAAGTGCTTTGGTTGGGTGCATATAGTAGGATTGCATTGATCAATAATATTTGGGAGGAGCTGTGTCTGGAAGAGCTTGCTGCTCTGATTTGTTGCTCGTTGTTATCTGTTGCCTAATAAGAGTGTAGTCTAATTTTGATGGTACTACAACTTTTTCTACACTTGATCTGCGAAGCATATATCACCAAATAGTGTTGTCTATATCCTCAAGTTCTCGAACTGCATCCATTACACCTTTTAGAGTCAACTAATTCAAGAGGATGCCTTTTGGGCAGGCTTTAGCGTCACCTGTATTCCTGAGGATAATTTTTCCCATACTTAAGGGCATGGGTGAGCATGTCAGATGCTCCCAAGACGACCTCTTATTTTTTTCCAAAGGAAGGGACGAGTATTTCAAAGTATCCCTTATAGGTCTGGTTTTCTGTGCAGACAAATGCAGTCTTTCTACACCTCTGTTACCTCTTTCTGCAGTTTTCCTGCTCTTTCTGTACCCTTCACACCTCTTTCAGCACCTCTGTTGGTTCTTTCTGTACTGATCTTGCTTTTTTCTACACCTCACTTGCTTCTTTCATTCTTTCAGCAATTCTCTTGTCTCTTTCTTCACTTCTCTTCCTTTTTTCTGCACCCCTCCAGCCTCTTTCTGTCCCTCTCTTCCCTCTTTGTGCCCCCCTACCTTTTTCTGCACCCCTCTTGCCTCTTTTTGCACCTCTGTTGGTTCTTTCTGCACCGCTCTTGCTTCTTTCTGTACCACACTTGCCTCTTTCTGCACTTCTCTTGCTTCTTTCTAAACCTCTGTTGCTTCTTTCAGCAATGCTCTTAGCTCTTTATGCATCTCTCCCTGGCGTTTTTCTGCACCTATTGCCCTTGCTTCCTGCACCTCTCTTGCCTCTTTCAGCACCTTTGTTAATTCTTTCTGTAGCCCTCCTGCCTCTTTCTGCACCCATCTTCCCTATTTGTGCAACTCTCTTGCCTCTTTCTGCACCTCTCTTCCCTTTCTGCACTAGTGCCTATTTCTGTACCTCTGTTGTTTCTTTCTGCACTTCTCTTGCCTCTTTCTGCACCCTTCATGCCACTTTCAGCACCTTTGTTAATTCTTTCTGCATCCCTCTTCCCTATTTGTGCAACTCTCTTGCCTCTTTCTGCACCTCTTTTCCCTTTCTGCACTATTGCCTATTTCTGTACCTCTGTTTCTTTATGCACTTCTCTTGCCTCTTTCTGCACCCTTCATGCCACTTTCAGCACCTCTGTTGCTTCTTTCTGCAATTTCTGCACTTCTCTTCCTTGTTTCTGCTCCCCTAGTGCCTCCTTTTGCACCTCTGTTGCTTCTTTCTGCACTTCTCTTGGTTCTTTTTGCACTGCTCTTGCCTCTTTCTGCATCTCTCTTGTCTCTTTGAACACCTCTTTTGCTTCTTTCTGCAACCCTCTTGCCTCTTTCTGTACTTCTGTTGCTTCTTTCTGAACCTCAAATGCATCTTTCTGCACCGCTGTTGCTTTTTTCTGCAGATCTCTTGCCCCTTTCTGCACCCCCTCTTTTCTCTTTTTTCACCTCTCTTGCCTCTTTCTGCACCCCTGTGCTATGTTTCTGCACCTTTCCTGCCTGTTTGGCACATCTCTTGCCTCTTTCTGTATCTCTGTTACATCTTTCTGCAGTTCTCTTGCTCTTTCTGCACCCTTCATGCCTCTTTCAGCACCTGTGGGGTATTTCTGCACTGCTCTTGCTTTTTTCTGTACCTCACTTGCCTCTTTCTGTACTTCTCTTGCTTCTTTCTATGCCTCAGTGGCTTCTTTCAGCAATTTTCTTGCCTCTTTCTTCACTTCTCTTTCTTTCTGCACCCCTCCGGCCTCTTTCTGTATCTCTCTTTCCTCTTTGTGTACTCCTCCTACCCTTTTCTGCACCCCTCTTGCCTTTTTGCAACTCTGTTGGTTCTTTCTGCACTGCTCTTGCTTCTTTCTGCACCTAACTTACCTCTTTCTGCACTTCTCTTGCTTCTTTCTGTACTTCTCTTGAATCTTTCTGCACCTCTGCTGCCTCTCTCTGTATTTCACCTCTCTCGCCTCATTCGGTACCTCTGTTAATTCTTTCTGCACCCCTCCAGTTTCTTTCTGTATCCCTCTTCCCTATTTGTGCAACTCTCTTGCCTTTTCTACACCCCTCTTCCCTTTTTCTGCACCACTGTTGCCTCTTTCTGTACCTCTGTTGCTTCTTTCTGCACTTCTCTAGCCTCTTTCTGCACCCTTCATACCTCTTTTGCTTCTTTCTGCACTACTCTTCCTTCTTTCTGCTCCCCTCGTGCCTCCTTTTGCACCTCTGTTGCTTCTTTCTGCATTTCCTTTGGTTCTTTCTGCACCACTCTTGCCTCTTTCTGCACCTCTGTTGCTTCTTCCTGCACCTCTGTTGCTGTTTTCTGCAGATCTCTTGCCCCTTTCTGCAACCCTCTTTTCTCTTTCTGAACCTCTCTTGCCTCCTTCTGCACCCTTGTTCTATGTTTCTGTACCTTTCCTGCCTATTTCTGTATATCTCTTGCCTCTTTCTGTACCTCTGTTACCTCTTTCTGCAGGGTCTTGCTCTTTCTGCACCCTTCACACCTCTTTCAGAACCTCTATTGGTTCTTTCTGCACTGCTCTTGCTTTTTTCTGCACCTCACTTGCGTCTTTCTGCACGTCTCTTGCTTCTTTCTACACCTCTTTTACTTCTTTTAGCAATTCTTTTGCTTCTTTCTGCACTTCTTTTCCTTCTTTCTGCACCCCTCCGGCCTCTTTCTGTACCTTTCTTGCCTCTTTGTGCACCCCTTCTACCTTCTACCTTTTTCTGCATTCCTCTTGCCTCTTTTTACACCTCTGTTGGTTCTTTCTACACAGCTCTTGCTTCTTTCTGCACTTCTCCTGTTTCTTTCTACACCTCTGTTGCTTCTTTCAGCAGTTCTCTTGCCTCTTTCTGCACTTCTCTTCCTTCAGTCTGCACCCCTCCTGCGTCTTTCTGTAACATCTTGCCTCATTGTGCACTCCTCCTACCTTTTTCTGCACCCCTCATGCCTCTTTTTGCACCTCTGTTGGGTCTTTCTGCACTGCTCTTACTTCTTTCTGCTCCTAAGTTGCCTCTTTCTGCAGCCCTGTACCCTGTTTCTGCATCTTTCCTGCCTGTTTATGCACTTCTCTTGCCTCTTTTTGCACCTCTGAGTTAAAGGTAGTTTTAACCCCCTGCCCTATCACGTACTAGGGCCTTACAGGGGAGGTCTTGCCAATCACAGGGATACCCCAATGTTTTAACTGTATTCTAAGTGTCTTTCAGAATAGCACCGGTTCCGGGCCTGGTTAGTCAGAGTCAGTTACCACCAGTATCAGTGAGTAAAAAGTTGGGGGCACATGATGACTTTGAAACAAGGCCTCTTTCTGCACCTCTGTCGGTTCTTTCTGCATATCTCTTACTTCTTTCTGCACTTTTCTTCGTCTTTCTGGACTTCTGTTGCCTCTTTCTGCATTTCTCTTGCTTCTTTCTGTGCCTTTCTTCACATATCCTACCTCTGTAGGCATAGTTAGAAATTAGCATTGAAAAAACCTTAGAAATTCACTGAAAAAAACATAGGTTTCAGGGACATTATAGTTAGAAATTAGCATTTTAAAAACCTTAGAAATTCACTGAAAAAACCACAGATTTCAGGGACGTTATAGTTAGTTGGACAGTTCACTCATACAAAACCAGAGAAATTTGGCCGTTATAGTTAGTTCAGCTAACTATAACTCGCGCCCCTCGATATGCACTGCTCATGACGTCACATATTACATCATTCATGACATGGTCAGTGACATCACTGATGACATCTCAAATGAAATCATTGATGACTGTAACAGCGGGGCTAGGAATAGGCAGGAGTCGTGTTTTTGTGGGTCTTGTATTTATTCGGTCTAATAAAGAATCAGTACAGGTCTTGCATACAGGTACTTTGCGAGGTGATCGGCTTCTCTCTCCTCGAGTCTTGCGGATAATTCCCTCCTCCTTCCTCCGGACGGGGCTCCTCCTTCTTCTGGCTCCCGGAGGCTCCGTGCTGTCCGCCCTCGCCGACACCACCAGGGGAAAACAGAAGAGAGGCGGGTATCAATACCAGAAGTAACTGTTGTCACTGAATCACAGGTAAGGGATCGTGGGGGGGTTTCACCCAGTGCTACCAAACTCCCCTCCCCTTTTCTTCCCTCTTATCCCCCTCTGTGCGGTGAAGTGAAAGTGAGGGAATCCCTGGGTAGTGTCTAAGTACACGGCCCTACTGCGTGAGGCGACTAGCTCTACGCTTGCACCACCCCAGGAAGCGGTCACGCACCTCTGTGAGCCGTACCCCTCCTGGCGTACGGCTGGGCGGAACGTGGTATTGGCCTCCGGGCGGGTCCTCCAGCGCCGCACCTCTCCAGTCGGCTCCTCTCGTCTCAGGGTCGGCTGATGTAGTCCCGGCAATCCGCTCTCTTCTCTGATCTTGGGTTGGTGCTGCCTCCTCCTCCTGTATGCTCAGCTCGCTGATCCAGCGTCCGCTGTCGATCCACGTCTTCCTCTCGTCTCCTCGTCCTCCGCTCCTCCGCTCGTCCTCGCTGCTTCCCGCCACTCCGCTCTCCTTCACACTGACCACTCCTCCGGTGAAAAAACACACCTGGGTCTGTTCAGGGACGTCCTTTATCCTTGGGGCCGGCTCCTCCTCCCGCATACCTTCGGTCCAGTTAAAGGGCCAGTCCTCCTCGTCGTCGCAACTGTATCTCTCTGGGCCAGACCAGGATGCAGAAAACGGGGGCTGTGGAGAAAGAAGGGGGGGGCACATGAGGTTAGTTCGCGCCCTAGAGCGGGGCGCGCAAGGGGGCCCCGGTTACACACCTCCCCCTCCGAACGCTTCCGATCGGGAAGCGGATTCCTGGACAAATAGTCGGCCCCCGTGTTGTCCACCCCCTTTTTGTGGCACACCCGGAAGGAATAAGGCTGTAACGCCAAGAACCAGCGCATGACCCTGGCATTGGAGGATTTGTTCCGAGCCATCCACAATAGAGGGGCATGGTCCGTGTAGAGCGTGAAGGTGCGGCCCTCCAGATAATAGGCTAGCTTCTCGACAGCCCATCGGATAGCCAGGCACTCCTTCTCCACCGTGGCGTATTTGAGTTCCCGCGGAAACAGTTTTCTGCTGATGAAGAGTATGGGGTGATCCAACCCGTCGCTGCCTTCCAGCGACAATACTGCGCTAATACCGAAATCCGAGGCATCAGTGTGCAGCGCAAAGGGCCGCGTAAAGTCAGGCGAGTTGAGAATAGGCGTAGACGTGATTCTCCGTTTCAGCTCGGTAAAGGCGTCCAGCATGGCCGGGGTGGGTGATGACAATGTCGATTGTTTGACCGCCGTTTGGAGGACATCCGTAAGGGGAGCTGCCACCTGCGCGAACCTGGGTATAAACCTCCTATAATATCCAATAAGGCCCAGAAAGGCGCGCAGTTCTTTTTTTGTGGAGGGAAACCGGGTCTCGGATATGGCCCTCACCTTTTCCATTTGGGGTTCTATGAGTCCATGTCCCAGGACGTATCCGAGGTATTTAACCTTGTGAAAGGCCAGTCTTTTTTTTTTTGCGTTAATCCGCAACCCGGCCTTCTCAAGGGTCTCCAATACTTCCCGTAAATGCACCAGATGCGATTCCCAGTCTGGACTAAACACCACGATGTCGTCTAGGTAAGCTGACGTAAACGCTGACAGGTCGTGTAGAACATTGTTCATTAGTCTCTGAAAAGTTGCAGGAGCTCCATGCAGACCAAAGGGCAGCACGGTAAATTCGTAATGGCCCTCTGCTGTTGAAAACGCTGTCTTATGGCGGTCCTCTTCACGCAGTGGGACCTGCCAGTATCCTTTTGTTAAGTCGATCGTGCTGATAAAGGCGGCTTCTCCCAATTTTTCAATTAGTTCATCAATCCTTGGGATAGGGTATGCATCACATTTGGATATCTCGTTCAGGGCCCGAAAGTCCATGCAAAACCGTCTCGTTCCATCCGGTTTTGGGATAAGCACAATCGGACTGGACCAGTCGCTATGGGAAGGGCGAATGACTCCGAGTTTTAACATGTCTGCCACTTCTCGATGTATATCTTGTCTGCGGGCCTCCGGGATCCGATAGGGACGGATTTTAACGGTCTTGCCTGGAGTAGTGTCAATGTGATGTTCAGCCATCGCGGTTCTCCCCGGGAGGTCGGAAAACACCTGCTCCTGTTCCCTAAGGACTTCCATCAGTTCCTGTTTTTCTTTGTCTCTCAGGTCCTCATTAATCACAAGTTGGGGTATGGTGGAGGAATCCGGGTCCATCTTTTCCTCTGCCAAGTGTATGGCGGTAGGAGGATTCCCGAGCCATTTCTTTAACATATTAATGTGGTACACCTGTTTTTTTCGGGCGTTGATCAGCAATCGATAACTCGTGTTGCCTATTGTTTCCACTATTTGGAACGGTCCGCTCCACTCCGCTTTAAATTTCTGGGTCGAGGAGGGCGACAACACTAGCGCCCAGTCCCCTTTCTCCATCTTTCGCCACTTCTTTCCTTTGTCATAAACGGTTTTTTGTTTCTGCTGGTTTTTTTCTAGATTGGCGAAGGCCAGATCTCGCAATTTGCCCAGTTTGGAACGGAGGTTACGGGCATAGTCCAAGGTTTTGGCTGTCTCTTCGGGGGTTTCCTGCTCCCAGGCTTCTTTGGTCATGTCTAGCAGGGAGCGGGGTTGTCGGCCATACAGAAGCTCGAAGGCGGAAAACCCCAAGCTACTCTGTTTTTGTCCTCTGATGACGTAGAGGGCAAGCGGAAGGATCTGGTCCCACTCTGTGCTGTTGACTTCTAACATTTTCCTCAATGTCGTTTTCAACGTACGGTTGTACCTCTCTACGAGGCCATCCGTTTGCGGGTGGTACACCGCAGTGCGAATTTGGTGGATATGTAACAATTTACAGACCTCTCCGATAAGACGTGATACGAAGGGGGTCCCTTGGTCTGTTAGAATCTCTTTTGGGAATCCCACTCGTGAGAACAATTCCAACATTTTGTCCGCGACGTTCTTCGTGGTCGTAGAGGTGAGTGGGAAAGCCTCTGGGAATCTAGTAGCATAGTCCACCATTACCAGGACGTATAGGTGGCCTTTCCTGGTTTTTGGGAGGGGCCCTATGATGTCCATTCCTATCCGTTCGAATGGTACCCCTATGATGGGGAGGGGCTGTAAGGGCACTGCTGGGGGTCGAGTCATGTTACGTTTTTGGCAAATGTCGCATTGTTGGCAGTAGATCATAGCGTCTTTATATATCCCTGGCCAGTAGAAACATTTCAGTATGTTCTGTGTCGTTTTCTCTGCCCCGGTATGGCCTGCTGCCAGGTGGGAATGTGAAAAAAACAACACTTGTTCCCTAAAGGAGACAGGGACTACCAACTGTTCTGGGTCTTCCTCTTTTCCTTGTCTGTACAACAGTCCGTTCTTGATGAACAGGCGGGGATACGTAATGGGAACCAACCCCTGGGTCTGGTGAGCTGTTTTCCAAGCGTTGAACAAGGACGCGTCGTTGGACTGGGCAAATAGGAAACTGCGGTCCAAGGTCCACGGGTCTGGGGAGACCAGTGCAGCGGCGTCCTCCTTTGGTTCAATAGGCTGCCTTGTCTCTCTCCTCATCTCCAAACATCGTTCGAACATCGTCAAGAAGGCAGGATTGTCAGTACCTATGATCAGGTCTTCGGGAAGGGTGGGTAGTACCCCGACTCTGACTTGGGATGGGGGTCCTTCTTGCGGTTTCAGCGGTATCACGGCCACTGGGTAGGGTTTCACATCCCCATGGACACAACGGATATACACACGTTCTTTAGGGACGAGCTGTTGGGGATGTACATGGTGGGCCTGTACTACTGACTGGCGGCAGCCGGAATCAAGTAGTGCTTGCACAGGGTTACCATTAATCCTTATACTTACTCGGTATGCGTTTCCCATTTCCGCCGAATATAGGACGGTGCGAGGTAAGTATCCCACCTCCATGGGTTCTTCGGTTGGCTTTCTCTTTGGACACAGTCTCGCTATATGACCCCAGGTCCCGCACTCGAAACACTGAGGCCCACTGTGGGGAAGGGGCTCGTTTTTCCAAACCCGAGGTCTCGGGGTTTCGGGGATCCTCACTGGCCTTTTATCAGTTCTGAAGTTCGTTTTCTGTTTGTCGGTTTCGACAGGCAACGGGGGTCTTTGTTGGACTCGGGAGAAGGTGTTGGCCATCTCAACGGCCTGTACAGTGGTCAGGTCGTGGTGCTGTTTCAGCCATCTTTGAGTGGCAAACGGTAAGGCTTCTAGGAACTGCTCCAGATAGATGCGGTCCATGATTTCTTCCTTAGTGCTATCATTTGGGCTAAGCCACTTATCCGCAGCCATCTTCAGCCTCACGAAGAGAGTTTTCGGCGTCTCACCGGACACCCCCCTTTCCCTCCGGAATCTGAGCCGGTAGGCTTCTCTGTCTAGGCCCAGATGGTCCAGGATAATTCTTTTAATGTCCGAGTACGGGGTGTCTCCTCTCGGGTTCGCCACCTGATAGGCCGCCTGTGCTTCCCCGACCAATAACGGTGCCAAGAAGAACGGCCACTTCGCCCCGGGCCAGCCACATGCTCGGGCTGCCCTCTCGAAGTTAAGGAGGAAGGCATCCGGATCTTCCCCCGGTTGGTACTTCTGTAGGGAAACGCCACTCATAGAAAGCGGTACGCTACTCAGGGGGACCTGTCCCACGGACAGCGGGGGATCTAGAGCTCTGGCGGCCACGGCTGTTTTGATCAGCTCTCTGTCTGCTTCTGCCGCTCTCAATTGCTGCTCAGCCAGCCTTTCCAGCCTCTCCTGCCCTTGTACCAGGGCCTGAACGACTCCTTCCATCGTCGGGTTGCTGACGGTGCTTATGCCCGCATTCTCCACCACTGTAACAGCGGGGCTAGGAATAGGCAGGAGTCGTGTTTTTGTGGGTCTTGTATTTATTCGGTCTAATAAAGAATCAGTACAGGTCTTGCGTACAGGTACTTTGCGAGGTGATCGGCTTCTCTCTCCTCGAGTCTTGCGGATAATTCCCTCCTCCTTCCTCCGGACGGGGCTCCTCCTTCTTCTGGCTCCCGGAGGCTCCGTGCTGTCCGCCCTCGCCGACACCACCAGGGGAAAACAGAAGAGAGGCGGGTATCAATACCAGAAGTAACTGTTGTCACTGAATCACAGGTAAGGGATCGTGGGGGGGTTTCTCCCAGTGCTACCAAACTCCCCTCCCCTTTTCTTCCCTCTTATCCCCCTCTGTGCGGTGAAGTGAAAGTGAGGGAATCCCTGGGTAGTGTCTAAGTACACGGCCCTACTGCGTGAGGCGACTAGCTCTACGCTTGCACCACCCCAGGAAGCGGTCACGCACCTCTGTGAGCCGTACCCCTCCTGGCGTACGGCTGGGCGGAACGTGGTGTTGGCCTCCGGGCGGGTCCTCCAGCGCCGCACCTCTCCAGTCGGCTCCTCTCGTCTCAGGGTCGGCTGATGTAGTCCCGGCAATCCGCTCTCTTCTCTGATCTTGGGTTGGTGCTGCCTCCTCCTCCTGTATGCTCAGCTCGCTGATCCAGCGTCCGCTGTCGATCCACGTCTTCCTCTCGTCTCCTCGTCCTCCGCTCCTCCGCTCGTCCTCGCTGCTTCCCGCCACTCCGCTCTCCTTCACACTGACCACTCCTCCGGTGAAAAAACACACCTGGGTCTGTTCAGGGACGTCCTTTATCCTTGGGGCCGGCTCCTCCTCCCGCATACCTTCGGTCCAGTTAAAGGGCCAGTCCTCCTCGTCGTCGCAACTGTATCTCTCTGGGCCAGACCAGGATGCAGAAAACGGGGGCTGTGGAGAAAGAAGGGGGGGGGCACATGAGGTTAGTTCGCGCCCTAGAGCGGGGCGCGCAAGGGGGCCCCGGTTACAATGACACAATCCATGTGGTAATCTAATGCACCTCCTCAAACCCTAATATAACTTTTGATACACCCACTCTAAAATACAGACTATCATTTTCGAAACCATAGACAAACCAATACCAGTTACTACATACCCACTCACTGATTCCTAGGTCTACAACCACACGTCCACTCATTCATCCATATAGTCACTCATACATGCAGTCACTCATCAATACAGCACTATCATATGCACTCATACACCTACACACTCACACCGCCACTCATCCATACAGTTACTCACACATCTAGTCAGTCATGCAAAGACTTAATCACACTCCCATTTACTCACCTATACAGTTATACATACCCCGCCTCACTTATTCATACTGCTACTAACACATACTTACTCTATGATACACTAACTGATACAAGCACACACTCATCCATATAGCCATACCGCCACTCTCACAATCACTCATAGTCATTTATATACTCCAACACACACATACACTGCCTTTCACATATGTAGTTACTCACATATGTAACACTGAGACATCTATTCAACCAGAAACACACCCATACACACTCACCCACCCACCCACCCACACAGCCCTTCACATATGCAGTCTTGAGCCCATACACCCCTTGCATCACCCACTCACGCTTCTATGCACAGAGTCACACACCCCCCACCCACCCACAAAGACACTCAGTCACCCATACAGATACTCAGACAACCAATAACCCATATAGACACTCATGTAGCTACTCACCAACTCACGCAGCCGCTTACACACCAACTGAGTGACTGATACAGACATTCGCACAGTTTAGTCACTGACCCATGCATTCAGTAAGACTCGTTTAATCACTCCCTTATACAGTCAGTAACGCACCTACCAAATCATCCATTTAGACACTTATACAGCCACTCATTCTTCAATACACCTTGGCATAGGGTAGGTGGTGGCAGCTCCTGCTCGGACCTGTTTGCTCTGCAGAGGCAGCACGCGCTTTATTTCTGCTCTAATTTTAATATTGTGATTTTATCTGACACTGTGCTCGAGTCTAGCGCAAAGGCGCTCACGCTCATTTTATTTTTACTAATCAGTTACTCCTAACGGTTATCCTCACTGTGTGACACCGCTTACCTGTTTTTTCAATCTTTTGGTGCAAAGGTGTGCCTTCCATGCCCCGTTCCACCGCGGCTCGCTGTGCCGATTGAGTGGAGGGCAGGTGGCCATCTTAGGAGTAGTCCCGGACCCTGGCTAGACTGGTGGCAACGCTCTAGCTGGGGGAGGGAGGTTCACACATAAATTGACTGCCAGACTGAGACGCTTGCGGCTAGGGTAGGTGGTGGCAGCTCCTACTCTGACCCGTTTGCTCTGCAGAGTCAGCACACGCTTTATTTCTGCTCTAATTTTAATATTGTGATTTTACCTGACACTGTGTTTGAGTCTTGCACGAAGTCGCATGCACTCATTTTATTTTTACTAATCAGTTGCTCCTAACTGTTATCCTCACTGTGTGACACCGCTTACCTGTTTTTTCAATCTTGTGGTGCTAAGGTGTGCCTTCCCTGCCCCGTTCCACCGCGGCTCGCTGTGCCGATTGAGTGGAGGGCAGGCGGCCATCTTAGGAGTAGTCCCGGACCCCTGCTGGACTGTTGGCAGCGCTCTAGCTGGGGGAGGGAGGTTCACACATAAATTGACTGCCAGACTGAGACGCTTGCGGCTAGGGTAGGTGGTGGCAGCTCCTACTCTGACCCGTTTTCTCTGCAGAGGCAGCACACGCTTTATTTTTGCTCTAATTTTAATATTGTGATTTTACCTGACACTGTGCTCGAACCTTTCGCGAAGGCTCTCACGCTCATTTTATTTTTTCTAATCAGTTGCTCCTAACTGTTATTCTCACTGTGTGACACCGCTTACCTGTTTTTTACATCTTGTGGTGCTAAGGTGTGCCTTCCCTGCCCCGTTCCACCGCGGCTCGCTGTGCCGATTAAGTTGAGGGCAGGCGGCCTTCTTAGGAGTAGTCCAGGACCCCGGCTGGACTGGTGGCAGCGCTCTAGCTGGGGGAGGGAGGTTCACACATAAATTGCATATGTCATCCCGGACGCGCAGCGGACGCGGGCAGGGGGCGCGCCGCAGGCACGCCAAAGGCAAGCCCGTCTGCACCCGTCCGCGCCCTGGGCGCGCCTAGCGCTGGCCATACTGCCTGATTTTTTTCCAAGCAGATGGCAGGCATGAAGAGGTACAAGCGGGAGGAGTTAATGGCACTAAACACTACTGAATGCAGGGGTGTTATGCCGTGGGAAGTCTTGGACTGCTCCTTTAGAATTTGTTCCTTATGCAATTTCTGCTTTCCTCAAACCACGGCTGCTCCCGCCCCTCTAACAAATAACAAACATATGATCTCAGTGGCGCTAATAAACGCCCGATCAATGCTTAACACGCTGCCGACATCTTTGAGCTTCTGTCGGATGGCCGACTTGATATCCTGTTTATCACCGAGACATGGTTAAACAACTCCTGTTCCCCGGTGGTGGAACTCACCGTCCCGAGAGGCTTTAAAATTATTCGGGCTGATCGCGCAATTGGGAGAGGAGGGGGATCTGCTGTGGTGTTTAGGGATATCTGGTCCTTTCCTGGCGAGGCTTCGGACGAACTGAGCGAAGGAGAGGTTCTCCACTTCTCTCTCGTCCTTACACCTCATTTTACATTGGGAGGCACACTGGTCTATCGCCCCCAGGCCCTCCTGGGCCTTTCTTTAAGGCTTTGGAGGACGTTATTGTGCCTCGGGACCTGCGGTTCCCTAAGTTTCTTCTTTTGGGGGACTTCAATGTTCATGTGGATGTTTATGAGTCGCCGGACTTAAAGAGTTTGTTGGTCTCCTTAAATCTAGCCCAGTTAATACAGTGGGTTCTGTTGCCTACGCATTCGGGGGGCCATCTATTGGATTTGGTTTGTTCCCACTATGACTTAACGCTATCAGATCCCGAATTTCTTACCTGGTCTGATCACCATCTGATTAGGTACTCCTGGTCTTTAGAAAAGCCGTCTTGTGCCACCTCGCCTAGCATATGCCACCAGAAGATTAACCTCCCTGCTTTGTCTGATGCTCTCCTTCAGGGTCGCCCAATATTGGGATCTGAGCTTCCCATGGCTGTGCAGAGCTTTAACACCTGGATTGGCTCAGGGTTGGGGTCCTCTGTGAAACCGGGCGTCAGCTCCAAAAAATGCCCTGTGCCTTCTAGCCCTGGTACTCGCATGCCCTGAGAGAAATTAAGCTAGGCTGTAAAAAACTGGAGCGCTGCTGGAGACGTGCTTACTGCCCAACGGCCAAGGGGGCTCTGCATGCAGCTCAGAGGGAATACTATGCGGCCATCAGGGTGGCTAAGAGCGATTATTATGCGGGCAGGATTACTAAGGCCAATAACAACAGCTAGGACATTTTTGCTATTGTTAAGAGCTTTCTGTCCCCCTGTGCTGAGCAACCAACGCTGCCTTCCTCTGAGAAGTGGTGCGAGGATCTGTCCTCCTTTGCCGATAAAATAGCTGGGATTCAGGATAGCCTGCGCACCGCCTGTCTTAGTCAGAGTATTACCGCCTTGCCACCTCCCCCACCTCCTACCTCCCCATCTCACGTCTTTAGGGAATTATCTCTACCAGCTGAAGCCGATATTCTGGCTGTCTTGAAATCTATGAAGTCCGGATCACCCACCGACCCCTGCCCTGCTCGTGTTTTAGGAGGGGTGGCGGAGGTGGTCTGCTCTGAGGTGTCTGAGATTATTAGTCTCTCCTTTCGGACAGCAACAGTTCTGTCCTGCTGGAAGCAGGCTAAACTTCTGCCGCTTCTTAAAAAAATCAGGATTGGATCCCTCAGATCCAGCTAACTATCGACCCATTTCCCGGCTGCCGGTGCTGGCCAAAGTGCGTGAGAAGATCGCATTTCGCCAGGTGGATGCCTTTGTAGAGGCTTCCTATGCTTTGCACCCTTCTCAATCTGGGTTCCGTGCTGCCTACAGCACCGAAGTAACCCTGGTTGAAATGTCAGAGGCCTGGACGCTGGCGGCAGAGCGGCTCTGATATTGTTAGACCTCTCTGCCGCCTTCGACACAGTAACCCATCAGCTTCTTCTCACCCGGCTGTCTTCCATCGGCATCACTGGTTCTGCTTTAGAATGGCTGACATTGTTTCTGGACAACCAGACACAGCAGTTGTGGCTGCCTCCCTATTCGTCCACCGGGGTGCCACAGGGGTCTACGTTAAGTCCCCTGATTTCTCTGGCCGAAGAACTGGGTGCGAACATTATAGCCTATGCGGATGACACTCAGTTGTTGTTCACTTGGCCGGGTACGGATCTGGATACTTCATCTGTCCAGACCTGCCTTTCATCGGTCTTCTAGTGGCTTGCACCTGCCCAATTGAAGTGCAACGAAGACAAATCGGAAATTCTTCTTTATGGACAGTTCCCTGCCAACTTCAGAGAGTCTCTGTGGCCCTCTGATGCTCCGCGCCCTAATTCTGTGGGCAAACCGGCAAAAAATCTGGGGTTGTGGTTCGGGGAAAACTTAAAATTTTACGAATATATTCGAAAATAACTAGCGGTTGCTTTGGTACCCTCAAAGCTCTTTGTAGATTTTTTCCCCTGTCCCCAAGGCAGGCCAAAGAAACGGTGGTGCGGGCCCTCATTCTTTCCCGCCTAGACTATGCCAATGCTTTGTTCATTGGCATCCCGGCCTACCTAACCAACTGCCTTCAGATTATACAGAATGCTGTGGCTAGACTTCTCTTTAACATCTCACGGAAGTCTAGCGTCCGGCAGCATCTGCGCAGTTTGCATTGGCTCCCACTTGCTCAACGGGTGCTGTTTAAGACCCTCATTTTTGCCCATAGAGACATCCATGGTCAAGGGCCACTGTACTTGAGGAGACGCTTCTCCCTGTACGTACCTAACCGTCCCCTCTGGCTGGGCACTCAATACTGGGTGGTTGTTCCACGCTTTAGACGGGCGCGTCTAGGTGGTCACTCTATAATCGCGAAAGCAGCTGTGGCCTGGAACACCCTTCCCGTGTAGTTACGTGCTTCTCAGGCGCTCAATCTTTTTTAAAAAGCACCCAAAACCCATCTCTTTAAAATGACGGTCTAACCTTCCATTCCTTTCTGCCTACTGTCTGTCTGCATATGCCCACGCCAGGATACTCCTGAGTATTTGAGCGCGCTATAAAACTACCTATAATAATAATAATAATATATCAGCCAGACTCGAACTCCTCCAACCTCCAGGCGGCGATGAAGGAGACACAGACCTCGCAGTATCAGGCAAGATGTTTATTTATTCAAAATCTTGTTCCCACGCACAACGTGTTTCGGGTTTCAGGAGCCCTTGTTCACATGCGGAACAGCATCGCCATATTGGTTTTTTAAGTGTTTTGCTTGGTGCCCACCCACCTCCAAGACTCCGAGGCACATGACTAACGATATTGAAGACTGACTATAGTCTCATATGCTAGAAAACATTGCATTTCATAGTGCAGTGTTGAGCAAAGCAAATTTTTAACAAATCAAACTCCCTGGGCCTCATTTATGAAAAGTGATGCATCGCTGCGTGAAAACAGGGATGCGTCACTTTTCACTGCGCCCTCCTTGCACCACCAATAATGCGTCATATTTACAGTATGACGCATCATTGCGCAAGGAGTTACAGATATGTCAGTATTTCTGATTTATCTGTATGGTGCAAAAGTGGCGCATTGCTGGAGTGTGTCACAAAATGATAAATAAATCTACATGTCCTGTAAGACAGTCCACTTGTCCCACCTATTCACAAATCAATATTGTGGGATGACATAAAGCCATTGATGACATTTTGTTTTAATAAAACTGAACAGTGAAAACTTGACTTTATTGCTGAGAAAAGTGAAATTCTCCTTAAGGACTGAAACACGACAATAATTTATCTTCAATAAATCAATCAAATGACACTTGTTAAAGCGTACAGCTGCTTCGAAGGTAGCGTCCCATCACTCTAGCAGACAGTAAAGGCAGGCCAAAGTAACAAGAAACTAAACTGAGTCAAATAGCCAAGTTTTAAGTTGTCTTATGAAGGCTGACAGTATGAATTAACCGTAACAGAAAAGGAAGACTGTCCATAATTTTGCAGAGTGCACAGTAAAGGGGTTGCCGCCACGACGAGACTTCAGAAATTTTGGAATCCGTATGAGGATTATTGTTGGATCTAAGTGCCCTCTTTGGATTATACCGAGACAGTCTATTCAGCAGATAACAACGGGCCTCACCATGATAAGCTCTGAAAGACCACATTAGAGCTTTGAAGTCTATACGCTATTCTATAGGAAGCAAGTGCCGATGTCTGAAATGTGAAGGGATATGATGGCGCCTCGGAACGCTCCTGATTAGTTGTGCCACTGCATTTTGAATTAGCTAAAGTCTTTATCAAATTTGCAGGAAGACCAAGGTAGAGACTGTGTCAAGTAGTCCAGATGGGACATAATTAAAGAATGCGCTGTTTTCCTAGTCTCTTCAGGCACCAGATCAAGAAATTTCTTTATCATTTTCATCTTCAAAAGACAGACAGACGAAATCTGTTTAATTTGCGATGTAAAAGAGGGTAGAGTAAAAGATAATGCACACATTTCTAGCATCCCTGGTATGATTAGGATAGTAGGACATAGAAGGTGGTGGGGGCCGATTTGGTAAAAACCAAAATTCTGTTTTGTTAGAATTTAGTTCTAATCAATTTTTACCCATCCAAGTTGCGACTGCTCTAAAACATTCTTTAAAATTGTGAACAGCTGCACGGACTTAAGGTATGGCAGTTTGGATATACTGTTCCAAAACGCAAGCTGAACCATATTTGCACATCCATCCATGTTGGTTGTATGTGGAAATATCTACTGCAGAAACATCATGCTGCCAAAATATTGAGGACCAAAATATAGTGTCTGGAGTTGACCCTCAATATTTGGTATATAATAATCTGGTAGCACGATATTCTGAAGTCAAAATTAAGGTGGAATACCTCAGTGTTGCAGTAAAAAAGAAATTGATGAGAAATTCTGTGCAGTTGGGGAGGTGTTGTTGTCTGTC
Source organism: Lissotriton helveticus (assembly GCF_964261635.1). NCBI lineage: Eukaryota > Metazoa > Chordata > Amphibia > Caudata > Salamandridae > Lissotriton > Lissotriton helveticus. The sequence goes on from NC_136062.1 coordinate 468,920,619, forward strand.
ACGAGATGTCTGGCCTGTTTCCAGTCTAATTGGTTTGTCCTCTTTCATCTTCCCTCACTGATATTCTCACTGCACATACACACAACCCAACTGCTGGGACACACAATTCTGGACTGACAAAAACACCCACTGCACAGAAACATAGCTACACTACAGATGCATAGGCTCATACGTCACTTAAAGTATAGACTTACAATCTCATTCAGGACCACACCCCGAAGACCTACCCCTGCGAAGACAAAGACACCCACTATAGGAAGACCCAAGCACTTCCTATTGACAAGCAGTTCCCAACATGAAAGGTTTGCATAACATGTGTCTAACTTGATCCTGACTGTAGCAGAGATACTACCTGCAAAGATATCCATGGATTTTCAAAAAGGTTGGAAGAAGCCACTGACTCCTTTTCAATTCTAAGGAACGACATTCTACAAATGTACATAAAATACAAATGTATGTTGCAGAAGGAGAAGGATTCTAAGGAAGTTTTGGAGTAGGGGGCAATGATGTCCAGCATAGGTCAGTGAGGGGAGGTCAGAATCCATGGCCAGACTTTCAACATTTCCACTGACTATTCAAATTAGTTCCCAGGAAATTAAATTAATATTTGTTTATTTTATGATAATTCTGAAAATCTAGCAAGGGTTTGGTCCTCCTTGGTACACGGTGGACACCCCTAGTCTCTGGCTGTTTAGGATCTCTAGTTTGCCAATGCTTATTTCAACTTCGGTTCACAAATAGCACAGCTTTTCTGTTTGTTAGGCTCAAAGTGTAGATGTGCACTTGTAAAAAGATTCAATTACACCTACCTTTTCTTGTGAATGAATATTTTCTGAGAAGTGGGTGTTTCAGGGTCGGGATGCCCTAGGAAGTTTGTGGACACCCACAAAATAATGCATTTGAGTACTCACAAATTTTTCCACAGCCCATTCTCATCATGGACATAGCCAAATATTTGTTCATATCAAAAATCAGACAAAAACCTGTGTCCAGGGTGAAAGTGGGAAGAAAACACCACCTAATTTTAGGTGGGATTGTAGGAAAAGGTCTTACTGCTTCCTTTGTAGCTAATTTCCCAGAGAGCATGGAGAAAAATGGAGACCGTATTACTGTTGGGCAAACTACATGTGTTGACTCGGAAGTATGTTAATTTTACTCTAATGCGTAATGTATCATTAAATTATACAGTCTGGAGCAATGATTCTCCTGTAAAAAAGCAGCTATGTGTTTTGTCAGTGCTTAGAAATGGTAAAAGTGCGAGATGAAGCGCTATATGAAACATTGTTGCTTCTTTTTTTTGGGAAAAAAGTATTCTTTCACACCTTTGAAGAATTATACTAATCCGATCTAAAAAGAATATCCTGCCCTGATCCTTATCATGGCAAAGTATTTTTGAGAATTTAATTGAATATATTCATACATTGATTATGGTAGATTATATACAATTCTAATATTCTGCATTGGTTTCTCAGTCAGACAGCTTCACTTTCTTTACTTGTTTTCTTTTCAACACATGCCCAGTAGGCTAGACTGTCAACTTCAGTGTTTTGAAGCAGTAAATTGCTCCAAAGGGGTAATTTCGGATATGCATTTAGTTACTTGGTCTTCGTTATTCGCTTTACTCACAATAAAATGTCACTCGAGTTGTCCAACATTTGTCAGTAGGCTGTCATTCAAGTACCCTGAAATCACGGAAATGTCACACAAACAATGAAAAATCGGCAGCTATGAGCACCACATCACGCAAAAGGTCTTCAAAATGCTGGGCTAAGTGTGTCGCTTAAAGAGCCAAAAGAATAACTCTTAAATTTGAGAAACAAACGAAGACAATGTCAAATATAAATACCCTGAAAATATGAAACTGTAATACCTAAGCACACTGAAAACGTGGCAGCGCCTCTCACAAACACAAGCTCACCTTTCAGCACCTGAATTAGGTCTATGCCCTGTCCTGGCAGCAAATCTGGGTATCTTGGAACATGGAGCCACTTTCTAACTCCACTGCCCCCTTAAGCACAGCCACAGGCGTCTGCTTCAACCCTGGCAGGGCCCCCATGGCCGGAAAAGGAGAGAATCTGAGCCAAATGGGACCCCGCACGCCAGATGAGACAGCCCTCTCCATTGCCACCGGCGCCGGACTGCTTCCAGGCACCATAGTAGATAAGGCTTGTAAATACATACTTACTGTCCTGCATGAGCAATCTTCACCAAACTTTCGATTTCTTTAGACAGCAGCACCACAGGAGAAAGAGAAAATGGACAACAAAATGGAAAGAGGAAATGAGTTACCGTGCCTCAGCCCATTTTATATTGCCTCTTGTATTATTGTGGCGATTAGTACAGAGGCACGAATAGAGCTATATTTCTGGCGGGAGGTGGGGGGGTGTGGGGGGACGGGACGCGGGATCATCATTCTTCCAGCAATAGGCAGGTGCACATGAAAGGGTGAAAAAACAACAAAGCCTCGTTAACGCGTAAATGGTCTTTTTAAAGACCTGTGAAGTACTCGGGTGCGGCTGAGATTAGCTCAAAGACTGTGTGCCCGGGAAGCTGTCTCAGCCCGGGCTGACACACACGACGGGGTAGGGGAGGGGCCATTTGGGGGCGATTCGTGCCTGAATTAGTTTAAAAAAAAATACATACATACTGGCAGATAGTAGATCCCACTCCTTGCTCATTCCAGTTTCGTTCTCTTTCTACCGCCTCTTTCCTCTACTTCATAAACTTGCAGAGCAAAAGAGCACTAGCTACACCGACATTAGCTGCTAGGAGAACACAAAAGCGTGTTTTTAAAATACTTGCCTAGAAGGAAAATAAATTGGGCATTTTGTATTCGGATCCCATGCTATCACGCATATTAACTATGGCATTAGTAAATCAAGTGAGAGACTTGTGAGCAGGCCTAGGCAAACCATTGCTCTTGTGTGCACTCGTAATATGCAAAAGCTATGCCTGCATGCAGAAGCTAAAAAAACAATTACAGAGAGAGGTTGCATCTGATGGAACACTACCGGCCACACACCAAGCAGATAGCTGAGGGGCGGGACCGAGTATGGGGCCATCCCGGTTTACTTTGATTTAATGTCTAGTTGTCCGTGGGACAAAATAGACATTAAATCTTCTTGCCCCTGACAGAAATAAACATGTCTCGGGCGTCGGGCGATATGAATTCCCCACCCCTGTATATATATATATATATATATATATATGGAGTTTCTCGCTACTGCTAACCCGATACCTCGAAGAAAACACAATCCTGGACCTTTCCAGTCAGGGTTCCGCAACAACCAAAGCACTGAGACTGCCCTCATCGCCGCCACCGATGACATCAGGACCCTGCTGGACAACAGTGGGATCGCAGCACTCATCCTCCTAGACCTCTCTGCTGCCTTCAACACCGTCTGCCACCGCACACTACGCACACGCCTCCCCACCGCAGGGATCCGAGACAAGGCTCTGAATTGGACCACCTCCTTCCACTCCGGCAGAACCCAGAGCGTCCGCCTCCCCCCATTCTGTTCTAAAGCCTCCGAGATCATCTGCGACGTACCCCAGGGACCCTCCCTCAGCCCAACGCTGTTCAACATTTATATGGCCCGCTCGCACACGTAGCCCGACAGCACAACCTCAACATAATCTCTTACGCCGACGACACTCAGCTGATCCTCTCCCTCACCAAGGACCCCATCACCGCCAAAGCCTACCTCCATGAAGGAATGAAGGCTGTCGCCGACTGGATGAATTACAGCGATCTGAAGCTGAACTCGGACAAGACGGATGTCATCATCCTCGGCTCCAACCCTTCAGCCTGGGATGACTCCTGGTGGCTGATGGCGCTAGGGGCATCCCCGACACCCACCGACCACGCACTCAACCTGGGACTCATCCTCGACTCAACGCGCTCAATGACCAAGCAAGTCAACGTCGTTTCCTCCTCCTGCTTCAACACCCTCTGCATGCTCTGCAAGATCTACAGATGGATCCCGACAGATACAAGAATGACAGTCACCCAGGCCCTCGTCAGCAGCAGATTCGACTACAGAAACGCCCTCTACGCGAGAGCCCCGACCAAGCTCATCAAACGACTACAATGCATCCAAAACGCCTCGGCACCACTGATCCTCGACGTACCACGCCACAGCCACATCCCCCCCACCTGAGAAACCTGCACTGGCTCCCCGTCAACAAGAGGATATCCTTCAAGCTCCTCATCCACGCACACAAGGCACTCCACAAGACCGGCCCAGCCTACCTCAACAGACGGCTCTCCTTCTACATCCCCAACCGCCATCTAGGCTCCGCCGACCTCTCCCTCGCCACCGTCCCGCACATCCGAAGAACAAACAACCGGTGGGAGATCCTTCTCCCACCTCGCTGCCAAGACATGGAAAACCCTCCCACTGAGCCTACGACAGACCCAAGACCTGCTGACCTTCAGGAGGATGCACAAGACCTGGCTGTTCGATCAGTAGCGCCCCCACCACCCCCCCAGTGCCTTGAGACCCTCGCGGGTATGTAGTGCGCTGTACAAATGATTGATTGATTGATTGAGATATTTAAAAATCATTCCTGGAAAACAATTCAATAAAAAGGCAGGAGCCTAAAATGCTCACGCTCGTGATCAAGGTGTAATACCGAAACACGTCGTTTTTCTCTTGCCTAATACATTTTTGCAAGCATTTGGAGTGTCCGAGTGGTTCCTGTAATTGAAGGGGACTTGCTGAAGGAATTTATGAAGTGCCAGTATTCAGGACTCGGACCGCCCGTGACAGCCCAAACATCTCTTCACCAGCAATAGTAGAGTGGAGATATATATATATATATATATATATACAACCACACAGTCCAACCAATCCAGTCAGAGAAAAACGGCCAGCACTCCGGTGTCAAGATGTATTACAGTTTATTTATTCTCCAAACCCCCTTCACCCCCGACAGACGCGTTTCGCAGTTAAGCTTCGTCAGTGTCAGTTTGTGCAAACATACGATCGCCATTTTAAACCCTTCGCCCTTACTCATTTCATTGACATAGAAGATGTACCCTCTATCAAAGCGGCGGCCATCTTGTAGTGTAGTATTTACAAGGATTTCACAATGGTCCAAAACGGCAAAAAATAAAGTGCTCTAGTGCAATATTAAAATCGTTGACAACAACAAACATTTACATGATTCTTCTGCACACTTTGTTTATGTATATGATTAACATAGTATCGTTACATTTCCTATCTGTACATTTTTGGATTTTGAATAGCTGGATTCATGTATGTCATTATGTAGGGGTGTATCCCCTGGTTGCAGATGAAATGCATCTCCACTCAAAATTAATACAATTTCCATTGCTTTTCATTATGGGGCCCTGTATGGGCTTAAGTCCAAAATTCATATAATACAGATATTTACATATTAACAAGGCTTAGCCTAGGGATCCTGCAAGTATATACTGATCTCTTTGTCTCGAGGATGTGTGCACTCATCATTTTTATCAATCACGTGTTATAAGTGAACCGACATTTCTGCATCATTATTGAGACCCCACGGTGTAATTGTTTTGAGGTCCATAATGTACCTTGACTCTGTGACGCAAAGTGCTTTTTCCCTATTGCCGCCACGTTCTGATCTTACAATTTGGTCTAAGCAGTAATATCTGAGTAAATCCCTGTTGCTCTTGTGAAATTGAGCAAAAATGGTGGGCAAAAAATAAATATATATATATATATATATATATATATATATATATATATATATATATATATATATATATATATATATATATATATATATATATATATATATATATATATATGTGGTATTTATTTCTACAGCACCCACCTAGCCACCGCTGTCCAGGGTCAAAGACAAGAAAAAAATCAGCAAGAAATAGTAGAGGTACCAGGGTTGTGGAAGATAATGCTTTGTGATGTAGTGTTTTTCAGGAGGCAAGTTTTTAAATATTTCTTATATTGAAGCAGCATTGGGACAGACCTGGCACATTCAGGGATGTTGTTCCAGAACCTGGTTGCATAGATGGAAACGGCCTGCTGCCTTGTTGTTTCATTTTTTTACACGCCTTAGTCTGCAGTCTGATGGTGTCCTGGCTGCAAGTGTGCTGAAAGCCACCAGAGATTGTGAGCTTGTCTGTAAGGTAAGTGGCAAGTCTGGTTGTGATGGCTTTGTAATTAATTCAGCTAGTTTTGAAGATACTGCAGGCCAGCAAGGGGTACTAGTGGAGTGCCATTAAGATGAAGGTGATGTGATCATATTTCCTCAGGCCGTGCAAGAAATGTACTACAGTGTAAGCTGCCCTAAAGGAGTACCAGTGTCAAGTCTGTGAGGCAGTGAAGTAGGTTGCTACCATCATCCAGTTGCAAGAGAACAATAGTTAAACCGCAGTTCTGGGATTGCTTTCTGGAAGAAACAGTATCACTTTCTTTTTAGAACAGAGAGCTGGTACCAGGTAGTCTATGTTTTATGGCAAGTGTTCTTTGAAGGTGAGGTTGGTGTCCAGGATGAATCTGAGTGATCTATAATATGGTGAAAGTTGAGTCAAGGCTTATTTCATTGAGACAGGTTTGTACTGTTTCTTGTTGTTTTTCTTGGTAAATAACAGGTACTCTGTCCTACTTGAGTTGAGCTTCATGTAGGTGTTGAACATCCATGTCTGGATGATGCACAGTGTTTGAATTTGAAGAATTAAATATTTCACTCACTCCTCAGCCTCTAGCTATTCATTCATTCACTCAACCATGTAATCATATCTCCAATCTCCATCCATCTATTCAGTGACTGGGCAAGGTTCTACAATGAAAATTGTTACGCTAAATGCACACTATTTGCATTTTTCTGTCAAATATTTGTTGTGGGTGCACCTTCCTCCTCCCTCAAAAAATCTCCTTGCAGTGGCCAGGCATGTAGTACATACAGGACAGGGATGTCTATTATCTAAACATGTGTTATCATTGATAATATAATTATTCTCTTTTAGAAGCTTCACATTTCAATCATTGATGATGCCCAGACATCATAAATAATATAGACGAAATATATAAATTATCCAGCTAACATACACTGCCGTAATTAAGGGTTGGATAATTTATATATTTGGTCTATAATAATTATGATGTCTGGGCATTATCAATGATGGAAATGTGAAGTTTCTAAAAAAGATGAATGATATTATCAATGATTACACATGTGCAGATAATAGACACTCCTGTCCTGTATGTGCTAAGTAGTTTTGTGTAGTCATTCGTTTGCGGCAGAATCACAAACAGTTGAGTGTCTGGGTCTAACTTAAGAACTAATACGGATAAATACTAGTGTGACTGTCCGATAACCCTACTGCCTTTCTTTGTCTTATACAATTGGCCAGGCATGTAATTTAGGGCTGGTCTTACAAAATGTTTGACAAGGCTGCTTTTGGTACCCAGTCTGGCCCTGCTTATCTTTTTTAGAAGCGGTACAAAAGGGGGTGGTGATGGAAGACATATTTTTCCTGGATATCACATTGATTCAACTGATGCCGCTGCCTTCCACTCAAGTCCTTTCGTAACGAGAGATTGTTACTTTTCCTCCAGGTATGCCTTCACGAACACCTCAGGACAGCCAACAATCCTCCCCAAGCCAGACTCTACACAAGACATCGGACAGAGATATGGACTCAGTAGCCTGGATATTTTCAAAATTAACACACTCTACAATTGCGGTAAGGGCTTGATGACTTAGCTGCCATTGTGCATTTTAAAGTTCTTAATTGAAAGGGTTGCTCACAGAAAGAAAAAGCATTCAAAAAAGACACGTTAGTAGTATAGTACACTTTAAAACCCAACCAATGTTTCTCGAGCAATCGTTTTTACTTTTATATACCTTTTTTGCAAATGTATCCCATTTTGAAAGCAAAATATATCAAATAAAAAGACAAAAATAATAAAAGAAAATAAATGTAAAAAAACATGTCACCTCCTAAATGTGGCGGCTACATATCAGTAAAGAAAAAATCCAGCACTGAGCTCCTAGGTGTTAGAATGGATCATGACTGGTCTACTTTTTTGTTCCAATAAGAACTGTTGTTTCCAGCCACCATAGTAAAGCATTATTATGGTGCTCTCTCATATCTCTTGTACTGGTTCTCTCCCTCTTAATGTCCACAATTACAAACACCTATACCCGCACCACTCCTCTTTTTATTAAGGTGCTGCATTCACAATTAATTTGCTGAACATTTACAAGCAGCATCTAAAATAGAATTTTATTTGGCTCAGTACAGGAGTGCCACAGAAATTCTTCAGCATACCAATGAGAAGAAACTTCTAAATAATCCTATGCATTGCATCTACCTCTTGGGAAATCTTTTAAGGCTAGAGTTGCCCTTAACTTTTGCATGCTTAAGCAAGCCCTTAACACCTCATGTATCTACCATGTGTCTCTCTTTCTCAAACAAATGTGGCGCTCTGCGTGCCCAGATGCAGCTTTATTCTGCGTGCTTTGAATGTTGAAGTACATTTGAAAGAACACATATTTCCACAGCTTTTTGTGAAGGAAGCAACATTTCAATCACAATTCTTTATTTCCTGTAATAGCGCCTTGACGCCCTTGGGCTTAGTTCGCGCTGTATAAGTTTAATACTTACTTACTTATATACGTGTATGTCTTGTGTTTAGTGGAAATATGCCACTTGCAAGTTGCTACTCTTCCTAAAAATATCAATTCTGCGCACAATTACCTCACTATGTGAGATTATAACAGGTATAAAAATAGAACCTTCAGAAATACTCTTCAGAACACCCCTGTACATTTGGAAGATTGATAAGGACTGCCCTGCTGCCAGATGGACTACCTTGCTACTTGAAGAACTGCCTTGCTCTCTGAAGAAGTACGATATTGGATCTGCTTACCTTGAACCAGTGCTACCCAGAGTGACTCCAAACGACAGTTGTTGTCCTCCTGTGTGAGCTACAGGGCCAAAAAAGTTTCCAGTGACCTCCTTGCAACTGCTCAGCTGACCAGCTGCATTGAGTGATGTGTTCAGAGTGGTAGGTTCCTGGCTCTAGAGATTTGTGCAATTATATTCCATGCCAAAGAGATAGCAATGTGTAAGCAACCGCTTTCAATATTTGGGCTGATTATTTATTTGACCATTTCCTTGAATTGGGTATCAAATACCTGCCTGAAAGCTAGTTTGTTGTTTATTTTCACTGCAGACAGAATGTTACTTGTATAGCCTCTAAAGTAGATCTGTAGTTTCTTTTGGCCACGTTCTCTAGCAACGGCGGTTCAGTGACTTAATATCGAGGGACATAATATAGAATGCCCAAAATATTGACTCCAAAATATGGAAGGACAAAATATAGAATCCCTGTCTACAAACAGATATCGAATCCAAAATATAGATTGTTAAAAATATAGTTGACTAAAATATCGATGTTTTTAAATATATTAAAAATAATATAACATTAATTAAATATTAAAAACAATTAAATAAAACATTCTTAAAATAATGTAAAAAATCTTAAAATATAAAAATAATAAATTTAATGTAAAAGAAAGTTGAGAATTTGTTGGATAGCCAGAGGGTAAAAATTACTATTCCCACTCCAGTGAGTGCAATAGTAGGGAAAGCGTTGGATAGCGTAGGGGTAAAAATTACAATTCCCACTTCAAAGAGTGCAACAGCAGGGAAAGCGTTGGATAGCGGAGGGGTAAAAATTACTATTCCCACTCCAGAGAGTGCAACAGTAGGGAAAGCGTTGGATAGCGTAAGGGTAAAAAGGAATATTTCCACTCCAGTGAGTGCAACAGTAGGGAAAACATTGGATAGCGTAGGGGTAAAAACGTACTATTCCCACTCCAAAGACTGCAACAGTAGGGAAAGCGTTGGATAGCAGGAGGGTAAAAATTACTATTCCGACTCCACAGAGTGCAACAGTAGGGAAAGCGTTGGATAGCAGGAGGGTAAAAATTACAAATCCCAGTCCAATGAGTGCAACAGTAGGGAAAGCGTTGGATAGCGGGAGGGTAAAAATTACTATTCCCACTCCAGTGAGTGCAACAGTAGGGAAAGCGTTGGATAGCGTAGGGGTAAAAATGACTATTCCCACAGAGAGTGCAACAGTAGCAATGATTTAATATTAAAATTAAATTACATTAATTATCAATACCAATAAAAAAATTAATTACATTTAATCACCAATTAATAAAAATGAATTACTAATTAAAGACATTAATTACCAATTAAAAAAATTAATTACCAAATAAAAAAATTAATTAATAATTAATAAAAAATAATTACTAATATTACAAATTAATTACCACTTAATAATTATCAATTAATTATCAATACATATAAATAATTTTGTTTTTTAACTTTATTACAAATTAAATCACTTCCCACCCTATTCCCCTATAAACTCACAACCCACTCCAAATAAATACAATTAACATAATTATCAATTAATCAATTAATACAAATTATGTACCAATTAATAAAAATGAATTACCAATTAATACAAATGAATTACCAATTAAAAATTACTTTTCAATCAATTCATTATCAATACATATAAATAAAAATTAATATTTAATTTACTATAATTAAATTACTTCCCACCCTATTCCCCTATAAACCCACAACCCGCTACGGAATTAAATTACGCAAAAATTTAATTACATAACATTCATTACTTAAAAAAAATTAAACATACATTACAAAATTAATACATCATTTTAATACATATACTACCATACATAACACTACAAAAAATAGATATTATGGAAATCGATATTTTAAATTAGATGTTATGGAATTCGATATTTCATACCGTAAATTCGATATTCTGGGCTGTCTATATTTTAGTAATTCGATATTTTGGGCTGTCTATATCTTTGATTAGATATTTTGGGCAGTTTATATTTTGGAATCGATATTTAGGGTGTTCACCAGCAGCGGCATCACAGAAGACGTGTGTGGAATTTGGTGGCAGTACATTCTGGGTTGTGGAATTCTGATAAGATCCTAAATTTTCTGATGGAGATTGCATTTTTGAGATCAGTATGGAGGAATGGAGCCTCTGGAAGCTATATATATACATATTCTGTTGAGAGTTGCCATTTACATCATATGGCATCTAGTTCTGTTTCTAAGTTCTTTGTCTTTTCCTTTCCCCTTTGTGTTTAGGACGTGTGGATGTCTTTTTGGGTATTAGACTATCAATACCTTCAATAATACAATTTCTGAGTAGCAGTTTGTGTGGTGCCCAGGGATCTGATTGTTGTACCCTGCTGGCTCTTGTAACAGAAATTATGATGTCACCCTTCAACTGTCTAAAGAAATCAGGGTTGCGGTGTAACGTCTGATTTGAGTTACATGTGAATAGTGGCCAAAATTGGGCTGTGATAAAGAAATGTGCTTTTATATAGGGTGCTCGGATTTAATGGATCACATTAGCAAAATCATAGCACCTCCATCGTTTAACTGTGGAGATGAGTGTTGATTTCAAGATTCACTTCCTACACTTCCTTTTCTTTGCTAGATCGCAGAACCTTTTGTTTACCTGTGAGTAATCTTTGTAATGGTAAGGGTACTGTACCTTCTAGGGATAGGTTCGAGGGCCTGGTTGGGTCTAGATCTGTCAGAGCAGTGAGTGTGATAGAAATCTTTCCAGTTCACCTGAGGAAATACTACTGGATTTCTCAGCAGATAAAGACCATGCGTTCCATCAAGTCAATCAAGGTCTGAGTTTACTCAAAACAAAATGCATGCCGCATTCTTTTGGAATTCACTTACTACTTATCTTCCAAAACTTTTTTAGGAATTTGTCCACACACACACACCTTATAAAATGCTTACAAATAAGCGAAGCCATTATAAAAGCTGTTAACACCAAAGGTTATTTTCTAACACACAACGATAATTTAAAACCAAATCTTGATAACTTTTTTAAATTTCTAAACGTTATATAGGAGCATTTTTAAAGAACGTTAACATTGTTAATTAAGATTTGTCAAATGTATTTCGGCCTCTCCGTGGCAACAACATCAAATCTGTGAGGTTTTAAGGACCTGCTCTGGTTCTTCCAGCCCTGTGGGTGAAGGGAGCTAATGAATAGATATCAGTCTGGCTAATCCTATTCATCGCTCACGGTTCAGCACTCACTGTTAAGCAGATCTGCTGTAAATTCGGAACTCTCAATACCTGCATTTTTGTTATTCCTCAGTGGGCTAGGAGTCCCACTGCAGAGTACGACCAGGTCTTTCGTGTGAATCAGGGGCTAGATGCTCACTGATGAATATTCCCTTGTGTTTCCTGCAGGAGTATGCAGCTTTCTGCTCTCGAGCCCCACCGGAAGGCTGAACTCCAGCAGTATTTCTTCTGCTTACCCCACCGCCAGCAGCTGTGTCTACCTGATGAGGATCCCAGCAGATAAAGTAAGTCATGTAGCGGGTATGAAGCACCTCCCCTTGGTAGCTCTCTGCCCCACCGTATTAAATGAGTACCACAGGGTTTGGTATAGTTTTCTTTCCCTAAGTTGGGTAGAGGATGGCTGAACCTTCTTCCTACGATCAGCCATAGTGTGGGTCTGAGCAGAACATTTTGCATAAACAGTTGTATAAGCACCCATACAGATAGGCACAGACTCAGTGCACCAAGGTCCTTTTTTGGGAAGGAACAGGTATGCAGGTGCACGTGGGTATGCGGGTACACAGGCTTTCTGAACATTCGTTATGTGTAAAAAAAAAACGCCATTCACATGAGAAGTACAATCATACAGAAGCTGGAGACTCTCCATCCTCCATTCATGGAGGAATTCATTGACTTCATTAGTGACCAATATTCACAGAGCGACAAGCAGATCTTCCTAGGTGATTTCAACCTCCACTGGGGCTCTTTGGAAGACTTGGCTGCCAACAAGCTTGCAACCTTTCTTTCCGCTAATGATCTTACACAACACTGCTCGGAATCTACACATGCCAAGGGCTCAATTCTGGACCTTGTGATTTCCAAATCAGACCAGATTACCACTGCTTCACCCATCCTTGTGGACTGGTCTGACCATTTCCTCATTCCCTTCTGTTTTCACCTCTCTCACATTTTAACTCTCGGCCAACCCAAAAGAGCCGCTACGTGGTTCCGCAACACAAAAAACATTGATCTTGAGATTCTATGTGATTCTGCTATGCAGTCTCTTCCTAGTCTAGACCCCAATACTGATGTCAACGACCTCACTCCCCTTTGCCTCTCAATCCTCGCAGTCGAAATCAACAAGGTTGCTCCACTCCAAAGCAAAAGGAAAAGACCCATCCCATCAGCTCCTTGGTTCAACAAAGCTCTCTACGACGAAAGGAAAAACCTCAGAATCTTAGAGAAGCACTGGAGACATTCTCTATCCACCCCCAACCTCTGTCTTTTACGTTCAGCAAGATCCATTTACTACAAACACATCTTCCAGGAAAAAACATCACACTCCAGATCCCTCCTCGATTCAGCTAAAAACAGACCCAAAAAACTTTTCGACCTCATCAAAAACCCAAATTGTTCTCCCCAAACCATCAAGCCTGAGGATGCATCAAAGAAAGCAACTGAGTTCGCTATATTCTTCGACCAAAAGGTAAAATCTCTGGTGGAATAGGTCACCCACCCCTCCCCCATCGAGGAGCGAAAATCCTTAGACACTTGGCATAACTTTGCCGCCATTTCAGAGGTTGATCTCCTCAAATGCATCCGTGAAACCAAGCCCTCCAACCATTCCTCTGACTCCATTCCCAGTGGCATCGCCATTGATTTCTATACTAACACTCTCTCCTACTGGACCAGGCTAGTCAATCTCTTCCTTAGTCAAGGATCCCTCCCTGGTGTCCTCAAAACAGGACAGGTTACCCTTTTCTAAAAAAAACCTCTGCAGATGCAAATGCCCTCAATAACTTCCGCCCCATCACCAATCTCTTTTTTCTTTCAAAGATCACAGAAAAATGTGTTACAAAACAACTGTCCCAACACATTATGGACAATAATCTCCTCGACATGTTCCAGTCGGGCTTTATTCAAAACTGCTGCACTGAAACAACCCTGCTGCAAGTGATCGATGATGCACTGCATATTCTTGATTCAGGGGAATCATGCCTTCTGATTCTTCTTGACCTCTCTGCAGCTTTTGACACTGTTAATCACACCACCCTCCTTAACATTCTTCAACAGAGAATGGGCGTGGAAGGCACAGTACTCAAATGGTGTGCCTCTTTCCTCACAGACAGATCCCAAATGATCAAGATTGCAAACAGTCTCTCGTCTATACTGGTGGTTGGTCAAGGCGTCCCTCAAGGTTCTATCCCTGCTCCCACTCTGTTCAATCTCTATCTGGAACCATTAGGGAACCTTCTAAGCAAATCTGGAATCCTCTATCATCTCTACGCTGATGACACCCAAATCTACCTCAAGGTGTCTTCCCCTCATGATCTCTCACTACTCAGCTCTACTCTCAACACTATTCACAACTGGATGCTAGTTCACCAACTCATTCTCAATCCCTCCAAAGCGGAATTCCTCCTCATATCTAACTCTCTCTCGCCGCCTCCTGTTCAAGCCTGGATGGATCAATCAAATGTACTCAACAGTAAACCCATCATTGTGGCCTGCGCTAAATCCCTAGGAGTCAGACTAGACAAAAGACTCAACCTAGTCTCACACATCAACTCCATGGCCAAGAGCGCATGTTATCAACTGCGACTCTTATGGGGGATTCGTCGGTTCTTCCCGGAGAATGACATAAAAACCTTGGTCCAATCGCTAGTTCTCTCTAGACTTGACTATTGTAATTCACTTCTGACTGGCCTTCCCAAATCTCACCTCTCCCCCCTCAAATCCGTCCTCCATTCAGCAGCTCGCCTCATCTCAGGGTCCAAACGAAGTGACCACATCACTCCTATCCTGTCTTCTCTCCGATGGCTTCCCATTGAGGCTAGAGCTATCTACAAAACAGCATGCATCACCCACAAAGCTTTGCACTTTTCCTCCCCTCGCTATCTGGCGAATAAACTCAAACTGTCTGGAGGCTCAAGACCTTCTCAGAATGCGGAAAAGTACCTTCTTGAACCCCCGCCTTCAAAAGAGAAAAACTGTTGGCACAATCGTTCTCAGGTAATGCGGTGAGAACCTGGAACTCGCTTCCTCCTTAGCTCCGTGCCATCACCTCCATCCAGATCTTCAAAGCGGACCTCAAATCTCTTTTATTCCAAAGACACTTTCAGAACTAATTGCCTCCTTTTCAGACCCTGCCAGGAAGTTCTTTAGTCTTTGTAAATTTGTCACATATGTTTATATTTTTGCTGTACATCCTTTGCTTGCTGTGTTTGAAATTGTTTTCCTTTTGCCTGCGTTGTTTTGATTCTATGGCCTGCTATTGTTCGCCAGGAAGTTCTTTAGTCATTGTAAATTGTGTCATATTTATTCTTACTTTTGCTTGTACACTCTGTTCAGGCTATTTTTGTTTGTTCTATTCCTGCAACAGTTCTCTCATGTAATGTAACTGGTTCTATTGTACAGTGCTCTGACACCTTTTGGGTAAAGTCCGCGCTTTATAAAAATGCATTAAATAAATAAAATAAATAAATAAAACATTAGAATAGACTGGTGGGATCAGGATAACACCTGGATACCCTACTTTCTTATGCTTGGAACGCTCCTCTGACTATCCACTCCTTGTGGCTGTGCCTTCCCTAAGCAGGGAGGTGCTCATGGTGTAGAGGAAAGTAGAGGGCATCCTAATGATGAGAGGACTTTTCAGGACAAGTGGGTCTTGATAAATGTGCATGTGCTTGAGCTGCAAGGATTCCTTGAGCAGGATCCGATCCACACTTCACTTAGCAAATTTACAGGATGGGGGGAGCACACATCCTGGACTTAATAAAGGAAATAGTAAGTGCCCAGACCACAAATAGCACTGGTAGTCCTAAATATTGACCCAGATTGTCTCCCCAATTGTTGCTGTTATTCAAGGCACTATCGTAAGTGGGTCTTGCACTGCTCCATCCTTTAGGCTGGTTAGTGGGCATGCTAAGTGCCCCCCTGTCCCTCTTTCTGGCTACCTCTGGTATAGTGTCTATCCCTGGAGAAACTCTTCTAAGCCCACCATGCACCAGGGGGCCTATCCCCCGGGGGTACATCGTGCCAGTTTCTTGAAAGACTCCAATGCCATGTATACCTCCTGGACACCTCTCGTCCACCGACCACGCCCATACCCTGCATACCTCCTAGACAGTGCTTAATCTGTAAAAATAATAAGTGCAAGGGCCCTCGTCAAGAGGTCACTTCAGCTCGCACCACTTATAGCCCCTGTCCACGTTCCCAATGACAATACAAACACAACTACTACTATGACACCCCTACAAGTGTGAGGGTTCAGATCACTCCAGGCCCCCAAATCTATAAGAATGCCTTGGACGGCGAGTATTTTTCATTTTGTTAATGTATATTGAATTTATAAACTACTGTTGCTGTGCTCATCTTTAAAAAAACTAAACAGCACTGCCATGTGGCAGACTGCTGTAGGTTCCGGTACTGAGATAAGAGCAGGCAGACCATTTCCTCACACTCCATGCAGATGTGGGTCAGTGCAGCGGTTGTCCCGCCTCCACAGGGCCAGGTTTGCACGGTCACTGAATGGTGCCAGCAGGAGCATGCCCACACCAGTAACTCTGCAAGGACAGAAGTTTGCAGTGAGCCCCTTGCTCCCAGGGATGACGGTGCCCAATGCCCACGAACTCTTACTATCACTGACCTTTTCTCGACGAATGCATCTGTGTAATAATCTAAGAAGCTGTGTTAAGGGTGGTCCCATCTCCTGCTCTGATTTCCAGGTCTTCCTGAGGTTCGATGTCTTTAATCTCCAGACCTCACCAGGCTGCGCCTCGGGGTACATTAAAGTGTATGATGGAACCAGCAACACGTCCTCTGTTTTACTGGACAAAACATGCGGAATCCAGAAGCTCCCCCTGCTGGTAGCTTCTGGAAATCTGATGCTTTTGGAGTATTTCAGTGCGGGGCCAGCGTCGGAGAACACCTTCAGCGCATCCTACAACTCAGGTACCAATCCCTGTAATGCATATTTATAAGGAGTCCGGATCATGGCATCGTAAATCGGGGGGACTAATAGTCAATTGTTTTTCCTCTGCCTTTGAGGGATAACGTGACGCTATCCTGGTGTTTTATGATTACCGTTTTGAGATGCAAAAATGCTTATTACATCCAGAGTGTCAATGACGATGGAAGCAGTTCTGTAACAGGTCAAACCAGGCCAATGATAAGGCATTCCAATAGAAACAAGTGGTATATTATATTAGACAGGAGAGCGAAAAAAGGAAGTGGGAAAGAGGATGGCGAACATATAGCAGGGGATGACAGTGAATAATAGAGCCGCAGTGCAAAAGGCAGAGAAGGACTGGAAAGAAAGAACGAAAGAAATAAATAAGAATACACAAATATCACTGGAGGTTGTTGATATAAAGTAAGAAAGTAGACAGAGCTCAGCAATCAGAGAGAGAGGGAACTAGACAGAAAGCTGGACGTTTCAGAGTTAATAAGGAGGAGAAGTAATGGCAGCGTTGGCAAATAGACAAGTAAAAGTCAACTTGCAAGGAATGAGAAGAGTAGGAAACAGATAATAATGTGAAAAGACTGAAAAATAGCAGCAGGGAAGGAAATGATACATATTGGAAATGGCAAAAGAGGATAATAAAGGTAAAACAAGAGATGGGAATTATAACAATTGGAACAAGAGAGAAAAATGATCATGGTTTTGTGCGCAGGACATACAAAAGGAATAGCTAGAAAGAGGGAGAACTAAATGAAAAGTAATTGAAACAGGAAGAGGAGAATTGGCAAGCAAAAACAGAGATAAAGAAATCAAGGCTAGAAACGGGAAATGGTAAAGAGAACGGTTTGAATAAGTGGAAATCCAGACAGGCATGAAAAAAGGTGTGAAAATGAGAAGACACGAGCAAGGATTGCAAATATTTAACATTTTGAAAATAAAGGTGGAAAAATACCAAAGACGGCAAAGTGGTTAAAAAGGAAAGGAATCTAAAATGGAGAAGAAAATACGAAATAATAAAAAGGAAAAAGGATAAGTTACTTTACTTGTAAGCCTAGTTCTTCTCCAGGGGTATACTCATCAAAGTCATAAGCACTGAATAGTGCTGCCATCGCGCGGGGACCCGCCTTGTTCCTTACATCATATATATATATATATATATTCACTGAAAAAACCATAGGTTATAGACCATATATAGTTAGGAATTAGCATTTAAAAAACCTTATTTTACTCACACAAAACCATTGAAATTCCATATATAGTTAGTTGCACTAACTATATATCGCGCACCCGCAATCCACTGCTGATGATGTCACATATTACATCATTCATGACATGGTCAGTGACATCACTGATGACATCACTGATGACATCATCTAGTGTCTGTGTGTTTTTGTAAAGTTTAAATACGTTTTACATATTGAAGAATGACTGGATGGATGGAAGACTGAGTGTGTGTGTGGCTGGCTGGGAGGTGTGTGACGCTGTGCATATCAATGTGTACTTGTATCAGTGATTGTATAAGAGAGTAAGTATGTGTTAGTATATGTGTGAAAAGTATGGTGTTCTGTGTTTAACTATAGATGAGGAAATCGAAGTGTGATTGATTCTTCACAGGACTGACTAGGTGTATGAGTGCATATGATAGTGTTCTAATAATAACTGACTGTATGTATGAGTAATTGTATGGGTGAATGAGTGAATGTGTGTGTAGACGTACAAATCAGTGAGTGCGTATGTAGTAACTGGTATTGGTGTGTCATGATGTCATCAGTGATGTCATTTGAGATGTCATCAGTGATGTCATTTCAGATGTCATTAGTGATGTCATCAGTGATGTCACTGAAGTATGGTGTTCTGTGTTTAACTGTATAGATGAAGAAATGGAAGTGTGATTGATTCTTTACAGGACTGACTTGGTGTGTGAGTAACTCCATGGATGAGTGGCAGTGTGTGACTGTCTGCATAGGTGTATGAGTGCATATGATAGTGTTGTAATAATGAGTGACTGTATGTATGAGTGATTGTATGGGTGAATGAGTGAATGTGTGTGTAGACGTAGGAATCAGTGAGTGCGTATGTAGTAACTGGTATTGGTGTGTCATGATGTCATCACTGATGTCATTTGAGATGTCATCAGTGATGTCATCAGTGATGTCATTTGAGATGTCATCAGTGATGTCATCAGTGATGTCACTGACCATGTCATGAATGATGTAATATGTGACATCATCAGCAGTGGATTGCGGGTGCGCGATATATAGTTAGTGCAACTAACTATATATGGAATTTCAATGGTTTTGTGTGAGTAAAATAAGGTTTTTTAAATGCTAATTCCTAACTATATATGGTCTATAACCTATGGTTTTTTCAGTGAATTTTCAAGGTTTTGTAAATGCTAATTCCTAACTATATATGGTCTATAACCTATGGTTTTTTCAGTGAATTTCAATGGTTTTTTAATAGCAAATATCATAAGCTGTCGAATGTCAAGTACGTGGTAAGTGAAAACATTTTCGTGTTTATGCACACTGATCTGCTTTGAATGGTGCCCCCCCCCCTCATTTCTATTAGGAGTACTCTCTCTTTGCAGATAGTGAAAGGTAGTTAACGCAGGCCTTTGCCCCCGTTGTAATCCGTCGTGCCTGCTTCTCTCTCCATTTGATTGATTGTTATCCAAGTATTTACTGTTTTAGAATTAGTTCTCTTTGGTTCATTCTCTATTTACAAACAAACACAGAGTCGCAATACTCTGTTTAGTCTTTGCAGATAACGAAAAATCGTGTAAAAAAAAAGAAAAGGAATCGAGCAAAATCAGTAGGCCACTAATGGGATCTCTTTTTGACCTCGCTAAAATAGAAACATTAGGAACAACCCCTCATGACAAATACAAAACTAGTGAGATGAACTGAACTCCACACAATGATGGCTGCAAAACAGCTCGGCTCCGCCACCCACCCCGCCCAAAATAACGATAAAGAACGGCTGCCATGATTGGTTGCGGAATGACCACGACGGAGCTACGAAATGGTGCTGCTCTCATGCTAACCCCAGCTTCAGTCTGAAACATCCAGAAACACTGTAGACTACCAATTCGATCAGTTCCGGTAGCGCCCCAATGTAACCCGGTAGAGAAGAACTAGCCCTCCCCTCTTTGACTGATGGTTCTTGTTGCCTGTCCCTTCTGTTGTCATTTAACAGAACTATTTAGCCTGCTGAAAGGGGTTGTGTTCCGACCGCTGGTTGGTGGAGACATTTTGACTATATTCTGTACCTGCGTTGTCGCGTAATGCGTCATATGACGCGCCGCGTTAGCGCATCCGGAAGTCATCCGGGGCGCGCAGCGCGTAACGTAAGCATAACAAGTCATGTGACTTGTTAATAAAACTTTTCATTGGTTCATTTTACTTTTCTTATTGTAATGATGAAAGGCTTGGTCATATGACCTAAAAATTACGCTTTTCATTACTTCCGAACATTATTTTTTCTTAAATATATGTTATAATGTTCCAGGCTAATGTACTTTCCCGGAAATTTTACAACTGTCCTGCAAGTAAAATATATTCTTTTTACGAGAAAAAGAGCGTTTCTTCGTCCCATGACGGAGCCGTTGAGCAAAAGAGGGTCGACCTGCTGTCTTAGTCGCCGATACGCCTGAATATGAGATTCTTATCGATCACTTTATGTTGCAGGAATAGAAAACACAACAGCCCTTGACCATTTATCTTTACTGCGTTCCTTCGTATTATACCTTTTACCCTTCATGTAATTGGTCTGCTTTATTTCACTTGCCTTTTAATGATTCTAAAACAGTCACTATTATTAAAAACTTTACCAATGTATATACTACTACCATGTTTTCTTTTAAAAACCTTTATTGTGAAAATTTCATTATACAAATACGAGCCTATAACCACGTGGGCCTGCCACAGAGCAAACTGTAATCGTATATGATGAATAGACATTTACACTGTAGAGGAACGTAACGGGCGGGCCATTAGGTTGCAAGAACTACGGTGTCTAACAGTTACGGAATCGGTGGACGTACATTTTATAATTAAAATACGACAGGGCCAGTTACAATAAAATTATCTAGATATACATTTGCGGGCAAGTACCATGGGTGACGTTAATTCGAACTTTCAACAGTACAGTAATCAATAACACATCAGAACTTAATATCAATAGGGATGTCGAAATAGTCAATCAATTCTCGTCCCCGCCCGCCATGTGCTTCAAAACTGCATACGTATCTCGTGATTTCAAGGTTCTGCAACCAGTACACAACAAGGAGTTACGAGTCCCATTTATTCCGGCGCCATTTTGGGCGAGGACGGGCAGGTCCAGGATATAGTCAAAATGTCTCTACCAACCATCGACTATGATGATGTTCATATGCTGTATTTATTAGAGTAACACTCATCTGTCCACATGAAATTAATTTGCCACAATCTAAACATGTCATTTTAATCTTTCCAAAGTTCTTCTAAATATTTGGGACCGTTTCCCTTGCCTCTGAAGCTCTCAGTGCCACTTCTTTGATGAATGTACTAGCAGGTCAGGGGTTCTCCTCCAAATCTCTCTTTTATGCAGCACTATAATTAATTGGTGCCACCTCTCCATATGACGATGCATGGTATAGTTACCACAACTATATTTTTTTTCTGTTCCTCTGGAGAGTTCATCGTGGCAGATGAAGCGTGTAACGTACCGGGCATTTACCTTTTTTTGCATGTACAGGAAAGGAAAAAAAAATCGAGCGTCCGAGTTCTAAGGTGTCCCAGGGCCATTTTAGTGGACCAGGCCCAAATCCAAAGAACAGGCCGCCATTTTGAGAGTCCTCTTGCAGCCGCCTGTCGCTGTAGCATCAAGAGCAGCCGAAACTCAGCTGAATGGCAACTGAAACGGTAAAGGGGCGCCCCACTACAGCAGACGAGCCTCCACCTAGGAAGGCCCATTCACGCCGGCTCCCCCCCCCTTCGGGCACCCCACGCCGTTATTCGGAGCAGTATTGTAGGATGGCCACACCAGTGCGGCAACTTGCTAGACATCACCTCGGTGGTAACCGAATCTCAACGCCTTGTGGTGTCTTCTATTCAAAAAACATTGTTATGCTGCCTTCGACCTATTCACCGCAAGTGCGCACACAACTCAACTGCATAGCTTGCTAGACACCACCTCGGTGCCATCCGGATCTTGGAATGTCAGCACCTTTTGGTGTCTTCTCTTCAGAAAATATTGTTGCGCTGCCTTTGGCCCCATTCGCACATCAGTCCGCTACTGACGCCATCTCACAGGCTAATGGGGCGCCCCACGCCGACTTTCAGCATTGTAGAATGACCACACCAGTACAGCAACTTGCTAGACATCACCTCGGTGCCATCCGGATCTCGGCGCCCCACTGCAGATGAAGTGCCTCTCAACTATGAAACCACCACGGTGACATCCGGATCTTGGCGCGTTGTGCTGCCTTCGGCCTATTCGCACATCGGTCCGCTACTGACGCCATCTCACAGGCTAATGGGGCGACCCACGCCGAGTTTCAGCATTGTAGGATGACCACACCAGTACAGCAACTTGCTAGACATCACCTCGGTGCCATCCGAATCTTGGCATCTCAACGCCTAGTGGTATCTTCCATACAAAAAATATTGTTACGCTGCCTTTGGCCCCATTCGCACATCAGTCCGCAACTTAGACATCACCTCGGTGCCATCCGGATCTTGGCATCTCAGCGCCTTGTGGTGTCAGTCAGAAAATATTGTTGCGCTGCCTTTGGCCCCATTCGCACATCGGTCCGCTACTGACGCCATCTCACAGGCCAACGGGGCGCCCCACGCCGACTTTCAACATTGTAGGATGGCCACAGAAGTGCGACAACTTACTAGACACCACCTCGGTGCCATCCGGATCTTGGCGCGTTGCGCTGCCTTCGGCCTATTCGCACATCGGTCCGCTACTGACGCCATCTCACAGGCCAACGGGGCGCCCCACGCCGACTTTCAGCATTGTTGGATGGCCACACCAGTGCGGCAACTTACTAGACACCACCTCGGTGCCATCCGGATCTTGGCGCGTTGTGCTGCCTTCGGCCTATTCGCACATCGGTCCGCTACTGACGCAAACTCACAGGCCAACGGGGCGCCCCACGCCGACTTTCAGCATTGTAGGATGGCCACACCAGTGCTGCAACTTGCTGGACACCACCTCGGTGCCATCCGGATCTTGGCGCGTTGTATTGCCTTCGGCCTATTCGCACATCGGTCCGCTACTGACGCCGCCTCACGTGCCAACGTATTTTCTCCGCATTTTATACCCTATGCCGCATAACAGGTCATGTGACTTGTTTATAAAACTTTTCATTGGTTCATTTTACTTTTGGTTTCCTAATGATGGAAGGCTTGATCATATGACCTAAAAACAACACTTTTCATTGGATGAAAACTTTTTTTTTCCCCAAACGATGAAAGCCCCACCTTGTTTCTGGATGTTTCAGACTGAAGCTGGCGTCAGCATGAGAGCACCACCATCTCGTAGCTCCGTCGTGGTCATTCCGCGAGCAATCATGGCAGCCGCTCCCCACCAGAAGCCTGCAGGAGTCGGGGCCCCCAAAACTTTTGATGAATTCTCAAGGCGGAGGGGACGCTTTCGAGAATGGGGTCCAAGACCTAGCAGACAAGCGTCCGATTTCCAAGGTGTCCCAGGGCCATTTCAGTGGACCAGGCCCAAAAAGGAAAGAGCCTGCCGCCATTTTGAGAGTCCTGTGACAGCCGCCTATCGCTGCACCGCAAGAGTGGGCGCAACTCAGCTGAATTGCGGCTTTTGACACAGTGGACCAAAAACGGACGGAATGGCAACTGAAACGGTAAAGGGGCGCCCCACAAAACAGATGACACTCCACCTGGAGAGGCCCGTTCACGCCGCCTCCCCCGGGGCGCCCCACTCCGTTATTCGGAGCAGCATTGTAGGATACCAAAACCAGTGCGGCAACTTACTGGACATCACCTTGGTGCCATCGTTCTGCTGCCTTGGAACTATTCGCACAACAGTTTCCTACTGATGACCCACCCCCCGCGACGCCCCACGCCGTTATTTGCTGGGTGGCAACTTACTAGACATCACTTTCGTGTCATCTAGATTTCGGCGCGTTCTGCTGCCTTGGAACTATTCGCACAACAGTTTGCTACTGATGACCCACCCCCCGCGACGCCCCACGCCGGAAATCTGGACGTTGTGCTGCGTTGGGACTATTCGCACAGCCGACCGCTACTTCGTTGTTTTTCCCTAAAAATGTTTATATGTTATTACTATTTTTGTTTTCTTGTATATATTTATAAATTATTAAAGTTTTATAATCTTACTACTTTGTCGGAGTGCTATATATTTTTAATGTGACACATAATTGTAAAAACTTTGATGTACAAAGAGTCATCCCTGGAATCTTCCGCTTCACGCTCGGTCCCCTCCCCAATCACAATACAGGATGGTTTTCAGATAATAGCAACGCTTCTGCTGTGACGGATCTCATCGAGTGTGGGCCTTGATCTACTATAACTCCTTTGAAGAGGGGTGATTCTTTACAGCTGTGGCCATAAACTACATCTGCAGGGCTAGCTGATAGCCTAGGACCGGCCTGGACAATCGGACACAGAGGAAAAGGAGTGTCAGAGGGTGCGGTAGTGAATAGGGCGAAAGGGAGGTGTCGGGCGGGCACAGGGTGTGATTCTCAGGGAAGAGCAGCGCAGATGGGGGGAGGTTTATTACCCATGCATAAGACAGAGAGCGGGGGTGACCACTGCCTGGGTGAGATGCTTGCGAGGGTGGGGAGCCATGCTAAGGATCGACAGCGTGCACAGAGTGGGTCTGGTCAAGGCATCTAAAATGGCTGCCGTACACGACAAAAGTGTGGCATTTGAAAAAAGACAAGATGGCGCAGACAATGTTTTTCAACACTTCCTGATTTCCTTCGAATCGAACGTTAACAGACGTTGGGGCATATTACCAAAGTTAAGCGATATTTATCCCTAACGATGCATTGCAAAGATTTTTTTACCGTCAGAAATTATCGCAGATAAACCTTGCTATTATCAAGGTTTATCGCAAATACGATAAAAAACGACCGCAATGCATTAATATCGCTGAAAACTCAGCGATATTCATGCATTACCGAGCTAATGCTCTTAGCCATGTTATCCACCTCCCATTGGAGAACATGGCTAAGAACTGCTCAGGGCAGCTGTTACTTTTTGGAGATATTCGCGCTTATCTCGAATATTTCCAAAAGTTGATAATAGGAGATAGCGATGTTAGCGACTGTTTCCAGTCGCTAACATCTTGGCATGCCCACTTTGCATGTCATTAGTGATAAATATCACTCACATGCAAAGTGGGGCCCAAGATGGTCCCTATCTCCTACTAGCCGTCGCTAACTGGTGTTAGCAACAGCTAGGTAATACAGATATAATTTTATCTCAGCGAAGCGGAGCGCTGTTACAGATATATATCTTGTTTTTGAACGTTAATTTCTCAAAATGCACTGAAGCACATATATTGAGACCTAGCAAAGGCACATCGGGCTACCAGTCCCTAATATTTTACCAAGTTTCGTGCAAATCCATTCAGCCGTTCGATTATTATTATTATTATTATTTTTTGCCCCGCGGGGCCCTTTTAAAACCTCCACATCAAACCTAGGGGGTCAGCGAGGATCTACTATGCCCCCTTATGGTCATTTGCCCCTTCGCTTTGGCCTCCTCTTGTCTCTCGATCCTACCGAGAGACAAGATGGCGGCCGCTACGTACTGTTTGGAATGTTTACAGACACCGGAGAGCCAATCAGCTTCGCTTCGCAAAGCTCCGTAACGCGAAAAGTACGCGAAGCGGTGCACTGTTACAGATATATATCTTTTTTTGAACGTTAATTTCTCAAAATCCACTGAAGCACATATATTGAGACCTAGCAAAGGCACATCGGGCTACCAGTCCCTACAATTTTGCCAAGTTTCGTGCAAATCCATTCAGCCGTTCGATTATTATTATTATTTTTTTTTTTGCCCCGCGGGGCCCTTTTAAAACCTCCACATCAAACCTAGGGGGTCAGCGAGGATCTACTATTCCCCCTTATGGTCATTTGCCCCTTCGCTTTGGCCTCCTCTTGTCTCTCGATCCTACCGAGAGACAAGATGGCGGCCGCTACGGACTGTTTGGAATGTTGACAGACGCTGGAGAACCAATCAGCTTCGCTTCACAAAGCTCCGTTGCGCGAAAAGTACGCGTCCTGGAGCGCTGCCCGGTCCGCTGTTACAGATATATATCTTTTTTTAAACGTTAATTTCTCAAAATCCACTGTAGCACATATATTGAGACCTACAAAAGGCACATCGGGCTACCAGTCCCTACAATTTTGCCAAGTTTCGTGCAGATCCATTCAGCCGTTCGGGCTAAAAGTGAGGCCAACCGCCCTATGGAAAACTCAATGTTAAAAACACGTTTTGGGACCCCCCTTTTTTCTCGACCCCCCCTGGACGTACCCCCCCCCCCAATTTTCAGGGGCTGCTCAGAAACAAAATGTGCCATTTTCCTGAAAATTTCAGCCAATTCCGTCCACAAACGCCAAAGTTATTAGACATAGAATTTTCAAAAAACCCATAGAGAAAAAATCCTAACTATATATACCTACTGGCGACCGCCAGTAGGTAATATATATATATATATATATATATATATATATATATATATATATATATATATCATACATACATATATATATTTATCTACATCAATATATATATATATATATATATATATATATATATATAGATATAGATATGCCTACATTACCTACTGGCGGTCGCCAGTAGGTATATATAGTTAGGATTTTTTCTCTATGGGTTTTTTGAAAATTCTATGTCTAATAACTTTGGCGTTTGTGGACGGAATCGGCTGAAATTTTCAGGAAAATGGCACATTTTGTTTCTGAGCAGCCCTTGAAAATTTGGGGGGGGTTCGTCCAGTGGGGGCCGAGAAAAAAGGGGGGTCCCAAAACGTGTTTTTAACATTGAGTTTTCCATAGGGCGGTTGGCCTCACTTTTAGCCCGAACGGCTGAATGGATTTGCACGAAACTTGGCAAAATTGTAGGGACTGGTAGCCCGATGTGCCTTTTGTAGGTCTCAATATATGTGCTCCAGTGGATTTTGAGAAATTAACGTTTAAAAAAAGATATATATCTGTAACAGCGGACCGGTTAGCGCTCTGGTTCGCGGACTTTTCGCGCAACGGAGCTTTGTGAAGCGAAGCTGATTGGTTCTCCGGCGTCTGTCAACATTCCAAACAGTCCGTAGCGGCCGCCATCTTGTCTCTCGGTAGGATCGAGAGACAAGAGGAGGTCAAAACAAAGGGGGAAATAACTATAAGGGGGCATAGTAGATCCTCGCTGACCCCCTAGGTTTGATGTGGAGGTTTTAAAAGGGCCCCGCGGGGCAAAAAAAAAACAAAATAATAATAATCGAACGGCTGAATGGATTTGCACGAAACTTGGCAAAATATTAGGGACTGGTAGCCCGATGTGCCTTTGCTAGGTCTCAATATATGTGCTCCAGTGGATTTTGAGAAATTAACGTTGAAAAAAAGATATATATCTGTAACAGCGCTCCGCTTCGCGTACTTTTCGCGTTACGGAGCTTTGCGAAGCTGATTGGTTCTCCGGCGTCTGTCAACATTCCAAACAGTCCGTAGCGGCCGCCATCTTGTCCCTCGGTAGGATTGAGAGACAAGAGGAGGCCAAAGCGAAGGGGGAAATGACCATAAGGGGGCATAGTAGATCCTTCCTGACCTCTTAGGTTTGATGTACCATTTTGCCAAGTTTGGTGTAATTCCGTTCAGCCATTCAGGCTGTAGACGTATGTAAATGTCCTATGGAAAATTGCATGGGGAAAACACATTTGAAAGTGTTGAAATTTAGAACCAATTAAAATGTTACTTTGGTTTTGTATTTGTGTGTGATGAAAGTTAATTGGTTATGTATATATGTCAAATGAGAGGAAACCACAGCCATTTTGTGATACTACTGTCTGAGGTACATTTGTGAGGAATTTTTGGTGGTGAATTTCTGGTGTTTGATTTACACAGTACTAACACTTCTGCTACTTTTAAAAAGGTGAGTTGTTAATTTGTATGGGGAACTATGTTGTACACTTGAAGATAATTTGAAAAATGTTTTCTGTTATTTATTTGCAGTCCTTCTGTTATACTAAATACTTGATAAAGTTAGTTTTATATTATGTATTACTAAAGACGATAAATGAAAGTGATTATTTTTTTCTGCAATTTACAGCAAGCAATTTCAAAATAAAATGGCTCACAATGAAGAGACCGTGGCAATTTCTTTTGAATTGTCCACTACATTGATTGAAATTGAGAGCACCAATAATGAAATATTGTCACAAGGAGGACATGACTTGTATGATTCCATTAGATTGATTGAAATGGCAGCACCAAGAATGAAATATTGTCACAAGGAGATGACTTGAATGATTCCACTACATTGATTGAAATTGAGAGCACCAATAATGAAATATTGTCACAAGGAGGAGATGGCTTGTATGATTCCATTAGATTGATTGAAATGGACAGCACCAATAATGAAATATTGTCACAAGGAGGAGATGACTTGAATGATTCCACTACATTGATTGAAATTGAGAGCACCAATAATGAAATATTGTCACGAGGAGATGACTTGAATGATTCCACTACATTGATTGAAATTGACAGCACCAATAATGAAATATTGTCAGAAGGAGGAGATGACTTGAATGATTTTTTTGATCAATCTCTTGATGGCGAATTTATCGAGTGTTTGGAGACCATAGAGTTACAAGAATCATCATTGCAGACTTTTAATGAGGAGATTCCAGATGAGATGATTGAAGAGGAAATTACTGATGAGGACATGTTACTAGTTCTTTCAAATTTAGAAAATTCTGAAGAATAAATTTATATTTAGAAGTCAAAAATTGTTTGAGACATTATTCATTTTTATTTTTAATTTATGAGGTTGTAGCGAAGTGATTGTAGTATAAAATGAGACTTATAGTATAGAGTGCAACATTTTTATGTTACATGGTAAGTTTACTCATATTTACTTCCCTTCTGCCACTATATTATCTCCAATGTGTATTTGACATGTCTTCTTCATCTCCGGCCTCCTTTCTCTCACTGTGTGTCTCCGATGCATCTTATCGCTGGTATTTTGTGTAATTACAGAAGAGAGTAAAATAAAATAGTTCGGAACGTGAAAAGGGGGCAAAGTAGAGTACTCCTCACCCCCTAGGCCTTTTTAGGCGGTCCCAAAAGGATCAGTTTCTGCTTTCCTGAGAGATTATGGTATGAGTTCCATATACCACAATAACTTGCATTACAACATGCAAGATATCTATCTCCTATTACCAACTTTTGGAGATATTCGCGCTAAGCGCGAATATCTCCAAAAAGTAACACCTGCCCTGAGCAGTTCTTAGCCATGTTACCCAATGGGAGGTGGATAACATGGCTAAGAGTATTAGCTCGGTAATGCATGAATATCGCTGAGTTTTTAGCGATATTCATGCATTGCGGCCGTTTATTATCGCATTTGCGATAAACCTTGATAATAGTAAGGTTTATCTTCGATAATTTCTGACGATGCTTAGTGGTAAAAAATTGGTTGGTAAGCATCGTTAGCGATAAATATCGCTTAACTTTGGTAATATGCCCCAACGTCTGTTAACGTTCGATTCGAAGGAAATGAGGAAGTGTTGAAAAACATTGTCTGCGCCATCTTGCCTTTTTTGAAATGCCACACTTTTGTCGTGCACGGCAGCCATTTTAGATGTCTTGACCAGACCCACTCTCTGCACGCTGTCGATTCGTAGCATGGCTCCTCACCCTCGTAAGCATCTCCCCCAGGCACTGGTCACCACCGCTCTCTGTCTTATGCATGGGCAATAAACCTTCCCCCATCTGCGCTGCTCTTCCCTGAGAATCACACTCTGTGCCCGCCCGACACCTCCCTTTCGCCCTATTCACTACCGCACCCTCTGACACTCCTCTTCCTCTGTGTCCGAATGTCCAGGCCGGTCCTAGGCTATCAGCTAGCCCTGCAGATGTAGTTTATGGCCCCAGCTGTAAAGAATCACCCCTCTTCAAAGGAGTTATAGTAGATCAAGGCCCACACCCGATGTGATCCGTCACAGCACACGCGTTCCTACTATCTGAAAACCATCCTGTATTGTGATTGGGGAGGGGACCGAGCCTGAAGCGGAAGATTCCAGGAATGACTCTTTGTACATCAAAGTTTTTACAATTATGTGTCACATTAAAAATATATAGCACTCCAACAAAGTAGTAGGAATATAAAACTTTAATAACATATAAATATATACAACAAAACAAAAACAGTAAAAACATTTAAACAACGAAGAGACCGTGGCAATTTCTTTTTAATTATCCAATAGATTTATTGAAATTGACAGCACCAATAATGAAATATTCTTGTCAGTAGCGGTCTGTTGTGCGAATAGTTCCAAGGCAGCAGAACGCGCTGAAATCTAGATGGCACGAAAGTGATGTCTAGTAAGTTGCCGCCCAGCAAAAAACGGCGTGGGGCGCCGCGGGGGTGAGTGAGTCCAGTAGGCACCACAGCTATTCTTACCGGCATTGCAGAATTACTGCTGGGGACAATGCCTGTGCTGTAGCAGGGTCACAGCAGAAACAAAAAGGATTCTGTTGAAGATGTTGTTGGTTTTCAATTTGAAAACCGTTCTGGTGTCAACTGCTATGCTAATGTAGTGGTTAATGTTTTGTTTTCTCTAGAAAATGTAAAAGAGGGGGAGGCAGTCCAAAGTTCCGTTAAAAGGGCAAAGGAAAGGATCGGTGGTTTGAACTATCAGTCAAAAAGGGGAGGGGGTGCAATAATTTTTCCTACCGGGTCACACTGTGCTTTCACCGGAAGTGAGGTCTGCAGGATTGTAGTAATTCAAAGTGAGGCTGGCGCCAGCATGGGAGCGCCGACGTCCCGCGGATACAGTTTCGTCACTCCACGGGCGATCATGGCAGTCATTCCCCATCGGGGGTCGGAGACTCCCGCGGCTCCTCTAGAATCTTCAAGGTCGTGGAGGACTACGGTGGTGGAGTCAACCAGTGACCGGGCCATTTCTTTATGTTGGGCCCGCTCTTGCCAGGTCGACCGCCATTTTGAGAGTTCGGCAGCTACCGGCGATCGCGGGGTCACATGAGCGGACGGGCTCCACCCTGCCGGGCGAGACGTTGCAGCATGGCCACAGTGGAAGAACCGTTATCTAGGTCGTTCCGAAACTGTGCAGCACTGTAGTTGTTAGGATGCCACCGCCTGGAGCGCTGAGGGTGCAGCTGGGAAGCCTCCACCTGGGGAGGCGGGAGAGGCCTGTTCGCACCGTCTCTCCCTCCCAGTGCACCCCACGGCGTCTCGCTTGAGATTTGTTATGGCCGGACCAGGCGATGAGGACGAGGGGGGGGTCGGAGGCATGTGCAAGACATCCCCCTCCAGTGTTGTCGCAGCCATTATAAAAGAAAGAAGTGTCCCGTCCGTCTTCGGGCCGGGCTTCCGGTGGATGTCGGCCGGACGCCCCTGGCTCTGGCCCCATGAACGGGTTTCTTGGTTTATCGGCTGCAGCCGGATCCCGTCGGCCTCGGCCCCCTGACCGTTGGTGGTCGGACCGGAAGAGCATGTGGCGGGACTACCTGCAACTCTCAAGGGCCACCGCGGCCGGACTGGGAGAGAGAGGGGAGGGTCGAGGAGACATTCCCCCCCCCTGCAACTGTTCAGCGTTGTAAAGGCAATCCCCTGGCCGGGTCCCGCTGGTCTCGGCCTCTCCTCCGGCTACACCCTACGTTAGGATCTCCTGGCCGAGGCGTGGCAGCAGGACCTGCCTTATATGGGCTGCTCCCGGCTGGGCGTAGCCGGAACCCTGCCCCACCTTGGAAGTTTCCAGAGTGGGGGTGGATGTTCTACTGACTTGCATTTTCCCTAGTCTATCGATTTTTTTGGCGTGGCAGGCGGTGGGACAGCGAGGGGTGATTTGGTTTCTCTTACTGTTTTTCTGGTCTCTCACCACTGGCATATTTTAACGTTTTCTTGTTTCTAGGACATTAATAGGTTTTATCATTACGTTATGTTATCGTTTCTTTGTTCGTTGTTTAATAAAAGTTCATGTTCATCAGTGGCCTACTGATTTTCGTTTTCCTATTTTTTTCTTTCCAGGTTGTTTCATGGTAAAGTTTCTGTTAACAGGATACAGTGATCACTTCGTTATTATTGCATATGTCCTTTTCACTAGGGGTGCTCTCTGGTCGGGCCAGATGACGTATCTCTAGTAAATGGTCCGGGTGAAAAAGGTGCATCAATCAGTGGGGAGTAGATAGGCATGACAGATTACAACGGGGGAGAACGGTCCGCATTACGTACCCTTTCACTACTTGCAAAGATTTTCCTACGTTTATTTGCAAACAGGGAATACCTCCAAAAAGAACTAATTCCCAAACAGTCAATGTTCGGACAATCAATCAATCAATGAGGAATGAAATAGGTACGACGTGTTAAAGGCTTGCGTTACCTACCCTTCACTATCTGCAAAGGGAGATAGAATATTCCTATTCTTCCTCGTTTGCAGGTAGAGAAGATCGTTAAGAGAATTAACTTCGAACAATTCAATGCTCGATTGAAACAATCAACAAGGGGTACTGTGAACACAAATGAACGCCGCTTATATACATACGCATTGCTATTTTCAACAGGTTGTTCCTAATGTTTCTATTTTAGCGAGGTCAAAAGAGATCCCATTAGTGGCCTACTGATTTTGCTCGATTCCTTTTGTTTTTTTACACGATTTTTCGCTATCTGCAAAGATTAAACAGAGTATTGCGACTCTGTGCTTGTTTGTAAATAGAGAATGAACCAAAGAGAACAATCAATCAAATGGAGAGAGAAGCAGGCACGACGGATTACAAAGGGGGAAAGGGCTGCGTTAACTACCCTTCACTATCTGCAAAGAGAGAGTACTCCTAATAGAAATGAGGGGTGGGGGGCAGCAATCAAAGCAGATCAGTGTGCATAAACACGAAAAAAAAAATTCTTACCACGTACTTGACATTCGACAGCTTATGATATTTGCTATTAAAAAACCATTGAAATTCACTGAAAAAACCATAGGTTATAGACCATATATAGTTAGGAATTAGCATTTACAAAACCTTGAAAATTCACTGAAAAAACCATAGGTTATAGACCATATATAGTTAGGAATTAGCATTTAAAAAACCTTATTTTACTCACACAAAACCATTGAAATTCCATATATAGTTAGTTGCACTAACTATATATTGCGCACCCGCAATCCACTGCTGATGATGTCACATATTACATCATTCATGACATGGTCAGTGACATCACTGATGACATCACTGATGACATCTCAAATGACATCACTGATGACATCACTGATGACATCTCATTTGACATCAATGACCACATCACTGATGATATCATTCATGTGACAATACAATGCATCTCCTCACATTTTAATATAACCTCTGTTTCACCCAGTGTTAAAAACAGAGTATAATTTTTGAAACCATTGACACACCAATACTAGTTACTACATACGTACTCACTGATTCCTACGTCTACACACACATTCACTCATTCACCCATACAATCATTCATACATACAATCACTCATGTTTACAACACAATCATATGCACTCATACACCTATACAGACACTCACACTCTGCCACTCATCCATGGAGTTACTCACACACCTAGTCAGTCCTGTAAAGAATCAATCACACTTCCATTTTCTACTCTATACAGTTAAACATAGAGCACCTTACGTTTTCAACCATATACTAACACATACTTACTCTCTTATACAATCATTGATACAAGTACACATTGATCTGTACAGAGTCACACACCTCCCATCCAGCCACACACACACTCAGTCTCCCATGCAAATACTTGGGCAATCAATCAATAACCCATATAGTTACTCATATAGCTACTGATCAACACATGCAGCAGTTTACAGAACAACAGACATAATGATGCACAAATTAAGACAGTTTAGTCACTAACCCATGCACTCAGTGAGACACATTTAATCACTCACTCATACATTCAGTCATGCACCTACTAAATCCGTCGTCCAGACACTTATACATCCACTCATTCTTCAATATGTAAGACATATTTTAACTTTACAGAAACATAGTCACTGGATGTTGTCATCAGTGATGTCATCAGTGATGTCATTTGAGATGTCATCAGTGATGTCATCAGTGATGTCACTGACCATGTCATGAATGATGTAATATGTGACATCATCAGCAGTGGATTGCGGGTGCGCAATATATAGTTAGTGCAACTAACTATATATGGAATTTCAATGGTTTTGTGTGAGTAAAATAAGGTTTTTTAAATGCTAATTCCTAACTATATATGGTCTATAACCTATGGTTTTTTCATATATATATATATATATATATATATACACATACACACACACATATATATGCAGCCTAAACCACCAAATAGGTAAAGAATTCCAAAACTGCATTGTATTTTTCATTTAAAATAATACATATGTACTAAACATTTGTGTGACATAGAAACATATACTCTTCACTTGTTTCAACATAGACTTTATTTTCAAGGAAAAAGGCAAGGTGATAGCAGGCAGATAGCCTAGAGGCTGCACACAGAAACACAACAGATTAAAACTGGCGCCGTGCCTTTGAGAAATCCAGGCTCCCGTCATGCCTCACAAGTGACAGTTAGGTCAGGTTTTTTTTAACGGCGTGTTACACTGTACCAGGCCCACCACTGTTAACTGCACAGACCGCAGCTGCAACAGTAAGCATGCCTTTATGGAGGGAAAGAACAATTTGAGCACCATGTGTGCAGCTCTTAGTTCCAACTTATTGATGTGGTAACTTATCTCCGTTTCTGACCACATCCCCTTAACCTTTAGAGGGTCCATGTGGGCTCCCCATCCTTTGAGGGACGCATCTGTTCCTGGTGGAATGGGACTCCTTTCAACAAATGATGAATCTGCCTCCACCATCTCAGGGAGTTCTTGACTGTCTGAGGAAGAATTCTGGTGTCCTCCCAGCAGTTGGAAATCCAAGACCACTGATCCTCTAATTCTTGCTGCAACGGTCTCGGTCTCATTTGCACTCAGGCACTGAGAACAATGAAGGTGCAGGAGGCCATTGAGCCCAGCAGAGAGGATACCTGTTTGGCTGTGGGATGAGGTGTGCGGAGGAGAGTGCGACAATTGCGGATGATTGAGGATAACCTCGCCTCCAAAGGACACACCCTAGCATTTGGGGAGTCTGGAGTTGCGCCTAGGTAGTGAATTATCTGTGTTGGATTGAGAATGGACTTATTGTAGTTGACGCACAGACCAAACTGATTTAACACCTGAATGCAGGATTGTAGGTGTTCTCGCAGAAGACTGGGAGACGCACTCTTGAGCAGCCAGTCGTCTAGATATGGATAGGTGAAAAGGATAAGTTACTTACCTGTAATCCTGGTTCTCTTCCAGGGGTAAACTCATCAAACCCATAAGCAGTGAATTATCCCCGCCCATGTGCGGGACCCCAGAGCATGTATGTATATATGTTTGTGTGTGTATATATATATATATATATATATATATATATATATATATATATGCAGCCCTATAAAATCCAAACTAAAAAGGGACAAACAGCCAGAAAACAACTCAGCCATACTTGCATAGTAATACATTACTTAAGAAAACTTGTAATAGAGACCATACACCCAAATGGCTTCATACAATATTTTCTTTATTTTCCAGAACAAGGAAAAAATCACAAGTATTTGAAGGCAGTTTGGCCCATAGGCTGCATAGGAATTACTGTCCTGAGACAGAAAAGAAAACTGGCACCTCGCCTTTAAGACTTATAATCTAGGTACTTTGCCTTTAAGAACCTCAGAGAGCCCTATGCTCCCAGCATGCACCACAGGTGACAGTTAGATCAGTTCTTTTTGTAAAGGTGTATAAAAAACCACTTAAAACCAGTACTAAACATTGCTAGTCTGGAGATTCCTCAGAGATGCTTGACCTACTTGAGCATGTGCCTGAGTATCTGAATCTAAGCAGTAATGGCGAGAAAACGTATGAACAGACCGCCATGTGGCTGCTTTGCACATTTCTGCTATGGGAACGTTTTTGAGGAGAGCCAGAGTTTAGGATTTTCCTCTGGTTGAATGCGCTCTAAGCCTTCCTTGAAGAACTTTATTAGCTAACTGATAGGTCAAGGAAATACAGGAAACTATCCATCTTAAGATGGACCGTTTAGAGGCTGCTAAACCAGTATTATTGAGACCAAAATTGACAAATAACCTGCCCGTCTTCCTACTACCTTTAGTTTTATCCAAATAGCACTTCAACACCCTCTTAATGTCTAAAGAATGTAAGGCCCTTTCAGGGGGCGTAGAGGGATTGGGAAAAAAGTGGGTAACGTGATTCCCTGATTGATGTGGAACTCTGACACCACCAATGCCAGAAAACTAGGATGAGTTCTAAGAACCACCCTATTTGCATGAAATACTGTGTAGGGTTCCTAACAGCACAGAGCTAGAAATTTGCTTACTCTACGAACAGAGGTAATTGCGACCATGAAGGTCACTTTCCAAGATAAGTGCTGTAAAGAAGACTTATGTATTGGTTCAAAAGGTGTTCCCATCAGCTTGGTCAAGACCACATTGAGCTCCCATCTTCACGAGGAATTCGACCTCATCCGACAATCATGGTTACGAGGGGGAAAGGGAAGACCGCCGGATCAATCAGCTGTCGACGCACAAGGAGAGGTGGGGGGCACCGGTCCAAAAAGAGGGGCAAGCACTTATGCAAGACCCAAGAGAACTGTGAAACAGAAATAATGCCTGCCTCAAGGACTATTGACATGGGGAGTACGGAAAATTTGACCATCATTAACTTGACTCCTAAAATCCTTACAACCATTGAGGAGTCGGAACTCAAGCTTGGACTGACCTTTTGCCCTACCAGTAATTTTGAGTACGCACAGACTCGTATAAATATCTTCAAATTTGTACGTAAGATCAAACTCTTCAAGTTCTTTCAACTTAAAGGCATGGGGACTGCCAGTAGTTCTGAGAATCCATCTCGTAATCCATCAATGAATGATGAGGAACTAGAGCTCCTGGCTGCACTAGAGGACCTAAATGTAGAAGGTTCTATAACACAAACCGATGCTCTAGGAAATGACATGATCAGAAACGGTTCCCAAAGTCAGCAAACTTGAGAACCAAGTCCCTTTAGACCAGTGTCTAGGTTTATCCCACAGACACCTCTAGACACGATAGATGCATTTCATGAGAAAATGATACTTGACATTCGACTAATGAGGGGAAATGAGAAAGGACACAATAAACCGGAATGGAATCTGTTCTATGCACAAAGGCAAGCAGTGAAAGAACTGGAATCTGACAAAAACACAATAATGAAACCCTCTGATAAGGGCGGTAATGTAGTTCTACAGACACGGATGAACTACTGCAATGAAGCACTCGCCCAACTCAGCAATCGGGATAATTATGTGCCAATAACGATGAAAGCATACCTGGAAAGTATCACCGAATATGAGGCACTAATCCTCAAGTGGCACAAAAGAGGAATGCTTTCTAAGGAATAATATCGATTTCTTGAGGTTGCTCACCCTAGGATACCCACCTTTTACCATCTGCCCAAGGTGCACAAGGATGCAGCAAAACCTCTGGGGCGCCCAATAATCTCCTCGATTGGTGGGCTATTGGAGAACATATGCTAACAATGGGGAGAGCAAGGGATCGTGTTCACTAAGAGTGAACGGAGTGTACTCCTGTTCCCCTGTGGAAAGACTAAATAAAAAAAAGGAGGAGTACCATCATTGGAAGGTCAAGAGAGAGATTCCTAATGTGGTGGTAGGCTGTCAAAAGGAAGGAATTTATCCTTTTGTTAAAACCCCCTCACTCACCAGCCTAGTCGTGACATGCTTCATCATCGGGGTCCCCCCTGGTGGCCTAGCGTCACCAGGGTGTGCTACAACACCTGAATTACAGTGGAGCAGGTCGCGAGTGTCAGTGCAGAAAAAAGTGTGTTAAAAATTGTCCTGGTTTAACTTAGTGACAGATAAATTTTATTGACAAGCAAATGGACAATGTTAAAAAGGTGGGGCGAGATACTGTGAGGGTGTATTAAGGCCAAGAGTATCTCTTATATGTGTGTTGGTCTACATGTTTCAACCGTGCATAAGATATACCAGGTTTTCATCAGGACCGGGTTAGCAGGGAACTGGACGGTATGTACCCCCTAGAAGGCACACTCTATCCTCGTTCTCTGTGTTCCAAAGTAGCAAAAATCGCTCAATGGTACAAACAGACTCTAGCCGCAATGGTTGAGTTAAAAAAGTGAAAAAGACCTGTGGGAAGAAGAAGAAAAACAACAAACATCAATCAGACGTGAACAGTGTTACATGCCTGCTACGTTGTGCAGTGTCGTGTCTTTGGTATCTTCAGGCTTACTGCCACTCGCTTTAGGAACACTACTTTGGATATCGGGGTGAGGTAATCACAGTGTGACACGGCCCATTGTGGGCTAGTTGTCAAGATAAAACACGCATACTGATCAAGAGGTGCGTGCTATACGGCAGCGTGATTGTTGCCGTATATTACATTTATTCAGGCTTACGTCCTGGTCGTATCATTAAAGTGTAGTGGTATCACAATCTCGCCATTCTTTTATGGTGGTCGCGAATGAGGGTTGAAAGTGCGTAACTTATCTGTATCAATACACTCGACACACTCGGACTAACTGACAAATAACATAGACACATACAAACACAAAACAGTTATTAGTGCAAGGTTTACTGCTATTCCGGAGTCTTATAACATCGGAGGGCGGGAGGGGGTATCCCCACTACTCAACTGAATTCTGTGAAAACATGGGTCATGATGTTATCGGGGGAGTACTTGTTAGGGGACCGCCGCGTCATGCGGTAGATCAAAAAAACAAACATAATCTTTCCTGTGAAGGGAAGCATCTCTACTTACAGTTCCTTCGTGGCGGAAATGCCGATTACCTATGCTTGTCCTCCGCTACCCTGCTACGAAGCTGCCTTGTCTCGTGTGGGGTTAAGTAACGGCATTGTTTCCGGGTTGGGCGGGGACAGGAGCCGGTCACGTGGAGGTTGCCATGGTGGCTCCTGTGCGTCTCTTCACTACGGAGGCCGATGGATACCAAAAAGTCTTTGCCGGCGTGTGGTCCTGGCAACAGTTAAAGCTTTGGAGCACAGTGTACACGCTAGCACAGTTTAAGCAGGCAGGGATTATTGTATTTAATTGTTTGCCAGGAATAAATGTTAAGGCTCTGGTTGCTGGTGTCTGTCGTGCTAGGCGGGGGTATGAGCGTGAAAGGGTGAAAGACTGAACCCAACTGTGGTTCGACAGGTAGATTTTTGAACCCCATAGCAGTTGATAGTAGCGCGCTGGCTTAATGTGGCACATCATTTGGAAAATGGCTGGCACTACTGGATCTCGAAGCATATTGGGGCACGCCATATTACAGTTTCTATATTATTGTTAGGTTTTGCGCCTTCACATTGAAGGATT
Organism: Lissotriton helveticus; assembly: GCF_964261635.1. NCBI lineage: Eukaryota > Metazoa > Chordata > Amphibia > Caudata > Salamandridae > Lissotriton > Lissotriton helveticus. Next base: position 468,960,411 of record NC_136062.1, read on the forward strand.
GTGGGACAGATACATGCGGTCTAGGTATTCAATTGTACGTGCGGGTTCCATATTCTCTATGAGTTTCAGCTTTCGTATGTTAGGGCTGTTTGTTCAAATTCAGTGGTGCTCATTTCAGAACATTTGCCCAAGGAACATTGTCATTCAGGCCCGTCTTGTGTGTGGAAAGCCTATAAATCCATCTTTGTTCCTTTTCAAATAAACGGTTTTGTGAATTTGGGCCAGGTTGTACCTGTTCAATGACTGTCCCCTGCATGTCATTTGCGGTATGGTGTGCTGTCAGGAAGTGATCCATAAGTTTTGTGATGTTCTTTTTGCAACGTATTGTACTTCGATGTTCGCTTATTCGTTGTTTTACTTTGCACGTTATCATGCCTATGTAGGGTTTTCCACACGCGCATTTGATCATATACACTACGTTAGTACTGTTGCAGTTGGTGTGCATCCTTTGTTCCCAGATTTTTCCTTGTTCTAGGTTTAAGGTTTTGGTATTCTCTGTGAGGTGGCATACACTGCAGTCTCCACATTATGAGTGTCCTGTCACTGCGGGGAGCCCCCATATTTGTGTTATGGTGGGATTCGTGTTGGTGTTAGTTACCTTGGGTCTGGTGTTGACCAGACTGTCCCGTAGGCTCCGTCCTTTTCTGTATGAGAAGAGGGGTTTGTCCCACTTGAAGTTGCCTGTGTTAAGTATCGACCAGTTCTTGTTGATGCTTTTGCTCACTTGATTGGATAGGGCGTTGTAGGTGGTAACGCAAGTCAATGGTGTCTCTTCTGGTTCATTTGTTTTATATTCCAATAGAGCGTCTCTGGGTTGATTTCTTGCTCTCTTCTGGCATTTGTTTACTATTTTCGTTGGGTAACCTCGCTGCTTCAATTTTATTGTGAGATCCTCAGCCTGGTTCTTATAGTCTGCTAGATCACTGCAGTTTCTCCGAAGGCGGAGGTATTGTCCGTAGGGAAGGTTTTCCCTGAGTGGGCGGGGGTGGAAACTCTCATACCGTAGGAGGTTGTTTTTTGCCGTGGGTTTGAAGTGGGTTCTTGTTGTCAGATGTTCTTCTTCCCTGCTGATCTCAATGTCCAGAAAGACAATTTTGTCTTTGTCATGACAGTGTGTGAATCTTAGATGTGGGTCACGGGTATTTATCCATGTGATGAACTCAGCTAGTATTTCTGGTGGTCACTGCCAGATTGCCAGGACATCGTCAATATACCTGCGCCAGAATTTGATGTGAATAGCATAGGGGTTGTTAGCTGACAAGATGTGTTTCTGCTCAAAGTCATAGACGTATAGTCCTGCTACACTAGGGGCAAAAACACTCCCCTTGGAGGTACCTCCTGTTTGTAGGTACAGTGATTCTTCGTACTCAAAGAAATTTCTTTTCAGCGCAAGTGTGGCACATTCTAGTATAAATTTCCTTGGTGTTCTGTGTTCCCAAGTGGCTTCCTCCAAAGTTTTTTTGAGTACTGTGATTGTGGCATCTTGTGGTATGCTTGTATAGAGACTCTCTATGTCGAAGCTGACAAGGATGGTATCGGTCTCCATTTTGATTTCTTTCAAGGGACAAGGAGGCTTTTAGTATCTTTCAGGTATGTAAATGTAAATGTAGTTGAGCTTATATAGCGCACAGCTACCCGCAGTGGGTTTCCCGGCGCTTGCTTAGGGAACCCTTCCTGGTATTCCCCTGTGAGATAGCAGGGTATCCACAAGGTGAAAGTCAGGCATCCCGCCGCGAGGGGCCGTTGTGGAGATTAAGCAAGCTATTGCCCAGAGTCGCAGAGTGTGAACCCGTGAGTCGAGGAGGCACCGGGGCGAGAATTATCGAGTCCGTGGAATTTTTAGCCCAAGACCCGCCGAGGCGGGGAATTGAACCCTGGTCCAGGACCGATCTCAGGTTCCGGGTCTGCTGCCTCTAACCCCTGAGCCACACTTCTCCACGTGCCTTGGGGTGCCTTGCACTATTGTCTTTAGGAAGAAGTCACAGAACCTTGATAATGGTTCCAATAGTGAACCAATCCCTGAGACTATCGGTCTGCCAGGGGGGGGGATCCATGCCTTTATGCATCTTAGGAACTATATAAAAGTATGGAATTTTGCCTTCAGTTTTGCTTAAGTAATCGGCTTCCTGTTTCGATATCTTGCCGGCAGCCTCATCCGTCTCCACGAGTTGTATGATAACGATTCTCAAATCTTCAGTGGGATCAGATTGGAGGGGTTGGTAGTTCCTGATGTCTCCTAGTAGTCTTCTGCATTCTGTATTGTAATTGGCCTTATCCATTATTACAAGGCCTCCGCCCTTGTCTGCAGGATTAATTATGATGGTATTGTCTGATTTGAGGTTCAATATGGCGATGTTTTCTGCTCTGCTGTTGTTTTGGTATTGTTTGGTGACTGTCATTGATTCGATCTCGTTGAACACCGCTTGCTCAAAGGTGTTAATTTCGACAGGGATAGTATGAGGCGGTGGTACGAAAGTGGACTTGATTTCGAGACCGGTTTCGTTGGTGGTTTCATCAGTTTGGTCAGTATCGTGTTTTTCAAAAAATGCCTTCAATTTCAATTTCCTAAAGAAGGATGGCAGCTCGCAGTGTAATTTGAATTTGTCCAGATTCGCCGTGGGTACGAAGCCTAGTCCTTTATTGAGAACCTTGGTTTCTGTCTCAGTGAGGGTTCTAGACGATAAGTTGGTTACTAGCTCTTCGCATTGCTTGGGCCGGCTTTGCTCTGTCCTGCTTTGCTCCTGGTGTAGCTGCCCACTGGGTCTTCCTCTTCCCATTGAACACTGTTTCCCTGTTTTTTGCGTCCTCTTCCGCGCCTGCCTCTGTTGGAAAAAGGAGGGCGGAATTGGTTCTGTGGGAAGGAGTATTGCTGGAATGGCGGTTGCCATCCATACATTGGGAATTGTTGAGGTAGTTGGAACGGATGTTTGAAAGGGGCCTGGTTGTATTGTGGCCACTGGTAGTGTCCCCTGTAGCTTCCTCTTTGTCCCTGTCTTGGGGTCCGTTCCCCGACCCCCCACTGTTATTGGAGGTGTTGGAAGTGATGCTTGAGGCATCTGAGTCAGGATCCGGTGTTGTGGATGCTTTGTAATCCGGGTCTGAGTAAGGGTATGCCTTTACAAAGGAGAACCTCTTAAGATCCTTTTGAAATTTGGTTACTTTTCGTTGCGTTAGGTGGTCCCTATATTCATTGATTTCTTTGTTGAGGTCGTCCAGTTTCTTTTTGTATCCTGTTATACTGGCTTTGATTTGTGACTCAGTGACCTGTATTTCTATCTGGATCTTCTCCGATAGGCGTAATACGGTTTTTAGGATCAATATTATCCAGTCGTGTGTACAATGCCATGCTATGAGGGCCCAATCTTTTCTAAATTCTGGGTCATCTAGGAAGATGCGAGGAGCATTGGTAACTAGTAGTCCCTTCGGTGCCATATTATTCGTTACGTAATCTTTTAGTATTGTCCCATGTAGTATAGTTCTTATGCGATTACGTTTCATTTCAGACAGTTTGTCCCAGTCTGAGGTTTGGGAGATGGTGTTGCTAATATTTGCATCTGCAAATACTGTTAGATTGCTCATGATACAAACTATCTCCTCCGAGGAATAGGATAGGCCTTGGTTTTCTGCCATGGTTGCCTTGAGTGTCAATGTGTTAAGCAGATATAGCACTATCTGTGGACTCTCACAGCTGGGCGCTGCCAGGATATATGCTAACAATGGGGAGAGCAAGGGATCGTGTTCACTAAGAGTGAACGGAGTGTACTCCTGTTCCCCTGTGGAAAGACTAAATAAACAAAAGGAGGAGTACCATCATTGGAAGTTCAAGAGAGAGATTCCTAATGTGGTGGTAGGCTGTCAAAAGGAAGGAATTTATCCTTTTGTTAAAAACCCCTCACTCACCAGCCTAGTGGTGACATACTTTTATATAGTGCCTAAGATGCATAAAGGCATGGATCCCCCCCCCTGCAGACCGATAGTCTCAGGGATTGGTTCACTATTGGAACCATTATCAAGGTTCTGTGACTTCTTCCTAAAGACAATAGTGCAAGGCACCCCAACATACCTGAAAGATACTAAAAGCCTCCTTGTCCTCTTGAAAGAAATCAAAATGGAGACCGATACCATCCTTGTCAGCTTCGACATAGAGAGTCTCTATACAAGCATACCACAAGATGCCACAATCACAGTACTCAAAGAAACTTTGGAGGAAGCCACTTGGGAACACAGAACACCAAGGAAATGTATACTAGAATGTGCCACACTTGCCCTGAAAAGAAATTTCTTTGAGTACGAAGGATCACTGTACCTACAAACAGGAGGTACCTCCATGGGGAGTGTTTTTGCCCCTAGTGTAGCAGGACTATACGTCTATGACTTTGAGCAGAAACACATCTTGTCAGCTAACAACCCCTATGCTATTCACATCAAATTCTGGCGCAGGTATATTGACGATGTCCTGGCAATCTGGCAGTGACCACCAGAAATACTAGCTGAGTTCATCACATGGATAAATACCCGTGACCCACATCTAAGATTCACACACTGTCATGACAAAGACAAAATTGTCTTTCTGGACATTGAGATCAGCAGGGAAGAAGAACATCTGACAACAAGAACCCACTTCAAACCCACGGCAAAAAACAACCTCCTACGGTATGAGAGTTTCCACCCCCGCCCACTCAGGGAAAACCTTCCCTACGGACAATACCTCCGCCTTCGGAGAAACTGCAGTGATCTAGCAGACTATAAGAACCAGGCTGAGGATCTCACAATAAAATTGAAGCAGCGAGGTTACCCAACGAAAATAGTAAACAAATGCCAGAAGAGAGCAAGAAATCAACCCAGAGACGCTCTATTGGAATATAAAACAAATGAACCAGAAGAGACACCATTGACTTGCGTTACCACCTACAACGCCCTATCCAATCAAGTGAGCAAAAGCATCAACAAGAACTGGTCGATACTTAACACAGGCAACTTCAAGTGGGACAAACCCCTCTTCTCATACAGAAAAGGACGGAGCCTACGGGACAGTCTGGTCAACACCAGACCCAAGGTAACTAACATCAACACGAATCCCACCATAACACAAATATGGGGGCTCCCCGCAGTGACAGGACACTCATAATGTGGAGACTGCAGTGTATGCCACCTCACAGAGAATACCAAAACCTTAAACCTAGAACAAGGAAAAATCTGGGAACAAAGGATGCACACCAACTGCAACAGTACTAACGTAGTGTATATGATCAAATGCGCGTGTGGAAAACCCTACATAGGCATGATAACGTGCAAAGTAAAACAACGAATAAGCGAACATCGAAGTACAATACGTTGCAAAAAGAACATCACAAAACTTATGGATCACTTCCTGACAGCACACCATACCCCAAATGACATGCAGGGGACAGTCATTGAACAGGTACAACCTGGCCCAAATTCACAAAACCGTTTATTTGAAAAGGAACAAAGATGGATTTATAGGCTTTCCACACACAAGACGGGCCTGAATGACAATGTTCCTTGGGCAAATGTTCTGAAATGAGCACCACTGAATTTGAACAAACAGCCCTAACATACGAAAGCTGAAACTCATAGAGAATATGGAACCCGCACGTACAATTGAATACCTAGACCGCATGTATCTGTCCCACAATCCTTCAATGTGAAGGTGCAAAACCTAACAATAATATAGAAACTGTAATATGGCGTGCCCCAATATGCTTCGAGATCCAGTAGTGCCAGCCATTTTCCAAATGATGTGCCACATTAAGCCAGCGCGCTACTATCAACTGCTATTGGGTTCAAAAATCTACCTGTCGAACCACAGTTGGGTTCAGTCTTTCACCCTTTCACGCTCATACCCCCGCCTAGCACGACAGACACCAGCAACCAGAGCCTTAACATTTATTCCTGGCAAACAATTAAATACAATAATCCCTGCCTGCTTAAACTGTGCTAGCGTGTACACTGTGCTCCAAAGCTTTAACTGTTGCCAGGACCACACGCCGGCAAAGACTTTTTGGTATCCATCGGCCTCCGTAGTGAAGAGACGCACAGGAGCCACCATGGCAACCTCCACGTGACCGGCTCCTGTCCCCGCCCAACCCGGAAACAATGCCGTTACTTAACCCCACACGAGACAAGGCAGCTTCGTAGCAGGGTAGCGGAGGACAAGCATAGGTAATCGGCATTTCCGCCACGAAGGAACTGTAAGTAGAGATGCTTCCCTTCACAGGAAAGATTATGTTTGTTTTTTTGATCTACCGCATGACGCGGCGGTCCCCTAACAAGTACTCCCCCGATAACATCATGACCCATGTTTTCACAGAATTCAGTTGAGTAGTGGGGATACCCCCTCCCGCCCTCCGATGTTATAAGACTCCGGAATAGCAGTAAACCTTGCACTAATAACTGTTTTGTGTTTGTATGTGTCTATGTTATTTGTCAGTTAGTCCGAGTGTGTCGAGTGTATTGATACAGATAAGTTACGCACTTTCAACCCTCATTCGCGACCACCATAAAAGAATGGCGAGATTGTGATACCACTACACTTTAATGATACGACCAGGACGTAAGCCTGAATAAATGTAATATACGGCAACAATCACGCTGCCGTATAGCACGCACCTCTTGATCAGTATGCGTGTTTTATCTTGACAACTAGCCCACAATGGGCCGTGTCACACTGTGATTACCTCACCCCGATATCCAAAGTAGTGTTCCTAAAGCGAGTGGCAGTAAGCCTGAAGATACCAAAGACACGACACTGCACAACGTAGCAGGCATGTAACACTGTTCACGTCTGATTGATGTTTGTTGTTTTTCTTCTTCTTCCCACAGGTCTTTTTCACTTTTTTAACTCAACCATTGCGGCTAGAGTCTGTTTGTACCATTGAGCGATTTTTGCTACTTTGGAACACAGAGAACGAGGATAGGGTGTGCCTTCTAGGGGGTACATACCGTCCAGTTCCCTGCTAACCCGGTCCTGATGAAAACCTGGTATATCCCATGCACGGTTGAAAGATGTAGACCAACACACATATAAGAGATACTCTTGGCCTTAATACACCCTCATAGTATCTCGCCCCACCTTTTTAACATTGTCCAGTTGCTTTTCAATAAAATTTATCTGTCACTAAGTTAAACCAGGACAATTTAAAACACACTTTTTTCTGCACTGACACTCACGACCTGCTCCACTGTAATTCAGGTGTTGTAGCACACCCTGGGGACGCTAGGCCACCAGGGTGGACCCCGATGATGAAGCATGTTACCACTAGGCTGGTGAGTGAGGGGTTTTTAACAAAAGGATAAATTCCTTCCTTTTGACAGCCTACCACCACATTAGGAATCTCTCTCTTGACCTTCCAATGATGGTACTCCTCCTTTTGTTTATTTACTATTGGAGAACATGTCAAGATTCATTGACTACTAACTCTTCCCTTTTGTCGAGGAATTGCCCTCCTATACTAGAGACACTAAAGACTTCTTGCGTTAAATTGAGGGAAGTCCGTGGGAGCCTGACTTCCTTATGGTTACTTTGGACATAGCTAGTTTATACACTAGCATTTCACACGAACAGGGCATTGATGCTATTCAACAATTTTTGAAACAGCGACCATCCAAATTTATCGACCACAGTGAAATGTTGATAGAATTTTTACGTATCTGCTTGTTTAACAACATCTTTATCTTTCAGGAACAGATTTACAGGCAGAAACGGGGGACTGCCATGGGATCCTGCTTCGCCCCCAGCTACGCGAACTTGTTCGTCGGCTGGTGGGAGAAGCAGGCAGCCTGGTCAGACTCCTGTGACCACTGGGTTGAGAAAACCATTATTTGGAGACGGTACATAGACAATCTCTTTCTTGTCTGGCGAGGCAGTGAGGGATCTGTCAGCGAATACATAAAACATCTGAATAGCAACAGTTTGAATTTAAGGTTCTCTGGCAAAATCAGTGCGAGGGAAGTCACTTACCTAAATGTCAGGGTCTTTGTAACAGATGGTAGGATGCAGACATCACTATTCAGAAAACCCACAGCGGGTAATTCAGTGCTTCATGCACTTAGTAGCCACCCGAGTAATCTGAAAAACAGTATCCTGTACGGGGAACTTCTGCGCATAAAACGCAACAGCTCAAGACCAGAACATTTTGTGGAAGCTGGTGCAGAGTGCCTTAACAGATTTAGGGAGCATGGTTACAAGGAAAGTGTCTTGAAGGAGGCATGGAAGAAATCAAAAGCTACAAATAGATCTGAGCTCATTAAGCATGTCCTGAAGAAAAGCTGCACTGGGAACACGAATCTTAGACTCCTTACAAATTTCTCTAGTGCAGCTAAGAGTCTAAAGAAGATCATGTACTCAAATTGGAGTATTTTGAAATCTGATCCAATTATTGGTCGGGACATTCCTAATTATCCTTCAGTTTCCTTCCGTAGAACTAGATCTCTCAAAGACCATCTAGTTCAAAGTCACCTACCACCAACAAACAAAGGTATACAGGGACTCGCAGGTTTCCATCCTTGCAGCAAATGCAAAGCCTGTGCTGACAGTAAGAAAACCTTAGCTGGAGGAGGAGCTTGGCGGGCATCCGTGATGGCCGCGTGAGCACAGCGCTCTCCGGACCCCCGCCACTCCCGGCATGATATCCTGAACATATCCTGATTCTTCACGAGGATTTGTGTAGAGGACGCTGGGCTGATCTTCCTGGGATTTTTGGAATTTGATTTGGACCCGGGGCGCCGAAGATACGACGACTCGAACTTTCGGGGTCCGCCCTTGAGGTGCGCCCGGGACTGGGTGCGGCACTGTGGCCGTCTTGGAGTTGAACAACAGCGGCAGGGGGATTGGACTTGTGGGTCCCCCTCTTAAGTTTCGGTTTCGATTCTGCCTCAGACAGAGACATCTGGCAGAGGAGTCTGGCCTTTGCTGGGTCCGGCGCACGAGACGGCTGTCGGGCCTTTGGCCAGCTTATTCTCCTTCCAGGCTAGTTCACTCCTAGTGGTACCCTCGCCGCTGCTTTTTGGTCCCGACGCCCTACTTTCCTGTGGCCATTTCCATCGGGTCGAGTGGGTCTCCTGGTGACGCGGTTTCCGACATGGCGGGCAGAGGGGACCAAGAGACAGGAAGGACCAAGACGCCCCTGCGTGGGGGCCCGGTCCAGTCTAATGTTATGGACCGTTACACCCATTCGAGGGGGTCCCCTGGAGCCGCCCTGCCTGGCCCGAGTGTGGTTGACCACACTGTGGACGCGTCAACGGAGCCGTCCTTGCAGGACATCATGGGCGCCATTTCTGGCATGAAGGAAACAATAGGCCAACAGTATGAAGCTTTGGCCCACAAAATCGACACCGTGGCCATTGATGTGAACTTGATTCGGGCCGACCTATCTAAAACCAATGAGAAGGTGAAGTCATTGGATCTCAAATCATCCAGCCTCACGGCAGACGTCTCGGAGATACAGACGGAGATTGGCAATCTCCGTAGGGTGAACGATTTCATGACCCGGCGCTTGGAGGACTTTGAGAACAGGGCACGTCGCTGTAATGTGCGTGTGGTTGGCGTTCCGGAGAATCCAGACCCGCACTCTGTTGATCTCCTGGTCGAGGACCTGATCCAGAACTACCTCTCTCCGTCTGGGTTGAGTAAATTCTTTGCAGTGGAACGTGCCCATCGTGTTCCGGGAGGCCAGGGTAAGCCGGGCGCCCCGCCGAGGCCTATTGTTGCGAAACTCTTCCACTATAGGGATCGGGACGCTATCCTGCAGGCATCGCGCGTGAAGGGCCCGGTGGCCTTTCAGAATGCCACGGTGAACTTTTACCCGGACTTTTCTCAACAGGTGCAGAAACAGCGTATGGGCTTCCGTGGAGTCAAGAAGCGCCTCCGGGACATGGGATTGCGCTATGCTATGCTTTTTTCCGACCAGGCTGCGAGTTGAGTACAATGACCGAACCTTTTTCTTTGATCGGTCTGATTCTGTGAATGACTGGCTGGACTCTCTGCCGGACCGGCCTCCTGCGACTGAGCCCGCCGACCACCCGGGTGGTGCTGAGGGTGGTGTAGAGAGCTGAACTACTTGTCTATGCCCGGGTCTTCGTGTAGAGTAACTTCTTCTGGGATTTTATGCCTAAGTACCTCTACTGTCTGTGTGTTCTCTTCGTTATTTGTCTTGATCGGGGTGGCGGGTGGGCCAGGGCCTTTCCTCCTCCGGGGTCTTTTTGTAGAATGGGGGTTCTTGGGCGACAGGCACACTGCATGTTGGGGTGGCTTTTTAGCTTCTTGCAGGGGTGCAGGGTGGGGGGTGTTTTCTTGATTGTTGGGGGGTGGGTGGATGGGAAGTTTGATGTTTGTGTTTTGTTTTATCAAGGCGATTCTATCCTGCTAATGATGTTTTTGATGTCATGCTCATTGGGGGGGGGGTTTCGGCGTCGCTGTGTGGGATGGGGGGTAGCGGGTTGAGGTTTATTTCGTGGAATGTCAATGGTTTGGTGGATCGCATTAAGCGGGGTGTGGTGTTGCGATGTCTACGACGTTTGTCTCCGGATATTGTTTTTCTACAGGAGACTCATTTGGTGGGCAATACATGTCGTGCAATGAATAGGTGGGGCTATCGCCTCGCCGCACATTCGGGGTTTACCACGGGTTCCAGGGGGGTGGGTATCCTTGTTCGGGCTTCCCTCCCCCTGGCTATTGATGATGTGATCCTTGATGATCGGGGGCGTTACGCCGTCCTCGTGGGACGCTATGAGGGTCGGACCCTTTCCTTGTTTGCCGTTTATGTGCCCCCCGGTCTACAGACCTCTACCTTTTCCGATTTGGGCCGGGTGTTGTTGAACCTCCCTGATAGTATTCTTTTCATAGCTGGGGACTTTAATTCTGTGTTCTCCGGTCTACGCGATCGTCACCCCCCTAGGGACACTCCTTCGGCCCAACAGTGGCTGGGTGGGTTTCTGGATACGTTTGGCTTGGTGGATTGCTGGAGGCTTATGCATCCTACTCAGCTTCAATACACTTTCCATTCTGGGGCCCATGGGAGTTTGTCTAGACTGGATTATTTCCTGATGCCTGCGGCGCAGTCGCCGGCGGTTCGTGAGATTAGACACCTCCCCCAGGGCATCTCTGATCATTCACCGCTCTGGCTTTGTTTTGAGGTGGGGGTAGGGGCGGCGGGCCGGGTGGCTCCTATTAACCCATGGTACCTCACCTCCCCCGAGACCCGTGATCTCTTGATTAAGTCTTTGGACGACTATTTTCTAGACAACGTGGGGTCCGTCTCCTCTGCGATATCCCTGTGGGAGGCCTTTAAGACAGTGATTCGCGGGCAGGCTCTTTCCCTTGTTGCTGAATCTAAAAGGGCGAGGAATCGAGAGGTGGTGGACCTTGAGAGGGAGATCGCTGAGATAGAGGCTGACCTGGAGTCGGATGTTACACCTGGTAAACTCCACGCCCTGGGTCTGAAACAATTTGCTTATAGGTCTTTGGTTACAGATGCGGCTAAACTGATGTTTCGGGAGCAACAGGGTCGTTTGTATGATGTGGGGGACAAAGCGGGTAAATTGCTGGCATGGTTGGATAAGAAGGAGAGGGCGAGTCGTGTGGTGCCTGTGATTCAGACTTTGAATGGTGTGAGAGTGACCGACCCGGTTGGAATAGTTGAATGTTTTGCGGACTATTTTCGTGTGGTTTATTCCCCTGTGTCTGAACGGGATGTTGATGACTCTCGCCTTTTGTTGCGTGATATAGCTCTGCCCAGTGTTTCCGATTTAGACCGAGTCTCTTTGGAGTCCCCTTTCACTACGGACGAGATAGCGACGGCCATTCGCTCACTCCGTTCGGGCAAAGCTTTGGGCCCGAATGGATTGCCAATTGAATTGTACAAGCTACGCCCTGATAAGGTGGCGCCCTATCTTCGCACCATGTTTTTGGAATCCCGGGAGCGGGGTATTCTCCCATATGATCAGCGTCTGGCTACGATTGTTGTTATTCCCAAAGAAGGTAAACCTCGGGACCTTTGTTCGTCTTATAGGCCCATTTCCCTGTTGAATGTTGAACCCAAGGTTCTGGCTAAGCTTCTGGCTACCCGCCTCTTGACGGTCATTGGTGGCTTGGTTCATCCGGATCAATCCGGATTTATCCCGCATCGCAACACGGCTCTTAACCTACGTCGTCTCCACGGAGCTGTTGCGAGGGCGGGGCTTCTGACGGAGCCGGCTATTTTGGCTTCGCTAGACGCCTCGATGGCCTTTGATACGGTAGAGTGGCCCTATCTTTGGGCAGCTCTTGAGAAATTTGGTTTCGGACCTGAGTTTATTGGTTGGGTGAAATTGTTATACGCCGAACCCTTGGCACAGGTGGTGGTGAACGGTCGGGTTTCTGTCCCCTTCTGCCTGGGTAGAGGGACCCGTCAGGGATGCCCCTTGTCTCCGTTGCTTTTCGCGCTTGCCCTGGAACCGTTAGCTGCGTGGCTTCGATGGGAACCTTCACTCAAAGGGATCCGTTGGTCCCCGGATTTTGAAGACCGCGTCTCGCTTTACGCGGATGACATTCTTCTGTATCTTACTTCCCCGCGTAAATCTGTAAATGTCTTATTTGACGTTCTTACTTCGTTTGGTGCTAACTCAGGTCTGGTGATTAATTGGGCTAAGTCCTGTGTGTATGTTCTCTCGGGTGTTTTGCCCCCATTACCGGACAGATTTCCTATCCAGGTTGTCCAGTCTGGCTTCAAGTATTTGGGGATCTTTATTACGCTGGACTCTTCACTTCAGTTCGAGCGTAATCTCCTCCCCCCGCTTCTTAGACTGCGACTGGATGTGGCCCGCTGGCGTAAACTACCCCTGTCTCCTCTAGGCAGGGCTGCCCTTTTTAAAATGATGTCTTTGCCACGATTCCTATACGCACTTCAAAATTCTTTTGACGACATTCCCGCTACCTATTTCCGAGAGATCGAGAGTCTTCAAAGGCAATTGATCTGGGACGGGCGTCCACGTATCGCCCTTGCGAAACTTACTATCCCTTGGTACGACGGGGGCATGGCGCTCCCCGATATCAAGAGATATTATTGGGCTACCCAGCTGTCTGCCATTAACCACGCAATGTATTCCCCGGGTCGAGATCCGGCCTTTGAGATTGATAGACTCCAGCTGCCGGGAGGGGATTTTAATAGAGCGCTTTATTCCAGATCGGCTGGGCGCCATCTTACGGGCCCGTCCAGGATAGCAGTCAATGTGTGGCGCGCCGCGAATGTGAGTTTGGGATGGGAGAACCGACTGACAATGGCGACTCCGCTTTATGCTTCCGAACGTTTGGGATGTCTCTGGTCTACTAAGGGCTTTGACCGCTGGGATATGATTGGGATATGTAAAGTGGGTGATGTCTGTGTGAAGGGTAGAGTGAAGTCTTTCCAGGCCCTTAAGGCCGAATATGACTTGAGTGATAGAGAGTTTTTTCGATATCTGCAGGAACGGCATGCTCTGGCCTCAGTACTGACTCCTGATGTGACCCTACCCGAGTCCTCCCCCCTTGAGGATCGCATACTGGATGGACACCTGCCCGATAGCACTATCTCCCTGATTTATAAGAAACTGATTAATAATCGCGCTGATTTACTGCTCCGACTTCGGGAGGTTTGGGTCGGTGACGGGTTGGACTTGGATGACGAGGATTGGCAGTCGGCACTCTCTTCTCCGAAAGAGGTCGCCATCCCCGCCCGTCTTCGTTTGGTTCAACTTAAGATCCTCCACCGGGTGTATGTAACTGGTCCGCGTCTGGTAGTAATGGGTTTTTCCCCGGATGGCTTATGCAAACGTGGTTGTGGGATGAGTGCTACATTTCTGCATATTCTTTGGGAGTGCCCGGTGGTAGCGGCCTACTGGATTGATGTGCTTGCGGTGATGACTGTTGTGACTGGCATTACCCTCCGGCCTGAGGCCCGACGATGCCTGTTGAATGTGTGGGAACCCACCGACTATTCTGTGGCCCAGACCAGATGGGCGACCTTGGGATACATGGTCGCGAAGCGAGACATTGCGCAGCTCTGGGGCGCGTCCAGACCTCCTGACGTCTCGGTGTGGGAGGATAACATGGACTGGTCCATGTTCCGAGAGAAGACCGTCTATGTAGCTAGGGGCAGACCCAGGGCGTGGAGGAAGATTTGGGGTCAGTGGAACGAATATCGTGGAGACATTTGTACCCCTCCCTTGGTTGACACTCCCGATGTTACCCTATCTCCCTAGGCTGGCGTTCCCGAAATTTTTCATGCTGTTCTAGGATTTTCCTGTCCTCCCCGCTGTCCCCCCCCCCCCAGCTTTGCCGAGTCCCACTGATTGTGCTTTCGTCTTCCTGATTAGTGGCTTTCCCCTCCGCCTTCTGGGCTGACCTTGATTAATGTGCATTCGCCTTGTTTAGAGTTTGTAGTTTTTTATGTTTATTACAGAAAATTGTTATGTCCTGTCCTATGTTTTGAGCAATACTTGGTATCTGATTTGTGCCTGGCCTCGGAAGTAATCGTTTGCTTCTTATGTTGTGCGTTGCTATTAGCGGCCAGCCCGTGTGGTTGTAGGCCCATCTCTGTGATTTTTCTTTGATTGCTCAATAAAAGTTTTTAACCAAAAAAAAAAAAAAAAAAAGAAAAAAAAAAAAAAGAAAACCTTAGCCTATTCAATTCCAGGGCGGGAAGCACCGCTCAAAATCAAAAAATTCATGAATTGCCATACACCTTACGGTGTCTACTGCCTTAGCTGCCCCTGTGGGCTTAGGTATGTGGGCAGCACGATCCATCCTGCCAAAATGCGTGTATTAGAACATCAAAGGGCCATACAGAACAACGATAGCAACTACCCCGTAGCACGCCATTTCCAATTGAACCATGACAGCAATCATAAACTCCTTAGGTACTTTTGCCTAGATCATGTGGCATGAGACCTGTGAGGCGGGGATAGAGAGAAACGTTTGAGGAGACTCGAATCTCGGTACATTATAGATCTGGCCACCAAGACAACCGTAGGACTGAATATGGGGAAGAGCTTAGGGTACACCTGTAAATATTGACTGTATATATATTTTGTTTTGATCACCTGTCCTCACAATTTTTTATAGTAATGTAGGTGACTAGTTCTACTATTTTTGCCACCCTTTCAACTCATTGATGAATTAATTTTGCATGTTACTCGCACCTAATTTATTGTACATAGGAGGTTCTTTTCAATATTGAACGAATATGTCCATTCAGGGCTGTATTGAGAGTTGATGTGTAGTCAACTTAGGCTGCAATTCATTTAATTCTGGTAGCCCATTCAGGGCGACATTTTGTAGGTTGTAAATGCAACAACGTGATATTTCATGCCTTTTTGGTTGACTTACAGACTTTTTTCATAAATGGATTTAGACCAACATGAATTATGGTGAATAGTGCGACTCAGATTGACATGATTTGCAGATTTAATGTTATTTATACATTGATCAAATTTTGGTTTAGAACATCTCTATCATTATTATGAGTTGAGTTATAGGGTTTGGCGTATGTATTGCACTTTTGATTTTATTGTTTTATGCATTTTGCGATGAATTGGCGCCATGCCTGACGTTAACATGGAGCTTAGTGGTGACCACCACTCACGTGACTGCAGTAATGACGTTTGTTTGTGTATTTATTTAGTTGTGTCATGGCGGCCGCCTTACAACTGATGAAGGCGTCCCGCCGAAACGCATTTGTCTCCTTTTCTGTGCCTAATAAATCAGATTTGGATTTGACCCCCGCGAGTGCTGTTTACTTCTTCGGAGCATATATAACTAATGCGGTGTCTGCAAACTCAACATCTGCCCCGATAGCCCCTGCTATATCTGACACTGATTTAAGCTCTGTTTATAGCAGTACAGGCTCAGAAGACGAATTAACAGCACCTCAAGCTGGTGTCAGCAGTTTCACTCCATCTGAGGAACTGGTTTTTATGGTAGAGGACAGACGCAATACCTTACGTTTGAGGGGCACACAACAACAACAACTACAAATGAAAGGCGCCACAGGAGGAATAAATGCCGCAAAGAGAGGAGGAAACGCCGGCGGCTTCATGAAAAAGAAAAGAGGGAAGGGGAACCCTCAATGAATTATATAAAAATCACTGATCTCCTGTCCACCACGAACATGGAGGTCTCTCCTACGGATGCTACACTGGAAACTAACAAAAATGATGAAAATGATAAAAACGTAAAAAATGACAAAAACAAAGAAATTGAACAAAAAAAGGAGAAAGATGAACTTGTCAACAAAAATATTGAGAATACTGTGATTAATTTAACAGACTTGGATCTTAACAAAGCTGAAATTCAACTCTTGCCCTTGGGCCTCTCTTTTTGTCCTAAAAATAGTTTTAAATATGTGCAATCAAGGATTGATGTTTTCAAATTTATTAGAAAACTTAAACTTTTGAAATTCCATACCTTGAATAAAAAAAGTAATCAGGCACATAAAATTTTGCAAGATTCTCAACCTAGTAAGACATTTGCGATTTCTGACACCATGTCACTTAAAACTGCACACTCCCTTCTAACTTCAGAGGAGGATACTGTTGACAATACCCAATCTGTGCTTAAATCTATGGGTATTTCTAGTGGCAATGCAGCAAATAGTCCTTTTTGTCCTCGATCTTCATTTGTCCCTGTCATGCCCAGGGACGCCAGTGACATTTTTAGTGATCGAATGATTGGGGAATTAAAGAAATTGAATCTTGCTGTGGCTAATAGCCAGAGACGTAGGAGCTATAAGGACAAGCAATACTCTAATCTCATAAAAAAAATCAACAAACATGGGAACATCATAGTGAACAAAGCCGATAAAGGTGGAAATGTTGTTCTTTAGCCACGAGAAGTCTACATTGCAGAGGCTGAGAGACAACTTAATGATCCTCTTTGCTATAGGAAGGCCTCTTTCAATGAACTCAATAAAACGAAACAGTTAATCCATACTAACTTGTCCCAATGGAAAAGAGATGGCCTAATTACCAAAAAAGAATTTGAATTCCTGAAGGTGGGTCATCCTATCACTCCAACCCTCTATTTATTGCCTAAGATCCATAAAGGCACTTTATCAACACCTGGGCGACCAATTATTTCAGCCCAGAATGGACTACTGGAGACAATATCAAAATATGTGGACTTTTTTCTACACGGCTTTATGGAGGCTCTTCCGAGCTACATAAGAGACACTAGTGATTTTTTGAATAAACTGAATGAGGTAGTATGGAAACCTGAATATCGTTTTCTGGTTATGGACATCTCTTCTCTTTATACTTCTATAAATCACAGCGATTGAACACTTTTTTGGGTGAAAGAGACATCAAATTCTATGAACATAGTAAGATGCTAGTGAATATGATTTCTCTGTGCCTCAACAACAACTACTTCCTGTTCAATAATAAAGTATATCAGCAACTGCATGGTGTGGCGATGGGGGCATGCTTCTCCCCCAGCTACGCGTGTTTACACGTGGGCTGGTGGGAGAAGCATGTCCTTGGCCGACCCCATGGTTGTCTGAATGAAACTGAGACTGGCATTGTCAACATGTGGCGGTTCATAGATGATGTTTTTATTATTTGGCAGGGCTGTGAAAGTTCGGCAGAGGATTTTGTTAAAAGAATTAATGGCAATGCCTTGAACCTAGTTTTTACAGCAACAATAAGTGAATTTAGAGTTAATTTCCTTGATGTTGAAATCTATATTCTCAATAACTCTATTATGACTAAAATGCACAGAAAGGTTACGGCAGGTAACTCCATTCTACATGCCCAGAGCAATCATCCCCGACACCTTATAAAGGGGATTCCTTACGGTGAGTTTTTAAGAATTCAAAGAATTTGCAATTATGAGGTGGACCTAAATTCTTGTCCTGAGGAATCTTTTCAAAGGTTTTTAGTTAGAGGGTATGATAGAAATGAACTCACTAAATCTTTGAAACAGGTGATGACCAACACTACAATTGCCCTTGCTGACTCTGAGGTTTCTACCATCACACCGGGAGAAATAGAAGCAAGAGGCAATGAAAAATCCCAAATTAGACTGATCACCACCTACAATTGCCAGGAACGTAAAATTAGACAGATTATTAAATCTAACTGGCCAATCCTCTTGACTGATGTCACTTTAGCACCCTTGTTGGAAGAATTTCCAGCAATAACTTTTCGAAGAGCTCCCTCTATGAGGGATGTGCTAGTTAAATCTAGTCCTGAAGTTATTAATAAATCTGTTAAACTATCTAATAGATCCGGCTTTTTTAAATGTAGCTCTTGTAGAGCATGCAAATTCAGAGTTAACACCACAGAGTACAAAGAAGCTTTTTCAGAGACTATTAGCAAAATTAATAACCTGTACACTTGTAAAACGGACCATGCTGTCTATGTTTTGCAATGTACTTGTAATTTAAAGTACGTGGGGAGTACAAAATTACAGCTGTTCAATCGTATTTTACAACACCTACGAGCAATAGTCAACTCCGATGCCAATTATCCTGTTGCGCGTCATTTCAAATTAGTCCACAATAACAACCTGAAAGATTTGAAATATTTTGTCATTGACGCGGTCCCCATATTTAAAAGAGGAGGGGATAGAGAAAAAAAGACTGCGACAATTGGAGAGCCATTATATAATACTTCTTAACAGCAAAATTCCGAATGGTCTGAACATGGGTGAGGACCTTCATACTTTTTTGTGATTTAATCTGTTCATTATATTTGAAATATCATACTGTGTATTTATTTAGCTTTAATGTAATTGTGATGGTCTAGATATGATATTTTCCCTCAGATATGCAAATCTTATTAGTCTTTCTACATCTTATCAATTTTAGCATATCTTATGAAATTCTGGTTTTACTAATTTATGGTTTTACTGAATTTTGGAATGCTATGGGGATTATCTAATTTTTACAATCAAAGCATAAAGTTTTTTGGATGAAATGAAAACTTTTAGGCTCTCTGGAATTGGTTTTGCCTGCTCTGATCTGTTATCTATCTTCTATGCGTTTTTTTATATGAAAACTGACATATACAGCTATCACTTGGAGTTAGAATAATTAGCCGTGTTTTATATCACTATTGCACATTTTAAGGCACTTATTTTTTTACATGTTTCACTATTCTGCTGCTATCGTTAACACTTTCATAAGTGTGCACATAAATTGCATTTATTAGCACTTTTTGCACTTTGTGTAGGTTATTTTAAATCTGCATATAGCTTCTGCCTTCCCCCTGGGATTCATTTCAGTGATGCATATTTTCTCCACATTGTCTAAGGGCACTTGCCCTCTATAACTTTAAGAAAGATAAATATTGTAAATTAATTTTAGCGATATTAATTGTTGATTTTACTCTGTCTTATATGAAGCAAATTTAAGACAGATAGTTATGAAAACAGACTGAGGTTAGAATGAGACATAAATATGTTTTCACTGTCTATGGTAGTTGAAAGGCGGAGTCATTCGTGATGTATGCAGTATTTAAATCACCTGTGTCTCTGGGTATGTTGTGTGATCAAGTCCGAGTTCCCCGGACGAAACGCGTCATGCTGCTGCCCATTTTGGATTAAAGCACTTATTTCAACTCTCTTCCTTCGTTGTGGTCTGTACCTGATTTTGCGTTGGTGTTCGTTGCGCTGCAGCATATATATATATATATATATATATATATATATATATATATATATATATATATATATATATATATATATATATCTTCTATGAAGCCAAATGGCTTCATACAAGAATTTCTTTATTTTCCAGAACAAGGAAAAAAACTAAATATTTGAAGGCAGTTTGGCCCATAGGCTGCATAGGAATTACTGTCCTGAGACAGAAAAGAAAACGGGCACCTCGCCTTTAAGACTTACAAGAATCTAGGTACTTTGCCTTTAAGAACCTCAGAGAGCCCTATACTCCCAGCATGCACCACAGGTGACAGTTAGGTCAGTTCTTTTTTCCGGCTCCTTCTGTGAGGATCCTGGAGCTTGAGCTCGACAGTTTTTTTACTTTTAGTCAGAAATTGTTATTTTTCTTGCTGTTTAGCATTTCTCCTATGTTGGAAGAAGATTTTCCTTCTTTTTCTGACAGAAACTGTCATCTTTTTCTGTCAAAATGCCAGCTATCTTTAGAAATTGTACATCTTGTGGAAAAAAGATGGCTAGATCAGATCCACACTCCGTGTGTATCGCCTGTCTTCCTTCTTCTCATAAGGTAGACGTCTATTATCACTGCCAGTGGTTTTCATCAAGAACACTCCATGATAGAGAGAGGATTCGGCTTCAGGCGGTGATGGAGAGAGGAAAAATCACATCCAGAAAGTGGCCTTGGGGATCAAGAGCCCTCCTCACATCAGAAGCATCAACACCTTCCATAGTCTGCCTCTACGGCGTCGAGAAAAAAGAATATTCCGGTTTGTTCGCCGTCGGTGTCGAAGCCACCGTCGAAGAAAAGGCCTGAACAGTCTCCGACGTCGAGACGGCATAAGTCTCTGTCGTCGAGAAAGGCCTCACCATCGAAGCGTCCTGCTTCGGAACCGAGGTATGGCCAAGATGCGGGTATATCGACGTCAAAACATGTATCGTCGTCTTGACCCCCATCGACGTCGAGACACTCTCCGTCACCTCACCTTAGGATGACGTCGAGAAGCTTGCCGACGTCGAAGAGACCTGAAGACCAGTCGACGTCGAGAGTAAGACACCATTCGACGTCGAGATCACCACAACGTCGATGTCGTTCGACGTCGAAGTCGCCACGACGGCGACGTCACTCGAGGTCCAGATCGCCACGACGTCATGCCAGGTCGAGGTCTCCTGTGAAGACGGCGAAATCTGCACAGCCCTTGACTCCTGCAGGGCATCACCATGGTTCAACGTTGAAGGAGGGACATTTGTCGACGTCAAGGCCATCGACGTCGAGGGACAAGGAACATGCTGGGGCCTCGGAGGAGGTTACCTGTGCATCTCGTTCTCCCTCAAGATCTTCGTCACCTGAACTTAATATTGTACAGGTTTCAGAAGTTGGTGAAGAACCTAGGCGGAAGAAAGCTAGGTCAATCAGCAGTCTTGGTTCGGACTATTCCGGTACCTACTCTCCTTCCCGCCTGTCAAAATCTCCGATGCCTCGGAGATCTCCACGAAGATCAAGGACATCCACTGTGGATCTTCAAAAAGAAGAACTCCGACTATATCACGCTCTCCGCAATCCCGTCACAGACATTCAAGGGACAGATCTAGGTCTTTCATTCTTCTTCAAGGAGGAGTCCTCGAAGACCTCACACTATTACTCCCCTACTTGTACTTCTACACCTCCATCACGAGTTTCACCTGTGGATGATCTCACTACCTTCAATGAGGTGTTATGTCGAGGAGCAAAAAAATTAAATATAACGATGTCAGTTCCTACTGTGTCCACCACGGTAATCTTTGAGACCCTACATCACCGTTCCTCAGCCAGACAATTGCTTCCACTTGTTCCTGGCATTATTGACCTTGCCACTCAGACTTTTCTAACTCCTGCAACAGTGGGGTCTGTGCCTTCACGAATAACAAAGAAATATAAGGCCCCTGATCAGGAGCCCTTATTTCTTCGCTCAGATCCGCCTCCAGATTCTATCATTGTGGCAGCGGCTAGGAAAACTCAGTCATCGAAGTCTTCATCCTCCGCTCCTCCAGATAGAGACAGCAAAGCTATGGATTCCATGGGCAGAAAAATGTGCAATACATCGGCCTCTTTCATGAAGGTTTCCAGTGCCTCTGCTCTATTGGAAAGATACGACAGGTCCTTATGGGATTCCCTGGGTTGTTTTGTAGACAAGCTTCCTAAAGAAGATCAGCAAGAATTTCGAGAAATCTTACAGGAAGGAGGTCTTGTCGCTAACCAAGTTATTAGAGCCTCAGCAGATGGGGCTGATTTAGCTGCTCACGGATACGCTCATGGCATCTGTTCAAGACGTGCTGCATGGCTACGATTAACAGGCCTTAAACCGGAAGTACAGCGAAAGATCACTAACTTACCGTTTAATGGATCTTCTCTCTTCGGTGAGGAGATGACAAAAATGAAAGCAGAACTTGACACAGTTAAGGCGGTAAGTCTGGAGAAGAAGAAAGACTTTCGTAAACGTTTTCGTTCCAATGAGAAATGCCAGTTCCAACGAAAAGGTCAGTCGAACCAGTGGTCGTCGTAAGGTCAGCAGCAGCAATGGTCTCATTTCCAACAAAGAAGTCCAGGGAGGGGAAGAGGCAACAATAGACAACAGGCCTCTACCTCAAAACAGCCAGCGAAACAATGAGCAGTTACTTCCTCTAAACGTGTTGTCCACTTCGGTAGGAGGAAGTATCGTTGGTTTTCTGGAGGAGTGGCGCAATATAACAAACGACGAATGGTGCTGAATATTGTCGAAAATGGATATCTACTATGTTTCAAGACTCCACCTCCTTCCATTCCTCCAAGGGAACTCGGTTCGTTTCATCCCATCCTTCAAAAGGAGGTCCGCAGTCTTCTGGTAAAAGAAGCCATAGAACGTGTCCCAATTCATCAGAGATGCCAGGGCATATACTCTCGTTATTTCATGGTCGAGAAAAAGGGTCCTTCTGTGGAGTACAGGCCTATTCTGGATCTTCGCATCTTAAACACATACATATGAAAAGAAAAGTTCCGGATGCTGGCTCTACACCAGATCTTCCCCCATTTACATCAAGGAGACTGGATGTGCTCCATAGATTTGCAGGACGCTTATTTCCACATTCCAGTGTCCAGGAAACATCGAAAATGTCTCAGTTTTCAAGTGTCTCGGCATCATTATCAGTTTCGAGTTCTGACATTTGGACACAAGTCAGCACCAAGAACGTTTTCAAAGTGCATGGCAGTGGTGGCGGCCTTTCTGCGCAAACGAGGAATTTTCATTTACCCATACCTCGACGACTGGCATCTGAAGAGTTCCCCTCCATCTCTGCTTCAGTCGCATCTGTCTTATAATCTTCACATTCTGAACAACCTGGGTCTGCGAGTCAATTTCAAGAAATCGATTCTCAACCCCACTCAGAGCATTCACTACTTGGGATAGTCGCTGGACACCGTGGAAGGAAGCGTGTGTCCTTCGGAGGAGAGGTTCATATCTATCAGGAAGAAGTCTCAGGAGCTTCTTCAAACTCTCTTCCCTACGGTCAGACAAGTGTCCTCTCTCCTGGGGTCCATGGCCTTGTGCATCTTCATTGTCCCTAATGCTCGATTGCACATGCGTCCTCTTCAGCAGGCTCTGGAGGACCAGTGGGCACAGGCTTCAGGGAAGTGGGAGGATCGTATTGCACTTCCCCAGTCTTCCAAGGACTCCATCAGGTGGTGGACAAAGATATCACATCTACTGCAAGGGGTTCCCTTTTACCAAGAGACTCCAACACAAACTATCCTGACAGACGCCTCACTGCAGGGCTGGGTTGCCCATATGGATCACCTCCAAGTGCTAGGTCGGTGGTCGGATACAGAGAAGGGTTACCATATCAACTTCCTGGAACTGAGAGCGGTCCAGCTAGCTCTCAAATCCTTCTTCCCGTCTCTGAGAACCAACTCCCTCTTAGTGCAGACAGACAACACCACGACAATGTTTTACCTGAACAAGCAGGGAGGCACCAGGTCCAGAATTCTGTCCCAGGAGGCGCAAGCAATTTGGAAGTGGTTACTGGCATGACATCTGACCATCAAGGCGCATGACTGGGTGCTCAACAACGACGTTGCTCAAGGCATTTTTCAACGTGGGGTTTTCCAGACATAGACTTGTTCACAGACGCAACAAACGCCAAATGCCCCGTCTACGCATCCAGGTTTTCCCAACCAGGTTCAAGCTGGAATGCGCTGCTGATAAGCTGGTCCCAGAACTTGCTCTATGCCTTTTCCCCACTGCCTCTCATTCCAGTGGTGATCCTCAAGTTTTATAAGACCAACTCCAGGATGATACTGATAGCTCCGGAGTGGCCACGTCAGTGGTGGTACCCGGACCTTCTACAGCTCTCTGAAGTTCCATCCACCAGAGGTAGCCTTGCCATCCGGACCTGCTGTCCAAGAACCAAGGAAGAGTATTCCATCCCAGCCTTCCTTCACTACGGCTGACAGCATGGCTCCTGAAGTCTTGCAATATGGGCACTTAGACTTGCCAAATGACTGTATATACATCCTCAAGGTAGCTAAAAGACCTTCCACTAGAGCTTTCTACGCTTTCAAATGGAAGCGTTTCTACATCTGGTGTTTGAATAATGGACATGACCCAGTCTCAGGACAGCAACAGGTCATACTTCCACATTTGTTCTATCTGGCTAAGTCAGGGCTGCAATTTTCCTCCATCAAGGTACACTTAGCAGCCATCACAGCGTACAGAAAATCTCCTACACAGGGTTCTTTCTTTAAGATGCCAGTGGTGAAGGATTAAAAAAGGTGTATCCACCGGTTCGAGTGCCTTCTCCTCCGTGGGAGCTCAATGTGTTCTTGACCAAGCTGATGGGAACACCTTTTGAACCAATACATAAGTCTTCTTTAAAGCACTTATCTTGGAAAGTGACCTTCTTGGTCGCAATTACCTCTGTTCGTAGAGTAAGCGAATTGCAAGCTCTGTGCTGTAAGGAACCCTACACAGTATTTCATGCAAATAGGGTGGTTCTTAGAACTCATCCTAGTTTTCTGTCATTGGTGGTGTCAGATCTCCACATCAATCAGGGAATCACGTTACCCACTTTTTTTTCCCAATACCTCTACACCCCCTGAAAGGGCCTTACATTCTTTAGACCTTAAGAGGTGTTGAAGTGCTATTTGGATAAAAACTAAAGGTATTAGGAAGACGGACAGGTTATTTGTCAATTATGGTCCCATTAATACTTGTTTAGCAGCCTCTAAACGGTCCATCTCAAGATGGATAGTTTCCTGTATTTCCTTGACCAATCAGTTAGCTAATAAAGTTCTTCAAGGAAGGCTTAAAGCGCATTCAACCAGAGGAAAAGCCTCAACTACGGCTCTCCTCAGAAACGTTCCCATAGCAGAAATTTGCAAAGCAGCCACATGGCGATCTGTTCATACGTTTTCTCGCCCTTACTGCTTAGATTCAGATACTCAGGCAGATGCTCAAGTAGGTCAAGCATCTCTGAGGAATCTGTTTAGTTGATTATTGGTACCTATTACTTTAAGATTGGTTTTATTACTAGTGCTACATTGCTAGTCCGCGAAGTGTGGGGTATGGGCTTGCTATTCTATTCACTGCTTATGACTATTGATGAGTATCCCCTGGAAGAGAAGGATAAGTTACTTACCTGTAATCCTGGTTCTCTTCCAGGGGAATACTCATCAAAGTCATAACCATCCCGCCCGCCTCCCCAGACTAGCAATGTTTAGTACTGGTTTTAAGTGGTTTTTTATACACCTTTACAAAATGAACTGACCTAACTGTCAACTGTGGTGCATGCTGGGAGCATAGGGCTCTCTGAGGTTCTTAAAGGCAAAGTACCTAGATTATAAATCTTAAAGGCGAGGTGCCAGTTTTCTTTTCTGTCTCAGGACAGTAATTCCTATGCAGCATATGGGCCAAACTGCCTTCAAATACTTGTGTTTTTTTCCTTGTTCTGGAAAATAAAGAAATTCTTGTATGAAGCCATTTGGGTGTATGGTCTATTACAAGTTTTCTTAAGTAATGTATTACTCTGCAAGTATGGCTGAGTTGTTTTCTGGCTGTTTGTCCCTTTTTTAGTTTGGATTTTATAGGGCTGCATAGTTATATATTATATGTATATATATATATATATATATTTAACCAACCATTCTCCCATCAGGAAAACACGTAAACGACACACCAGGAGTTGCTGTGCTCGAAAATTTATTTGGCAGCAAAACAAAACGCGTTTCACCTCACGGCTTGTTCACGTTTGCTGTGAACTCCAAACCATAGTCCTTTTACATTCTCAATTAATAAACATAAAAATAGGACTTATTGTGTACACCTCTAAGTGAAAGTATAGCGGACATTTTGGAACAAAAAATACCATCGTTCTTCTGATTATGCTAGTAATGACTTAAAATTCTTTTAGAGATGTATTATAGCCATAGTTCCTGCAATACGCTATATTCAGATCAACACAATAAATAAGGTTATAGTTTACCAAAATTATTTTCTCATAACCAACTACATTCTTCAATCCATGTCTATCCATGTTGGTATAAAGTGGTTATCTCAATTCATTATGTGGTCAAATAGAAAAATAAGAAAATGTTGGCCCACAATTTCGCCCCAGTGGGCGTGAACGCTCTCTGTTTAGATGGGCCTGCCACATTATGAGCAATGACATTGAATATATCAAGTAGGCATTGTACCAAAGTTATTTACCCCTAACCAACAATATTGTTCAGTTCATATCTCTCCCTGTTGGTATAAGGTGGTTATCTCTATTCATCATGTTCAAAAATAAGACGAAAATAAGAGTATATAGGCCCACAATTTCGCCCCAGTGGGCGTGTGAAATCTATCTTGGATAGGCACAACACTTTGTCAACAATTTATAAACAATGACATTGAATATATCAAGCCCAAGTGGGCATTATACACATATTACATTCTAATTGAATCAAATGACCACTTTTTTTATCATGTCCTTTTGAATTAGTGCCCTATAGCTTGTTCTTGGCTGCTTGCTTCATGCGTTTGATTTCTTGTCATATTAGATTTGATTTAAGTCAAAAAAAGTCTCTCCCATGCCATACATATTTTTTGAAATGGCATTTCAATGTATGATTGTTCCAATTGTCCATAATTGTCGAAGTAGATTCTGTGAAATTAAAAACATATATACAAAGGTTTTAAAAAAGACGACTAAGCTGTCCAGCTACTTCTATTTTCAGATTTTTAACAATATCCAATATATAAGCTGATTACATTTTCTCCATTTTTATTTTTCTAAATGAACAGAAAGCTCCTCATGATTATTCAGACCCTGAGGGAATGTAGTTTCGAAGTCAATGATATACTTCGATTCCATTTTACGAAGGCATGTAGTTCTATCACCCCCACGTATTCCCAGGTCCACTTTGTCCAATACCACCATTCTTAACAGACTTTCATCTTGAAAATGATATTTAAAAAAGTGTCTGGCTACTGGATATTGTATGTTATGATTCCTAATAGCTCTAAGGTGTTGTAGCACTCTTTCTTTGGCTTTTAGAGTAGTACTTCCTATGTACCATTTGTCACACGGACAAATGAGTAAATAGACACAGTACATAGTGTTACATGTTACTGTTTCTGTATAGAGAACACTCTCCCCGTTCCTGGTAACATCACCTCTTTACAGTTAATACTGTTTCGGCAGGCCTTGCACGATCTACAGCACCTAAAGCCTGGTATATCCTTGGGGGTGTTGATGCTGGTCACAGAATTGGGGCTGAGTTCATCTCTTAAAGTTTTACTCCTTCTAAACGTAACCTGTGGGTTATCATTTAGATGTGATTTCAGATGTTGAACATTTACCTTGATTCAAAAGTATTTTTCACTTGGTTTAACTCACTTTTTATTTATTATCACTTAAGATGTACTTCGCACGTATTTTACATGTCTGCAATTGGTCATTCTAAGCATTAATGCTGAAATACACTCAAGTATACTACAAGTAGTAAATGTATCTGTAAAACATTGGAGTGAAAAACTGTGAGTAGTTGGCATGGAGCGAACTCTTCTATTTTCTATCTTACTTGTAGTTCGGCCTTTCATTGGTAGACTGTATTTAAACGTGTGTCAGGTGATTACCTGTGTCATGTGATCAAGCGCTCTGTGAAGCGCGAAACGCGTCGTGATGACTTTGGGAACACTATCTGCTAAATAAATCACTCCTGCACTGAATTTTGGGTTCAAGTCCGTTTTTGCCAGCTGACTGAAATCTCTGTGCCACACCGGATTATTCCTGGAATATATATATATATATATATATATATAGTTATATATATATAGTTATAAGCTCCGGGATCCCGCACACGGGCGGGCATAATTCACTGCTTATGACTATTGATTAGTATCCCCTGGAAGAGAATGTTTTGTTTTCGTAGAAAATTTGCTACCACTGCAATACATTTTGAGAATGTGTGTGTGTGTGGAGGGGGGATGACTTGAGTCTTAAAGGTAGGACTTTGTACTGGAAATGCTCTGACGCTACCTGGAACCATAGAAATGCCCAGTGTTTTCAGGAAATCAGTATATGAAAGTAAGCATCCTGAAGGTGTATGGAGCACATCCAGTCTCCTTGATGGATCTTAGGAACAATCTGCTGTAATGCCAACATCCTCAATCTTTCTTTGAGGATAAACTTGTTTAAGAGTCTGAGAACGAGTATTGGCTTGTACTCCCTGGCTGGGCCATTCTTTGGAACTAGAAAGTAACAGGAATAAATCCCCTGCCAATGTTGAAGCCAGGTAACTTTTCAGATGGCCTGTTTTTGCAACAGGATGTAGCTTTTGCTGATGGATTCATGATCTCTGAGGCGGGATTGTCAGTGGAGGGGACTTGAATCTGATTGAGTATCCATTCTGCACAATATCGAGCACCCAATTGTCCTGTGTGATTTTGTGCCACTCGTCCAGATGAGTCATGATACTTTACCCCATCGGAGCGGAGAACAGCTGGGGGCAGCAAGCTCTCACTGTTTGGTCTGCTGCTTAGCAGAGGAAATTGATTTCCTGGACGCCCCTCATCCCTGTCCTTGTCGATGCTGACTATAGTGGGATCTAGAATGGTGTTGTTGGAATGACCAGTAAGGGATTTGAACCCCCTGTTGGAATTGGCGGCCGTCATTTGGACGGTATCGGTATCTGAAATCCTTCCATTTCTCCTGGCCCACTGCTTTCAGGGTGTAAGCTTGGATTCATTCTGCACATCTCATCATCAGAACGACTGCCGAAGAGAGACGTTTCATTGAAGGGCAGATTCAGAATCCTGTGCTGGGTTTTAGCTTTTAGTGCAGATCCAATCCTAATAGCCATGAGCCGCCAGATCGGATGCACTTATGAACTGGTTCAATATGAGTCCTCCTTCCTGTAGGATCTCCTCGAAATCCTGCTGAACTTCTTTTGGCAGTTTGTTCGTGAATCTTGATAGGGAGTCTCATAGTAATCGGTTATATCTTCTCAGGATTGGAGAGGCGCTAGCGACCTTCAAATAGGAGCCGAGGTGCTACACATCCTCTTCCCAAGGGAGTCCATTAACTTGCTGTCTTTGTAGGGTGGGACTGTGGAGGAGGACGCCCCTGTGTGCGCTTTTCTTGCTGCCGCTACTATGACTAAGTCCGAAGGAGAGTCGGACCTCAGGAAAAGTGGATCCTGAAGATGCGTGCTGGCGCTGATACTATTGAAGCAGGAGTGAGAAATGTATGAAGAGCCAGTTCCAGTACTCCAGGTACCAAGGGAAGTAAAGGTCCAGTGGATGCCCTGTGATGGAGGGTTTCAAAGATGACTGAAGCCAAGGTGGTTGTAGATGGCATCTCTGTGGTAAGCTTTGCAGCCCTCCTACAGTGAGCCTCTCTGAACGTGATGAAGTCCTCAACTGGCGATACTCTGGCAGTTGGGATGGCAGATAAAGTAGGGGAATAATCTTCCACTGAGGTTCTGGATTTGTCTTTGGAACAGGATGAAGATCTGTGTCTATGCTCCCGAGGCCTTGAGGATTGGGAATGGCGAGATCTAGTAGGAGACCGCCTATGAGGTGTTCAAGACCAATGTCTCCTTGGAGAAGGAGATTGCTGTCGTTGAGGAGATCCCCGAAGGGACCTTGTGGCAGGTGTAGGTGGACGCACCCCTCTAGCGGCTGTTTGAGAGGGGTAACATATTTGAGAGTAGTCCAAACCTGGGCTGCGCCATGGCACTCTCTACTCTTTCACACTTCTCAGCCACCTCAGTGAAAGATTAATCAGCGGCGTTTGATGTTTTCGAGCCGGAGATCCCTCTGGCGTGATCTGCACAATTTTAAGGC
The DNA here is from genome assembly GCF_964261635.1 of Lissotriton helveticus. Classification (NCBI taxonomy): domain Eukaryota; kingdom Metazoa; phylum Chordata; class Amphibia; order Caudata; family Salamandridae; genus Lissotriton; species Lissotriton helveticus. Next base: position 468,990,399 of record NC_136062.1, read on the forward strand.
CTAGAGAAGATGATGTGCTCTTCGACGTCGACCGTCTCAGCGTCGGACCCTGAGATTCCACCACTTGAATCTCCCTCGACATCAAAGGAGCTCTCGATGTCTGTACAGGAGAACCAGAAATTCTCTGTCTCTTTGCCGGTGGAGGCATGTGAGAGGACAACAGCCTCAATATTGATCTTCTTGATGTCGATTATTTTTGCAGCGATGTTGACGATGGTGACTTCGAGCGTCCACGCCTAGTTGGAGGCGAGATCACAGTCGGGGGAGTCTTTGATGTCGGTGGAGGCATTTGATGTCACTAGAGGAGACCTCGATGGCGACCACCCATGTCTGTGAAGTGAGGATGACTTCGACGTTGAGTGCCAGTGCTCCTCCATCAGAGGGGATCCTGACCTGGGCCATCGATGCAGAACAGTTGTCGTTGGTCGGTAAATTGTCAACACTGCTTGAAATCTGGACTTAGACTGACTTGGTACCTTGGTTGAAGTGCCTTTCAATGTTGACCTTGGCAGAGGTTTTCCTGTGGATGTTTTGGAAGCAGACGTTGAGCACAGAGGTATGTTTGTGCTGATCTCCTCTCCTGCGATGGCGAAGAAGACCGGTTTCTTCTTTTTTCACCTCTCTTTCTATGCTCAGAGCACACTAGAGAGCATGGCTCTTTAAAAGGCTGTTTGTTACCTTCCATGCCACTTGTAGATTCTTTCTTCTCTCCTGCATGGCATGCAGTTCGATCCTTTCCCTGTCCCGAAGACTGCTGGCAGTAACAACACTTGCCTGGTGTGTGTGAGGATGGCAAACACACAATGCAAACAGAGTGTGGGTTGGATTTAGCGATTTTCTTCTTCCCATGTGAAGGACACTTGTTAAACAGGGCTGGCATTTCAGTACAAAAAATATCAGTAGAGCCAGAGAAAAGTTGAAGACGTCGAGTGAAGCAATAAAATTAAACTTCAAAATATCAATTAATGACAGAAAGTTAATAAAAATAAGTTACTTACCTGCACACTGATGTTCTCCAGTATTGATATCTTTTATAGATTCACATGCTTGAATATTCCCTGTTGTCATGGTGGGAGTCTGACGCTAACAGTAAAATAGCAGTACAAAAGCTAAAAGGACAATCTCCCTTGAGAGTCAACAGTGTTTAGTAATTAGTTAATCTCATTAAAGAACATCCAAACTCAAACCAATCACATTGCGAACCCTTGAGTATCCATCCCCTACAGGGCCACCATACCTCAGATTTCGAGCACAAGTGTTATTAGTAAAATAAAAGAGGTATGGATGGGTGCACCTGTAAGGGGAGGATGGAGAGTCGCATGTGAATCTATAAAAGATATCAATTCTGGAGAACCACAGTGTACAGGTAAGTAACTTGATTTTCTCCAGTATTGGAGCTTTTACAGATTCACATGCTTGAAACAGACTATCAAGCAGTACATAATAATAATAAATTCAGGTGGGAAAACAAGTGAACCATTCCACCATGTGACACAGTGACATCACCTAAAAGGGAAACAAGCAACAGAACTTTTGCGGGTATACAATATACCTATATATACATATTCTTAAATAACATTTGCAAGAAGCAATAACAATAATAACAATAGAAATAATAATAAAAACATTCTTAATAAACCTTGTTGGACTTGGCCCTTTTTGCAGGGTCATCCCTGAACTTTTTGCCTTCCGCCTATATTTTTTCTGATCTGTTGTTGGTGTTTTTATGACTCTGGGCACTTTAACACTGCTGATCAGTGCTAAAGTGCATATGCTCTCTATTGTAAATTGTTGTAATGGATTAGTGACTTCATGATTGGCTTATATGATTTACTTGTCAGACCCTAGTACAGTGCACCTTGTGTGCCCAGGGCCTGTACAACAAATGCTGCTGGTGGACTTGCAGCACTGGTTGTGCCACCCACAGAAGCAGCTTGTAAAATATGACTCAGGCCTGTGCTGTTTTGCTATTTCTGGGGCTGACCTGTAGTGGTTACTTTATTTGCCCAGGAAAGGGGAAGAGAACTTTGTGAACTTTTCATAATCTTGAGGAAAACTCTACAAGGGCTTGAAGTGTGCATGCCTCATGCCTGGAGTCTCAGGGATACAAGACTTCACCACTAGCTCTTCTGAATTCCCTTGCTGGGAATTCTACCTGCAGAGAGGTGCCTACTGTTGTTTTGGCCCTCTGAGAAGACTGCGTAACGCTGTGAGCTGGAAGCACGACGCAATGAAAAGCGTGTCGCTGGCACAGCAGCTGCCGTCGCATCACCGGAGAAGCGTGCTGCCACCGCAGCAGTTCGCCGTCGCATCACCGACAAAGCATGTTGCATCACCAGAGAAGCGTGCCGCTGCCACAGAGGTTGTCGTCGCATCATCGAAGAAGTGCGTAGTGGGGCTAGTCGCGGTTCAGAAGTTACTGAGTTTGCCGCACGGGTGTAGAGTGTGCACGCAACGCATCCACGTTGTCGCACTGCATCCAAGACACAATTTTGTCACACCGGATTGTTGCATTGCATCGAGGCGCCATCTTGTCGCATCGCACCGGATCACAGTAAGAAATCGACGCATCAACTCCCCACACAGTAAGGAAGCGAGCGTGAACTCCCCTGCGCAGCATTAAGGAACTGACGCATCCACTCCCCTGAGTGCAAGGAACAGGGCATCAACTTCCCTGCAACCTTTTTGTTTGCTTTGCGTGACGCATCTAAGGTACTTTGAGAGTAAAGTGTTGCATTTACCATCTACATTGAACTAAGATATTTCTACCATTTTAAAGTCTTATTTTTGATTACAGTATTGTGGATTTTTGTCGTTCGGTCTTGTTTTAAGTCTAGTAATGATTACTTATTTTTCTAAACTGATGTGGTGTCCATTTGTAGTGTTTTCACTGTATAACTGTATGTGTTCACAAATGCTCTACACACTGCCTGTCTGCTCATTCCAAGCTACCAAGGGGGTGAGCAGGCGTTATCCAGGAGTGTGCCCCCTTATCCTGTCTACAAGCAAGGATCCCTATTTGGACAAAGGTACCTACCTCTGCCAACTAGAGACCCCCATTTCTAACAAACCTCAATAAACTGAGGCCTACCGTAAGCTAACAGACAGCAAAGGGCCACTTGTCCAACAACAGTATCCGTCTTTCGCAAAGTATCCAGGCAGTAGTGCCTTGTGTAGGTATGGACGTTTGTACATTTCACCAGCCTGCAGATGTCTGGTTGGGACACAGCGGCAAACAGGGCAGAGGGCGTTGCCATCTTCCTTGTGTAATGACCAGTCACTTTAAAAGTAAGCGGGCGTCCCACTCTTTCATGGCAGTAGGTTATGGTAGAAGAAACCCAACGAGCAATTGAAGCTCTAGTCAAAGCTTGACCCTTCCTACGGGCAGAGAAGGCAATGAGTTGAGTAGATTTTCGAAAAGGTTAAGTCCTTTGAAGGTAAAACTTAAAACATCGTTTGACGTCCAAGCACTGTAGAGCTCTCTCCGCTGGTGTAGACAAAGCAGGAAAAAATGAAGGCAGGACTACTGGTTCATTCAGACGGAACGTGGTAGGTACCTTGGGGATGAACATGGGCTTGGTGTGGAGCATCACTCTATCCTGCTGAAATTGAAGGTAAGGTTCATTTTCTGTGAAGGCTTATATTTCATTAATACATCTAGAAGACGTGATGATTTAGAGAAAAGCCACCTTCCAAGAGAGAAATTTCAGATCACACTTGTGAATTGGTGCGAATGGTATTTCATGAGATGAAACAATATAATGTTCAATTGCAGGAGCACTGAAGGAGGCCAAACCGGCGGGTAGACTCTGAAAAGACCTTTTTAGAAATTCCTTCACCAGTCTGCAGGACCATAGGAATGACTGGTTCAAACGTCTCCTATACTTTTATTTTTTATTTTTATTTATTGAAGTTTTGTATAGCGCTAGCAGGGCCCAAGGGTATCAGAGCGCTTCACAACAGGTATAGTTATGAGCAAAAAATGTTGGGCAAAGACGAGAACAAAAATAACTGCAATTTACCAACTCAAGAGCATTATGGACAAAGTTACAAGTCAGATCTTCAGGCTGAGGGGTTTCAAGAAGAGGAGTTAGTTGCCCTTCCCAAAGTCATTTGTGGATTTCTTGTTACGATGGAGAGCGCTCTAGGAAGAGGGCTTTGAGGAGTATCTTGAATTTCGGGTAGGAGGTGGTCGTTCTGATGTGGGGGGGTGGAGTTCCAGATCTTAGGTGCATTTCCCGCAAAGGAATTATTTGCGGTTTTGTGTTTCCATGATTTCAGTGGGATGGGTACAAGCGTGTTGGAACTTCAGAGGTTCCTGGACTGACCGGCCCTTTTGAGTTTGGCGGCCAGATATTCTGGTTTACCTATGAGCAAGTCTTTGTGCATGAGGCAGGCTGTATGGAAGCTGGCTTGTTGATCAATAGGGAGCCACTTAAGATCCTTCCAAAAGAACTTTAACTGAAGAATGAGAAAGGCCAGCTTTTGCCTGAGACAAGAGATAAGGCAAAACCTCCTCCGGAGACGACGAGAGCGGATGACAGGAGTGTTTTGTACACCAGGAGCAGAAACTTTTCTATTTGGCTGAAAAACACTTGACCATAGAGGGAGCAGGGGCTTTCTTAAGAATGAAATGGCACTCCTCATACATAGCTAAAGCACCAAACTCCGTGTGGTGACGAGCCAGGCCGACAAGTGAAGAGAGTGAATCTCTGGATGAATCACCTGGCCTTGGTCTATTGAAAGTAGACATTCCGAAGGATGAAGGCATTTTGGAGAAGACTCTGATAGGTGATACAGCTCTGTGAACCAGTATAGCCTTGCCCACGCTGGGGCATTGAGAATGATGGGGCAAGGCTCTTGTTTCATCTCTTGTAGAACTTACGGTACTAGTGGGAACGCGTAAGTAAACGTCCATTCCCAGTAGAAATGGAAGGCGTTCCCCAGGGAACCTGGCTGAGGAAATCTATCTGCTGGCGTAGAATTCGTATTTTTTGTTGAATAATGTAGCGAACAGATCCAGAGTTGGCGATCCCCAACAGTGACATTTTTTTCCAGCTGATCGACATATATTTCCCACTTGTGGCGTTGCTTCCTATTTCTGCTGAGAAAATCGGCCCATTCGTTCAGCACCCCTGGAACATGCTGGACTTGTAAGGAAATATTGTGGCGAATCAGCCAATTCCAAATTCAGTGCACTAGACTTGAGAGAGCCAGAGATCTTGACCCTCCTTGTTTTTGCAGGTAGAACATGGTGGTTGTGTTGTCCTTGCGGACAAGGATAGACTAACCCTTTATCCTTGGTAGGACGGAAGGGAGCCCTAGAAAAACTGCCTTCAGCTCCAACAGGTTGATGTGGCATAGAGACTCATTCTCCAACCACCTCCCTTGAACCTGAAGGTCCTAGAGGTGAGCTCTCCATCCCTCCATGGAAGTGTTTGTTGTCATTATCAACACAGGCTTTGATGGAAGGAAGGATAGGGTTTGTGAGCGATTCCTTTTAAATGTCCACCAAGGCATTGCTCTGTTCATCTTATGTGTGATTCATATAGTATCTTCGAAGGAGCCTCGAGCTTGTATCCATTGGGCATCAAGTTGCCCCTGAAGAGGCCTCATCCGTAGTCGACAGTAAGGAATCAATGGAATACAAGACAAAATCATCCCCAACATTAATTTGAAAATCCTCACAGAAATGAACTTTTTTGAAGAAAGGGACTGCACCATCCTTAGAAGACGAGACATTTTTTCCTCTGTGGGAAAAGTCATTGAGCGACTGGTGTCTAACATCGCTCCCAGAAACACCAGAGACTTGGAAGGAAGGAGTCAAGACTTCTCTTTGTTGAAACTGAGACCCAGAGTGCAAAGAAACTGAAGACAGGCGTTTGTGGCCTTTCTTGTCCCTTTAAATGTTGGAGCCCTGACCAACCAGTCGTCCAGGTAGGGAATCACCTGGTGACCGGAGCACCGGATATAGGCTGCTACTGGTGCCAGGCATTTGGTGAACTCCCTGGGCACAGAATTTAGCCAGAAAGGTAGCACCTTGAACTGGTAGTGGTACCCTGCCACTCGGAACTTGAAGAAACAACGGTACTTTGGATGAATAGGTATGTAAAAATAGACATCCAGAAGACTCAGAGAGGTCATGTAATCTCCTGAATCCAGGAGAAGGAGAATCCCCTGGAGTGACAACATCTGAAACGTCTGACTTTTGATGAACTTGGTTAACAACCTGAGGTCCATAACCTGTCTCCATTTTCTGGACTTTTTCTTGATCAGAAAAAAGTGCCAGTAGAAGCCCAAGTTGAGCTGACTGCGTGGCACTCTCTCGATTGCCTGTTTGTCGAGAAGGTGTTTTATCTCCCTTTTGAGAAGCACCAGATGGCGGTGAGCAGTCTTTCTTGGGGGAAAATCCGGACGGTATGACCGTGGTTGAAAACGTTTAACACCCAACTGTCGGACGAAATGGAGTTCCATTGAAGAATAAATTTGGAGCAATTTGGAGCCAAATGTAGTGGCACTGGGGCGGCGGTTGTCGGATAAGTCTCATTGCCTTCTGCCTGTGTCAAGAGATTTTCCTACAGATACAGGACGTCTTCGATCTGGAGCGCTGGTGTAAGTCGGTGCAGGTGTCTGCCAAAAGGACTGGGCAGAGTATTGAGGCTGGAAACCTATTGGTAATAAGGTTGAAAACCCTGCTGAAGCTGGGGCGGAGATGCAAATTGACCCCTTCCTCTAAAAGAAGAAAACCTTTTGTGTTGCAGATTGGCTAAAGATTTTGATGTACCAGTGTCTGATTTGATAGCCTGTAGTGCCTCATCAACATGTTTGCCGATCAGGTTCTCCCCGTCAAATAGCATGTTCAGCACCTTAGCTTGGACTACTGGGCAAAATGTTGTCGCTTTCAGCCAGCCCTGTCGGCATAACAGTGCAGCGCCAGCCATCTTCCTAAAGGCAGAGGAAGAAATGTCCATAGCCACATCAATGGCTTCCGAAGAGGCTCTCTCACCCTCTAAAAGAATCTCCTTTGCTAACTTTTTCTTGTCCTCATGTGGAAATTCTAGGAAAGGAGCAATGTCTGACCACATCTGCCTATAGTACCACCCAAGGATGGTCATGGCATTGGAGGCTCAGATGGCTGTAGCTGCCAGTGCAGAAAATATTTTCACGATATTCTCCAAACTACACCCTTCCTTGTCTGGCGGGATGGTACATGGGGATGCAGAGCTCTTAGAACGTATTTGAGCAGCTTGCATTATTACAGAATCAGGCTTTGGATGGCCGATGAGTCATGCCGCAGAGTTTTCCGGTGCTTGGTACTTTTTATCCAGTTTTGGAAAGACTGCTGGAACAGAAGCTCATTTTTTAATTAATTTAATGCCTTCTTGCCATAAGAAGTTGACAATAGGCATTGCACTAACAGATCGCTGTGTGGTAGCCTTGAAGTTGTACAAGAAGTATTCCGCTTGCTTAACGGGCATTGGAAGGTCAAAGCGTTTCAACGCTGATGTCTGCTAGAGAAGAGTCCGCCACTGGCAGCGAGAGGGAAGGTGGTTTATGTGACACATAATCTATCCATTCATCTTGGATATCGGTCTCTACTTGTATCTCTCCTTCTTCCAATTGTTGGTCAACACATTCTGATGCCCTAATAGAGATCTGCAGAGGAGGGAAGGACTTTTGTTTTTTGGCGGTGCAGGTGGGGTTTCCTGATCTTGAGTCATGGCAGGCTCCTCCTGCCGAGAAACTGGCTACTGGGCCACATTGGCCGGGAACTGTTTATAATAGTCTTTTAACATCAAACTTAAGTCAGTGATCAGTGACACTGGAACGTTAATAGAGGTTCTTATTGATGGTTCTCCTCTTCCTGCTCATAGTATGGGTAATGTTCCTGGAAGGTGTCCAAACATTGCATACCGGAAGGTCTGCCCATAAAGGAGTAGACACCTTCCAAGTACGTAGAAAGGTCATCTGGTTGATCATCTTCTACAGATTCCTGGCACTTTAATCTCAGTTGAGAGGGGCTGTAAGCGGGGCCATAAGGACCTTCATTCTCTGATTCCTGAAAATCCAGTAGGCAAGAAGGAGGCAGAGGAGACATATTGGAAAATTCTTGTAACAATGATTTGGAGACTGGCATGTCAATTTTCCACGTTGACGGGATCGTCGATGGGCTTGTCACCAGAGACTGCACCTACAGGGTGGAAATATCCGTCGACAGGGCGGAGACGCTCTTCGACAGCGCAGCACCTAACCGAACCGTCAGTGTCGAAGATCTCAACAACGACGAAACTCCTTACCGAAACCGTCGACTACATCACAACTTACGTCATCATCGACGAGACAGCCGTCGTCATCTTAACCATCAACGTCGTCAATGTCGCTGACAAAATCGTAGACAGAGTCTTTTTTTCGACGATCGTAGGCAGAGAATGCCTCGTCGACGAGCCTGACGATGGGCGGATTTTCTGTGAGGGAGTATATGGCACAGAAGTAGGAGCAGAACCAGATCTTTTTTGGGCCTGAGAAGAGCCAGGTTGCTCTTTTACCGCCCTTTTTCCACCAAAGACTCCTCACTCTGAGATCATTGTTTGTTTGGATCTCTCTCACTAGAAAAAAAATCCTCTTCCTTCCCTTTCTTAGAGGAGGTATGAGGTCTCTCCTCACTCTCTGAGTCAGATTCCCTCACAGATGTTCGCTTTTGAAGCCAAATGAGAAGTCTTCCCTCTCGATCTTTGAGGGTTTATGAGGAAAAAGTCCAGCAGTGCTTACATTCCTTAGGCTTGTGATCTGGGTAAAGGCAGTACAAGCACTCTTTATGAGAGCCCTCTGAGAAAAGCCGGGACTTTCCACAAGTCTTGCAGGGCATACACTGCCATTATTAGACTCTGACATTCTGAGTGAATACAGAAATAAAGGAGAAAACTCACTTTCTAGCAGCACCTCAGCTGAAGAGATGGTTGAAGAGAAGGTTGAGGAAAAGTTACTGCTAGCTGAAAGTTGAAATGTTCAATGTAGAACACTCTGACTGAGCAGATCTCAGGGAGACGCCCTAACACACAACCTGAGGTAAGAAATCTGAGGTATGGTGGCCCTGCAGGGGATGGATCCTCAAGGGTCCACGATGTGATTGGTTGGAGTTTGGACGTTCTTTAAAGAGGACAACTGGTTACTGAAAACTGTTGACTCTCAAAGGAGATTGTCCTTTTAGCTTTTGTACTGCTATTTTACTATTACCGTGGGATTCCCATCAAGACGACGGGGAAGATTCAAGAATGTGACTCTATAAAAGATACAATACGGGAGAACTGACAAGCTCAATGCTCCAGGAACCTCACAGAAAGAGCTGGAAAAAAGAAGTGTCCTAACTGTCAACTGTGAGACATGATGGGAGCCTGGAGGTCTTAAAGGTACGGCGCCAGTTTTAATCTGCTGTGTTTCTATATGCAGCCTCTGGAATAACTTGTCTTAAATTTTTCCTTGAAAATAAAGGCTATGTTGAAACAAGTGAAGAGTACATGTTTCAATGTCACAGAAATGTTGAATAGGTATGTATTATTTGAAATGAAAAATACAATGTAATTTTGCAATTTTGAGCCAATTTGGTTGTTTAGGATGCATTATATGTGTGTGTGTGTGTGTGTGTGTGTGTATGTGTGTATGTATGTCTGTATGTATGTATATATATTACCTACTGGCGGTCGCCAGTAGGTATATATAGTTAGGATTTTTTCTCTATGGGTTTTTTGAAAATTCTATGTCTAATAACTTTGGCGTTTGTGGACGGAATTGGCTGAAATTTTCAGGAAAATGGCACATTTTGTTTCTGAGCAGCCCTTGAAAATTTGGGGGGGGTTCGTCCAGTGGGGGCCGAGAAAAAAGGGGGGTCCCAAAACGTGTTTTTAACATTGAGTTTTCCATAGGGCGGTTGGCCTCACTTTTAGCCCGAACGGCTGAATGGATTTGCACGAAACTTGGCAAAATTGTAGGGACTGGTAGCCCGATGTGCCTTTTGTAGGTCTCAATATATGTGCTCCAGTGGATTTTGAGAAATTAACGTTTAAAAAAAGATATATATCTGTAACAGCGGACCGGTTAGCGCTCTGGTTCGCGGACTTTTCGCGCAACGGAGCTTTGTGAAGCGAAGCTGATTGGTTCTCCGGCGTCTGTCAACATTCCAAACAGTCCGTAGCGGCCGCCATCTTGTCTCTCGGTAGGATCGAGAGACAAGAGGAGGTCAAAACAAAGGGGGAAATAACTATAAGGGGGCATAGTAGATCCTCGCTGACCCCCTAGGTTTGATGTGGAGGTTTTAAAAGGGCCCCGCGGGGCAAAAAAAAATAATAAAAATAATAATTGAACGGCTGAATGGATTTGCACGAAACTTGGCAAAATATTAGGGACTGGTAGCCCGATGTGCCTTTGCTAGGTCTCAATATATGTGCTCCAGTGGATTTTGAGAAATTAACGTTCAAAAAAAGATATATATCTGTAACAGCGCTCCGCTTCGCGTAACGGAGGTTTGCGAAGCTGATTGGTCATTCTGTCACTGGGCTATAGTTGGGCTACATCTGGCTGATATTTGGGCTACATTTGTTTTTTTGTGTGTCTGGCGGCCATCTTTGGGCTACATTGGGCTACATTGGGCTTCATTGGGCTACATTCGGCTAATTAGCAAATAGTTCATCGCAAACTAGGAATGGTAAAGAATCGCTATTTATTCCTTAAAGTTCGCTATTTAGGAAATGCAAATAACTTTGATGATACATATGGCGGTTCATCTCTAACAAGATAAGAAGCATAGGGATAGATTTATGATGACTGGCGCATCACCAGGGATGTGTTAGTCATTCTGTGCCGCTGTTCCGTCACCTATGGTGTGCTGCATTTACAATGCGGCGCATCATGGGGCAAAAACAGCACAGATGCGTGATGTATCTGTGCCGTAAAGGTGGCGCATTGCTGGAGTTGTATCGCAAGTGTGATGAAGCTCCAGCAAGGGTCGGGGGTGCCCCTGTCGCAGGGTTTCTGTTCTCACACAGAACTGTGGACAGAGGATTGGAACCTCGGCGAATTAGGGTGTCCCAAAACTCACGTTAGTAATCAAAAACTATTTAGCAAGCTAGGTACAGTGTCACATTGGATATAACAAACTCTCAATGTTTAGACAATCCAGAATATGAACTTATAGTACCTCAGGATACGTGGAACTCATGAACAGTCGGTCGTTATATATTTCTTAGAAACCAGAACATGGAGTTAAGAAGAACACATGTGTATTTGAAATGTTTATTTACTAATGCCGTCTTCTCAGGCGTAGTACCTTAGATAATAAAAGTACACATATTATCAGTAGCAAAATTACCAGCATAGTTACTAGTACATAAAAAGTGAATGGTGATAGTATGTTAACATGCTGTAAATGAATAAGAGTTAGCAACACTTATAAGCAGCAGCGGGCCGTGGAGGGAGTTACGGTGAGGCAGGGAGGCGGGGAGGGGGAGAAGCAGGGTGGAGAATACAAGTACACATATTATCAGTAGCAAAATTACCAGCATAGTTACTAGTACATAAAAAGCGAATGGTGACAGTATGTTAACATGCTGTAAATGAATAAGAGTTAGCAACACTTATAAGCAGCCGCGGGCCGTGGAGGGAGTTACGGTGGGGCAGGGAGGCGGGGAGGGGGAGGGGCAAGGTAGAGAGGGCTCCACCCTGCTTCTCCCCCTCCCCGCCTCCCTGCCCCATCGTAACTCCCTCCACGGCCCGCGGCTGCTTATATCTCACCCTCCCTAATACACATATTATATTATTTGCTAAGAAGGTCTCTTTGTGTTGGTTTAGGGCGTGTCCATACTTTAGTGTCTTAGATTTGAAGGAATCACATCAGCATACACCAGCTCTCTCTTCATGTGAACCGCATCAACTGTTGTGTATGTGTGTTCGGCAAAGCAATATAAAACCCGCCTCATGCCCAGAATTGGCAGAAGTTGCACTTATGTTATGAGTATGAAGTCGTGGAGATCAGACCTCATAACAATTCTGTATCGTGTTGTTCTTGAAACTTTAGCACTCGCTGTACAGATATAGTTTAACAAGTAAAGCAGATAGTAGACCAATAACATATTATTCTCATGTAAACCACGATGAACTACTAGGTGGAAAGCTAAAGCAACAACTAAGTGTCGTGTGCAGAAGTTGCAAAAAAGGAAAAATGGCGTTTAAACCGGTAATGAGCCCATGCTAACTTAACACGGTGTAAAGATATCCAGGACCTAGATGACACCTCCTCATGATCCGGAAACGAACTGAATAAGATAATAGAAGTGCCATCTCATGAGAGCAGATTGCAAGTTTATATGTGGACGGTCCGCAAGGTAAAGCATTAAAAACTAGGAAAATTCAATGCTAAAGAAAAATAAAACAGCCAAGTACTTTATCGAGTCTTAAGCCAATAGGCAAGGTAAATAATAAAAACTTGACAAATAAGTCAATGAATTGTCAATGAAATGCTAGTACTCAGCATATCAAACATGAAAAAGGTCTATGACATAACTGTGTATGCAAAATAAGCTGCAACAGCCTCCAATAGGAAGTCACCGTCTTCATCCGAAAACAGTTCAGCCATCCAATTTAAAAGCGGAAAAGAACATACGTGCTCTCCCAGCACCGGATCCTCTATCACCATCAGAGGACAGCTCGGTGGGTTTTCAAGAAAGCTGTGTTCCAAGAAAGACTGTGCTGCCGCCAGTAAATTCCAGGGACCAAGTAGTCCATGCATCAATGCCACAGCCATAATCCTTTCGCCAGGACAAATCAACTCGTGAGTAATGATAGGAGTCATCAGCTGATTAAAGTCGACGTCAGGAGAAACCGGTCCGCAGAGACACAAATCAATGGCCCAATCGAAATCACAGGTCAGGCAGTGAAATACAGGCTGGACACAGGTGAAGTAGGAGAACCGAAAAGATAATCCATATGCCGTGCTTAATATCGCCAACGGCATTGTGCCATAATATTCTAGCATGCGATTGCGGAACAGTGTCAGCAGCTGCAGGGTCGGAGGTTGCATAGGAGGGACATCCATATTTAAAAATGTAAAAAAGCACAAGAGCGTCCGCTGGTAATGCAAGTAAAAATGCAATCCACGAACCAGAGTGGAGAAAATGGAATGAAAGGGAGCAGGGATGACTCCAAAGATTTTCTCAAATGAAGTCACGAGACCACTGGTAACAACTTTAAAAAAGTGTGCCAGGGATTTTGTGGAGGATGCGTTAAAGATAGTCGGAAACATGTTGCTGAAATTGAAAGGCAAACCTGTGTACGGGTGTTCGCTATGTGAAGTACGAAAGTTTCACGGGCCGAACTCAAGGCCACCTCTCTCTGAGACAAAAGAGCTCTTATTCTTGTCATGCCGTTGAAACGTGTCCCAAGGTTGGTATTTGTGGCCAGATTGAAAACTCCCTATGTTCATGTGTGGGAGGAAATAGAACATTTCTGCAGCAAATAACCCGTTCACTTACTGTTACGATAAAAGGAATACTTTTAATTAACTCAGAACAATCTTCATTATTGAGCATCAAATAACTACCATTTTCCAACAACTTGAACGTGGGGATGATAGCAGGAACTGGCGTGCCTTGCAACACGCAAGCCATATTTGGTCGGTGTTTGTTGCATGAATCGTGTAACTGTATGTGCCTACACATTAGTGAATGATCTGGCGTCTCAGTGCATTCCTCTCCATTCAGATAAACTTCTTGATCATCTTTGAAACATCTGTATGTGTATGGAAGCGACCAGACCTCATGAACAAAAGCACTACCTAAAGGTTCATAAAGACCTATTGGTATATATTTCATACAATTTGAAAACTTATATAAAGCAAAAGGCAGCGTTATTAAACCGTGGATAAGGCATGTTGCCAAAAAACCCGCAATCCTCTGCTGATGATGTCACTGAGCATGTCATGAATGATGTAATATGTGACATCATCAGTAGTGGATTATGGGTAATAGTATCTCTAGTTTACTCCCCTATAGCTGTCTTTCTTTTAACATAAGTGTGTGTTTCCTTCCCTTATACTTACTGTTTTTGGTTCGCTTCCAGTTCGCGTACCAGCGAGCGAACTAGGAAGCGAACTAAGAGAAATAGAGGTTGGCACAGTTCCAAATATTGTACCAATTTTTTAATAACGGGGAGGTAGTTCTGAAAAGAACTTTTTTTTTTATTTTTCTGAACATTTTTTTACTGTTTTTGAATTTTTCGGAACAGTTTTATATTTTTTTGGGTTTTTCTTGGAGGGGGCAATGAAAACGATTCATTGTAAAGGGCTCAACAGGAGCAACAAAACAAAAAAAAGAAGTATTTATTATTTTGGGCGTTTTGGACAAACTTGCATATGATAGTCAATAGCTCTGTTGATCAGAGTGATGCTTCTTTCTCCGTAGGAAATGAATCCATCGCAAAATACGCAGGTGTGTTTTACTTCACCAAATCTCATTTGTATATTTGGCACCATCTCCCTGCCCTCTGGTCCCGTTACTTCCGGTACAACAGATCTTCTGGCCATAATAGGGAGATTATCTAGGTCGTTCCGAAACTGTGCAGCACTGTAGTTGTTAGGATGCCACCTAGTCATATGGCGATGCATTGTGTAGTTTCCGAAACTGTATTTTTTGTCGGTCCCTCTGGACAGTCTATCTTGACATATAAGGCAAGTTACGTATCTTGCATTTACTTTTTTCTGACCTTTGGGAATTTTAAAAAATTGCCAAATGAAGTTTTCTTTCCGGTGAGACGTCTTGGGCTGCTCAGGCAAAAACTGCCTCTCTTCGTGCTCGTCCTCCTGTTCCTCTTCTTCTTCTTCTTGTTGAATTACAACTTGAGCAGGTGGTCCACTCTTCCTTGGATGTGGTGGAGGTGGTGGGGAAGCACCAGCTGAAGCTACTAAAGAAGCCATTGCTCAGTGATCACAAAGGGTCTTTCTCTCACAATGATGAAAGTCAGAGTGAGGAAAGAAGGAGGGATTTTCATCATTTGGGAAAAACAAGAGTTCTCAACCAATCAAAAGTGTTCATTTTAGATTATATGACCTAGTCTTACATCATTAGGAAACCAAAAGTGAAATGAACCAATGAAAAGTGTTATTACCAAGTCACATGACTTGCTGTGTTTACGTTAAGCGCTTTGCAGGGCCTCCCTGTTTGCTTCCAGAAACCTGCGCTTTGGCACTCGCTTCGCGTACCAGTTCGCTAACGTAGCACGTCATATGACGTATCAAGCGACAACGTGGAACGTCATGCGGACGGGAGGCGTCACGATGTTGTTTTCTAACGCGGCACTTGCGGTAAAGAAACGTTTACCGGCTCGCGGTCTATTTCGCGGCATCAAGGTCAGCTAACGGGAAGCTTCCCGATTCGCGAAGCGGGAACGAAGAAAAAAAAATATTTTAAAAAAAAATTATTCATAAACATATAAAATATATTTTTGGATTTAAAGAAGAATACATTTTACAGCTACAGATATTAGCTGTTAAAAAACCAATGAAATTCACAGAAAAAACCATAGGTTATAGACCATATATAGTTAGGAATTAGCATTTACAAAACCTTGAAAATTCACTGAAAAAACCATAGGTTATAGACCATATATAGTTAGGAAATAGCATTTAGAAAACCTTATTTTACTCACACAAAACCATTGAAATTCCATATATAGTTAGTTGCACTAACTATATATCGCGCACCTGCAATCCACTGCTGATGATGTCACATATTACATCATTCATGACATGGTCAGTGACATCACTGATGACATCACTGATGACATCTCAAATGACATCACTGATGACATCACTGATGACAACATCCAGTGACTGTATGCTTCTGTAAAGTTAAAATATGTCTTACATATTGAAGAATGAGTGGATGTATAAGTGTCTGGATGAAGGATTTAGTAGGTGCATGACTGACTGTATAAGTGAGTGATTAAATGTGTCTCACTGAGTGCATGGGTTAGTGACTAAACTGTTTTAAATTGTGCATCATTGTGTCTGTTGTTTTGTAATCTGATGCATGTGTTGATCATTAGCTATATGACTAACTATATGGGTTATTGATTAGTTGCCCAAGTATTTGTATGGGAGACTGAGTGTGTGTGTGGGTGTCTGGGAGGTGTATGACTCTGTGCATAGATGTGTGAGCAGTTGATTCACTAGATGTATGGGTTCAAAAGTGCATGTGGAAACATCTGTATGGGCGGTTGACTGTGTGCATGAGTGTATTGGTGAGTGAATGGATATCTCAGTGCTACATGTCAAAGTAAGTACATATGTAAAACACAGTACATGTGATAGTTGACATATATAAATAACTGTGCATAAGAGCCAGTGAATGTGTGAGTGGCTGTATGGATTATTGTGAACTTGTATCAGGGATTGTATAACAGAGTAAATATGTGTTATTATATGTTCCAATAAGTAAGGTGTGTATAACTATATAGTTGAGGAAATCGAGGTGTGATTGATTCTTTGCAAGACTGACTAGGTGTGTGAGTAACTCCATGGATGAGTGACAGTCTGTGAGTGTCTGTTTACACTGAGTGTATCTAAGGTTATATTAGAGTCTGAAGAGGTTCATTGTATCATCACATGAATGATGTCATCAGTGATGTGATCAGTAATGTCAAATGAGATGTCATCAGTGATGTCATCAGTGATGTCATTTGAGATGTCATCAGTGATGTCATCAGTGATGTCACTGACCATGTCATGAATGATGTAATATGTGACATCATCAGCAGTGGATTGCAGGTGCGCGATATATAGTTAGTGCAACTAACTATATATGGAATTTCAATGGTTTTGTGTGAGTAAAATAAGGTTTTCTAAATGCTATTTCCTAACTATATATGGTCTATAACCTATGGTTTTTTCAGTGAATATATATATATATCTATATATATATATATATATAGATATATATATATATATATATTGCTCCAAACATCCTACAGGACTCGGCCTGCTTCAGATCAGCAGCACACACGGGGGTGGTTTTTAAAAAAAAGATGTATTCAAAAACCTTTAGCACATAAAAGACGCGTCTTTGATGTGCTAAAGGTTTTTGAATACACCCCCGTCAAGAAGGCACCCGCTTAAGAGTGCGGCAGGCTGGTGTTGTTAGGAGCGGAGGAGATATATATATATATAATTGAAGACCGAAATATACATGATATACCATACTAAGTATTAGGAGGCTGCCCATTTGTGGGCTTGAGTGATTTTGATGCAATATTGCTTTGTATAACGCTAATGAGCGCCATGAGAAATCAACACTGTAAGATGGCCGCCACTATTCTGTGTATGGTGTGAGTCCCCTCTCGATGTCAATGCCATTAGATTGGTGGGAGTGAACTACAAGTGAAATGTTTAAAATAATGTCGAGTTTCACCCCAGTGCATCACACACTGACGAAGGCAGACCGCCGAAACGCGTCTGTGTGCACCCCCCCGCTGAATAAAATCTAAGCGTGTTTGAAACTCCACCCTCGAGTGCTGTGTTGTCCTTCCTGGGAGAGACCGGAGGGATTCTGAGCGTCATATATATATATATATATATATATATATATATATATATATATAAATATATATATATATATAGATGTATGTTTCAGAGGAATAGCTTTTAGATTTGATTAAAAACATACATTTATAGACCTACACAATAAACTGTACATATGCATACATTATATGGAACATTTTTATATGTACATTTACTCATGTGTACATCTGAGCATGCATACAATATTAAAATCTATCACTCGCTACTTTTGGACCTCTGTCGACACATAAACATTTGTTTTCTGTATATAAGATCAATTTAAGTGCTCAAAAGCCATATACAGCAAACATTTGTAATGCAATAGAGTTTGAGCTTTTGGCATTGTAAATAACAATGCCTTTTATTTATGTGTTGGTTTTTAAACATAAAAAAGCATTGTCATTTACAATGCCAATGGGATAAACTCTCGGAAATGCGAGACCATTGCATTGCAAATGCCTGTATTTAGTATGCTATGCGGCACGGCTGCTGCGCTGCCTTTCTTGTTTATTAGGAGGATGCGGCTAGCGTTTGCTGCTGTGCTGCCTTTTTCACGTCTGGCATATGATGCAGCCCTTTCTTGTCTGTTAAGCAGGCGCGGCTTGCTTTTGCAGCCACTTTCATGTGCGTACGAGGCTTGCTTTAGCAGCCGCTCTTCCCTGGTGTTTCTGCGCTTATCTTCTTTGATTGCCCTGCAGTAGTGGGCCTTGGTTTCTGTTGACTGGTGGCATTGCGAAACTTGCCTGTTCCTGTTTTCTTCTCGAACTTCCCTCCTCATGCGGGCCCCGTCCTTAGGGGCCCTATTTAGGTCAAGCCTAGACAGCTGGAAGATCTGTTGTATGTACTTTGTGGGCTCTGGCGATCAACCACGGGAAACGACCTTAACAACGCGGTCAAAACACCGCAATACATAAACATCACTGCTTTTACAACGCAAGTCGTTACCACGACTTGCACTGGAGGCGCTCTAAACTGAGGAATAGTGTGATTTACTATTCCAACACCTTCCCTACTGTACGTAGGCTGGAGTTGGAATAGTAAATCATACTATTCCTAAGTCCAGCGCCCTACAGCGCAAGTCGTTGTAACAACTTACATTGTAAAAACAGCGATGTAATGTACCGCGATGTAAATCATCGCGTTGTAACGTCATACATCCATCAGCCACAGGTATTACCTGCTTCCACTTTTGCTTAGGGACTATTTTTCTGTTCATCTGCCTCCATTTAACTGTCTTGATAGAAAATGACCAGTAGAGGTCAGTAAAATACCGGAATACTTGTATTGTTTTCTGCTTAGGGACTTTCTTTTTTGGGGGGAACTGCCTCTGCTTAAGTTTCTTGATACAAAACGACCAACAGAGGTCAGTAAAATACCAGAATCACTTTTGCTTTCCCTAGATTCCAGGCCATAGAAACTTGTCTTCCACATGCACCAGTAGGCAATTATATTTTTTTCAAATCTTGTATTTTCAATGATATTACCACCGAAGGCCCTGATTTTATATTAAAAACAGAGCTTTAGACTATACCACTTCCTGCTGATAGGCAACATTTCTCTCATTGGGTTCCCATACCTGGCATGTTCCGCAGTTTGGTGCTTACTTTCCCCTCCATGTTAAAGAACAGTAGATGTTTCAGCACCCAGGCTAATGTGCTGCATAGCTAAATACATATAAGGTCCCAAAGATGAGACTGATTGCATTGCAAATGCTTGTTTGTATATGCTTCGGGGTCCCATCGCAAGGGCGTGAGTATTCAGTGCTTATGGTTATTGATGAGTATCCCCTGAAAGGGAATGAGAGGGATCCCTGAAAGGGTGCAAATAGCAAGGACTGAAAAATTGAAGAAGTGCTTGTGCTGAGCACAGTGTGTGTACGCTCATTAAGTGGGTTTGCCTGTGTGAATAATGGGCAGGTGTTCCCAAAAGGTTTATTACCTACCCTAGATTTCCTGTATAGGAGGCTGGCCTAGTATAAGGTGCTCACTTATTTTAGTAAAGCACCGTACACTAATCCAGACAACCCTAATGGTGATGTTAGTGGTCTGAGACAACCATAGAAAGCTCTATAAGTGGTAGCTGTGGAGAGCGGCCTTCATGCTTAGTCCAGAAGAAGTTTTAGCAGCTTGTTTTACCAGAACTAATCATATAGTGTAAGCCAAGTGAAAAAGAACCACACAATAAAGTTATAAAAATATATTTATTATACACACTCACTATAACAATCTGGTATTTCTCCTACCCGGAGATGTAAAAACCATACACACAATATTTCAAAAGGAAACGGGCAAGTGAACAAAAATACACAGTGGTCTCCAGTGGGAGACCAAACCATATAGTAAGAAAGTGGAATGTGAACTGCGGATGAAGTCGAGACCTGAACCAGAAGACTTAGAAGAGCTGGGGTTCAGCAAACCACCGAGGTAAGTACCAAGGATCCCATGGAGGCTGTTTGCATAGCAGAAACACAGTTGTGTACTCAATGTAAGTCAATAGGGAAAGTCACAGCTCCAGTTTTCAAGAAAAGGACCCTTCCCAGAGGTCCCTGAAGAAACGCCTTGAAAGATGGAAGGTTGGAGAGTCACCTCACCCATGGATACCCCATGAACCAGGATACCTACACCAGGGAAGTCGGATGCATAGGTGTGGTGACACCGGAAACCTCTTTAGTCCACAATGGAGGGCTTCAGTTAAGATGCCACTGGCGAAGGTCAAAGAGTCTGGTGGAATCCAAGGGTGGATTTTTTAAGAGGAGTACCTCCAAGCAGAGAGGACAGAGTCTATGTCACTCAGTAGTGACCTGGAGGCACAGAAGACCAATGACTACCAAGGACAGAAGATGCTGGAGAGCTGATGGTGACCTTGTCTCTGCAGCCAGGGAATGCTGTGGAAGACCAGGAGCCATTCACAAGCTGACTTACGTCAGAAGTCCAGAACCAGGGGGCACCAACAAGCCATGGCAGCTGCAACAGACGAGAAAGTCAAAGAAGGTGCAGTGTCAGGACCAGCAAGGTCCAAGGGACTAACGAGGTGCAGGAGAGTCAGAGCAGGCCCAGAGCAAGTGGGGGAACCCAGTGGAGCCAAAGAAGACCCTCAAGCGGATCCAAAAGCTGTAGGCACAGGAGTCGCAGAAGGACCTCAAGTAGCTCACCAAAGATGAAGGCCCATGGTGCAGAGGATGCAGTGAGGACAAAGATCTTAGCAGCAGGAGATGCTGGAGGCTGGATCTTCTTGTAGCCCAAAGATCTCCGGAGAAGAGAGTCAACAAGTTGATGCAGTGCACAGGGGTGCTGCCCCAGCTATTCAGAAGAGGTAACTGGCTTCAAACTTGCTGATAAGACAGTGCAGGTCTCGAAGGATTTGCAGAACCACCACCTGTGTTGCTGGGCCTTTCGAAGTCCGTAGGACATCAGGAGCAGCAGACTGGTCAGCTTAGTTGCAGTGCCTGCAGATGCAGGGTAGTGACTCCTTCACTCCAATGGCCCTTCCTTTGGGTGTCTTTGATGACCACAGGAGAAGAACCTGGATGAAGCACAGGCACAGACAATGCAAAAGAAAGGCAGGACAACGAGACCAGGAGCAGCAGGAGTCTTCCAGACACAGTTTCAGTTCCCAAAGCGAAGTCCATCGAAGTCCAAAGTGCCCAGACTGTTGAGGATGAAGTGGTTTTGGATCTGAATCTTTTCCCACAACGAATCTGAAGAGTCAACCCCAAGTAAGCTCTTAAGTGCCCTAAGGAAATGGTTGAGACGATTCAGGGATCCATCCCAGAGGAGGAGCTGGACAGAGGCTAGGAAACTCCCATGTCCTTTGTCCAGTTTCATGCCGGAGAGGGAGCTATAGGTCCCTGAACTGGTTTCAACTGGAGTATGCAAGGAGGGCATCAAATGTGCCCTTCAAAGCAGTCTGGTGATGCTGAAAAGCACCCCCACACCAGCCCCAAATACGAAGTCCTTTCTGGGAGGTGGTCATACCTCCGTATGACAGGAAACCTATGGGGCGTGGTCAGCGGGGACATGATGGCGGATGCGTTTTGGAAACACTCCGTCGTATGTCCCCTTAATTCGCCATATTTATCCAGCACTGCTCTTCTCTGGTGCAGCAGGCGAGTGTGAGACATCCTAGTGACACTCCCGGGAGTTTATGAGGGGGAAAGCAGAGTGTGAGGGTCGGGCTGTCCATGACGCCACAAGACATTGGCATACTGCACAAGTATCAGGCTTTGAGCGATCAGATGAGGCTCCATTGTCGGGGCTTCGCCCTTCCTGATCTGGGCGGCAGAACGGTCTGTGCCCCTTCTGTGAGGTGGAGTACAGGTGAGATGACACTTAAGCACACGGCACCCCTGAGAGTCTGACAAAGATCCGAAGCCTTTATGCTCCTTAATGGAACACTGGAGTGCGACGACAGGGCTGCAGACACGATCGGCCTGTCGGGACGGCTGAATCAGAGCCTCTACCCTCCGGCCTGTGAATAATTTATTCATGTCATGCCCCCGCAGGAGAGTGGAGCGGGGCAACAACTTCTGGAGCGGACTCCCTGGGGCGAGAGAAACTGTGGGAGATCTGCCCTAAATGTCATCAAGTGGAAGTGCGCACTTAGGCTGTGGCCTAAATGGAATGTACGCTACTTCTTGATTGTTGTTGGAGGGGAGCTGGGGATAAATACAGGCAATCAGATGCTGCATTAGTAATGAGAGAGCCCCACAGGAACGGCGTGCTGATGCCAGTGGCCAGCTGGAGGAGGAGTAGGCGGTGAGCAGGCCAACTAGGTACACAATGACCTTTTATACAGGGAGATTCCAAGCCATTTGCTTAGTGATGTTAGCAGCCTCTGTGACTTAATGGAGCGTGTTGATGGGTACACGCAAATCTTATTCCAGTTAACTGCACAGCGTCATTGTGAGGAAGTGTGACACCAGTGGGAACACATATATGTTACTACTGGCCCAGACTATTGGCACAAAGGAGTAGTGGTGACACACTGCTACGCGGCAAAGCGGTGTGGGACCCTGACACCCTGGTGATAGTAGAATGACTGCAGAGAGACCCCCTGGCACTGCTTGAGGAGACGAGTGAAGAGGACCAGTAAATGGCAATCGCTTGCGAATCGCGATGGTGTGGCCAGGTGTTGGGTTAGGTGGCTGTGCGAAGTGACCTAGTGCAAAATGTTGATGATCTAGTGAGCAAGAGATAATGGGGTGGACTAGAGGAGCCGGGTCAAGTGCCTCATCACAAGCAGCAGGGCACTGCGACATGGACCCACCAAAATCAGTGGAAGAGTTGACGACTCCCAAGGATCACCTGGATGCTATATTACAGGCCCATAGAGCGATATAGCGCTTCTATGGAGGCTAAACTGGACAAGGTGGCTCTGGACCTTAACCTACTACACGCGGACCATCGGAATTTAAAAGACCGGATAGTTGCTGTGGAGCAGGAAATTGCTGAATTGAAACCTGCCACAGAGTTCCAAGATATACAACAGAATGCCCACGAAGTTCGAATATGGTACCTTGAAGACCACATTGGAGACTCGGAAGGCCGCTCATTGTGTAACAATGTCCGATTGATTGGGATGCCGGAAGGTGCAAAGGGCCGGGACTCGGTCACTTTCCTGGAATCCTGGCTTAAAACCATTTTGCCTGCTGACATATTCTCCCCATTCTTCACCATAAAATGGGCACATCAGATTCCTGGCAGAAAACCGTCCCCCGATGACAGAGCACGTCCACTTATTTCCAAGCTCCTGTATTATAGGGATCGAGACGCGATCCTCTGGGAGTCCAGGAAACAAGACGATATCCATTACGAAAACGCCAAGGTGCTTCTCTTTGCAGACGATACTATGAAAGTTAAGCGTCAGCGGGGGTCTTTCTTACCAGTAAAGCGCCAAATTCGCCAGCTCAATCTTCCTTACTCATTGATGTTCACGGCCAGACTCCATGTTATTTCAGATGAGAAATCCAGATGCTTTAAAACGCCTCAAGATGTTTGTGGCTGGCTGGAGACATCAGGTTTGTTTTCTGACCCGAGGCCTGCTGGCACTGACTCATCCTGGGCTGGGGAAGCTGGTGGTGGAGGAACTCGGAGACGGCGGGCCCGACGGCGGTTTCCGGGATTAGCGGCGGTGCCCAGCCCAGACCAGATCCGTAAGGAGCAGCAAGATGTGGTCTGTATCGCTGAGAAGATGGCAAAAGCAGCGATGCCGGCAGATAATGTGGACACCTCCAATCATTCATCGGGGGAGGGCGCTACTCGCTGGGCGACTCATCCGATAAAGCATCTATGAGAATGAGTCATGTTACACCCCAAACAAAGAAAGGTATCGTATGAAACTGTCCATAATGAGATTACCTTGCTGGGTGCTGCTGTTTGATTTACTGTGAGGACTTCACTGTGTTCCTGGGGTCTATATGTGCTCTCATGAATAAGGGTGGGGTTGGCTTGGTGTGTACTGGGGGTGTTGCTGGGCTTGATTATTGGATATTCAATGGGGCAATGCGCTGTCGGTTGCCTCTATGGGGACTTTGAGAGGGTGCCCTGCATGGTTATATAACCCCCTAATTTCCCAAACTTTTCGGGGCCAATAGGGCAGGTGGCTGGATTGCTGTCTGTTGCGTTTGGACGGTTCTCTGATGTTTTAGGGATTGTCCTTATATGTTTTTTCCTTCCTTAGTTGATATTTCCCTTTTTGCTGCTGGAGTGACACTATTTATGAGTATATCAGACTGCTACACACTGGGTTTTGGGATGGGGTACTTCTATTCATTACTATGCATTTCCTCTCATTCTGCCATGGGTCACGTGATACTTACCTGGAATGTTCGGGGTCTCCGCATGCCTTCCTGTAGATATGCAGTGTATTCCTATTTAAAGTGCCACAAAGTACACATAGCGCTACTACAGGGGACGCACCTAAATGCACCAGAAACTACCCAATTGCAGCATAGATGGAGGGGTAAAAAATATGCTACGACTATTCCTTGTTTGCCAGGGGGGCCCTTATCTGGATATGCCATGGGATACCCTTTGCTTTGGATGAGGTTCTTACAGACAAAGAGGGCTGGTATGTGTTGGTGAAGGGTAAATTAGATGGATGTCTTGTACTGCTGGGTAGTGTGTATGCATCGACGGGCCATGTTGGAAGACTCGATCTTCCGGGAGACAATTGGTGAGGCGATTGGAGAATATTTTGAACTTAACAGAGGGACTGCCTCCTCCGTGCCAGTGGAGTGGGTGGCCATGAAAGTCACCCTGAGAGGGAAGTGCCTGGGGTTGGGATGTGGGCTGCGACAACAGGTAGCTTCGGACCTACTCAAGACGGAAAATCGTTTACTGCTGCTGGAATCTAGGGCTGTGGGGGATGCTGGTCGAATTAGCTGACCTTGTGGAGGGCGCAAGAAACATGCAGAGCTCCTTGAATGACTACGCTGCCTCAACTTCGCAGCACATTCCGCGTCTTCACACGTTAAAGCGGACTGCTTGGGGCCTCTCCTCGCTTGGCTGATTAAGCAAGAACAGCCAGGTGAGCTAATTACAGCTCTCTGTTCTTCGGGTGGGGATCTTCGGTTTATGCAGCTCGAAAAACATGATGAGCTGACTGCACATTTTACTCAGCTGTAAAAAGCTGGTCCGCAGGCCTCGCTCGGAGATGATTCAGCAGTTCTTAGACGGGCTCCTGTTCCCAGTCCTGTCGCTAGAGCAATGGATGGACTCGGATGCCCCGCTCACAATTGATGAGATTCGAAGTACCATGAGGGCTTTGCCTTCTGGAAAGGTCCCTGGTCCTGACGGCCTTCCTCATGAATTTTATAAAGCATATGCAGACCCCCTGAGTCCCCAGCTGCTCAAGGTGTAGACAGAGGTGTTTGAGTCTTCGGCCCTCCCAACTTCGATGACGGAGGCTATGCTGATCACGCTTCCCAACCCAGACCAGAATGGGTTTCTGCCGGCTCGCAATACATCGCTTAATATACGACGACTGTTTAGGGTGATGCGTTGTGCTTCGTCAATCAGGCCGACAGCCGGCTGTGTTGTGCTAGATCTGGAAAAAGCCTTCAACACGGTCGAGTAGTCCTTTATGTTTGCTGTGCTCCATCGCTAGGGTTTTGGACCCTACATTTTAGGCCTTACAAGTCTGCTATACCGAGCACCCACGGTTCGGCTGCCCCTATCATAGTGGAACAAGGGACTCGCCAAGAAGGTCCTCTCTCTCCCCTGATCTTCGCCCTGGTGATTAGACCGTTGGCAATGGCACTGCACACTTGGGCACCAGACTGAAGGATACGTATCGGGGATGGCAGACATGCTATTTCGCTTTACACAGATGACATTCTGTTGTACATGAGGAATGTTCTGGCAATCACACAAATCATCCCCGCAATGTTGAAATCTTTTGCAGCCATGTTTGGGTTGGGGGCACGCTGGGGCAAATCTTGTCTCTATCCTTTTAGTCCTAGTATGGAGGACCCAGGTTGGGAGGTGGACAGGATGGTAGTGCAATGGCAGTCGGTGGCGTTCTGCTATTTGGGTATAAGTATTTACCACAACACTCAGGATCTTCTAGATGGTAACATCGCGAAAACGGTTAAATAACTTAAGACTCAGATTGAGTTTTGGAAGACTCTGAACCTCTCGGTTATAGGTTGAGTGAAGTTAATCATTATGGTCATGCTGCCACGCCTTATTTATTATTTTGTTAATCTACCGCTCTACTTACCAGTATCCTTTTTCCGCTCTCTGGAGAGGATTGTTCGAGATTTCATCTGGAATAACTCGCAATGCCGGGCTGCGTTGGGTCAGCTAAACATTCCTCGCTCAAAGGGGGTGCTGGCTCTGCCCAATCTGGAGCACTATTTTTTGGAGTCCCAAATTTCTGGAGTGTCGAAATTACATTTATCAGACTCGGTGGAGCGTGACCCCCTGTAATTTCTTCCTCTGCTGGTATGGATAGCACTGAAATGTGTATATATTAGTGGGGAAAATGCCCTGGGTCATGGTCAGAGGCTATAGTGACTTATTTTAAAAGTAAACAAAGAACCAAGGAAAGTTGACTCATATAGACTGATTTCCCTACTAAACTCGGATTACAAGAACTTTTCCGGTGTCATAGCAGCTCGGGTAGCTAAGGTAATAAAACAGGTTATCCATCCTAATCAAAGAGGCTTTATTTCTGGGAGACAACTCATGAATTAACCTTTCAGCTGGTAGGGGTGGTAGATATAGCTGAGGCATGAAATGAATCACTTACTAAAGTAGCGGTCGACGCAGCCAAAGCTTTTGATCAGGTGCACTGGATATATTTATGGGAGTCCTTACTTTGCTTTGGATTTCCACAGAATATAGTTATGGAAGTGCAACAATTGTACCATGGCCCAAAGGCTAGGATTTTGGTAAATGGGGAGCTGTCTGACTGAATCGACATTTTTAGGGGGACAAGGCAGGACTGTCCTCTGCCCCGCTTCTTTTTAACTTGTACATAGAGCCTTTGGCAAATTTGATTAGAGCAGATACCACTATCCTTCCTTTCAGATCAAATGATTTAGAAGTTAAACTAGCTTTGTATGCGGACGATTTAATGTTGTCACAAGAAACCCGCAGGATACAATTCCGAATTTAATGAAGAAGGCAGAGTTATTTGGTTAGGTCTCTGGGTATAAAATAAATATAGATAAAACCGAGATAATGGAGTGAAATCTGGACCTACAGAGTCACTGGGTAAAAACTCAAATACGATACCTAGGGATTTTAATTACACAGAAGATCGAGGATATCACAAAAATTAAATGGAAGAAAACTAGTCAGGTAGTGGTAGGTGTAGGAGAGTAGGGTCTGCTTCCTATGGTCACCCCCACTTTTTGCTGTGATTCTCTGGTTTTTCGACTTTAATGTGGCTGTGGGCCTGCTAATCAGACCCACAGCCCAGCTGTTCTCTCTCTAAATTGATACCATGTACTTTTGGTACATACCAGATTGGGTATTGGGTCACCTCTGTGAGACCCTGTATAGTGTACCATAGGTACCCAGGGCATAGGTGCATCCAAGGCCTACCAGGGGCTGCAGCATGTATTATGCCACCCCTGTCTGGCCCTCCAAACTGACACCACGGGCTGATCACTCAGCTTGGGGTAAGGTGGTGTAATCACCCCTTACTTAGATATAGTATACCTATATCTACCTTTACATATAGACACATATGCACCTATAAGCCACTCCTATGGTAGGCCTCGACAATCCTGGAGGCAGAGTGCTTGGTTTTATGTGAGAGGGTGCCCTAGCATGAGCTGAGCCCCTCTGCAGCTTTCCAAAAAATCTACTTATAGCTGTTCTATTATATAGCCACACCATATGTGCATTATAATCCTCGCGGTTAATGCTAACTTTGGTTTGGCTTTATCAAAACATGTCGTGTAAAGTGTCAAACACTTTGGAATACTACCCCCCCCCCCACACCAATTCTAGCGGCGGGGGTAGCATTCCACCCGTCTAGAGGGAAAAGACATGTATGTTACTGCTTTACCCGGTTAAAGTTAAACAGAGCCTCAGCATCACAAAATGGATTCTGCTGCCACAGACACGAGTCTGACCACCTGGTGCTGGGGGAAACTCCGTCAAGGGCGGCCTGGACAATAGGTTTCCTGTCCAGGGAGGTGCCAGCACCTCCCCAGACAGGGGTTATGTGTATTGGGGCAGGGAGGGCTGCATTCGGTGAATGCATCTAGACATTGCCTGGGACACACAAGGTGCTCCATGCATTGCCCGGTACAAACCAGTTGCTGGGGCACTCCAGCCCCAGCTCTGGTGCGAAACCGGACAAAGGGAAAGGGGTGTAACCAGCCCCTTCTCAGGTCCACCCATAGGAGGGACATAGGCAGGTAATCCAGCCCCCATCCTTAGTATAAGTATAGGAGCTGTGTCCCCAGGACTTTAGATTATCCTGGAAAGAAACTTTGATACAGAACTCTTGGACCTTCGACATTCTATTCTGACTAGAAGACGGAAGACATATCCCTTGTGGTCAAGGACTGACCACCCTGTGCAAACAGGCACCACCAGTAACTTGCCGGTCTGCTTTGTCGATGCTCCCGACCTAACCCGAATACTCAGCAACACAGGAACTGGACTCTCAGACTTCTCTAACTCCAACCCATATCCACATCAAAGCTGAGACCGGTGGCGGACACAAGAGACATGGGACCGCACACCCTGGACATCCTGCATTTTGCTAACAGCTCGACTACCGAGGTACCCTCGCAGTTGTGCATTGGGGTACGAGAAGCCCCAGACCCAAGCACCATTTGCACTGAAGCTCAGCCCTCCACACTCCCTGAGTGCCGCGTGGGGCCCGCTCTTGCATTTCAGCTCAATGCGTCTTCCCGGTTCCTTGCCCGTTGGCTAGTGAGCCCCCTGAAGGCTTTTCTATTGAATTAAACTGATTTCCTGGTTGTTCCAGGCTTGCTCCAGCTTCCCTTCAAAGGAAGAGCACCACAGACCTTGCTGGTCTGCAAAAGAGCCAAACTTAACATCCTGCATGGGTTGCGGTTGCCAAGGCTTGTTGGGTCCAATCCGGATACCAACACCGCAGTCAACTAGATCCATTGTGGGACAGCTTGTGTCCAGCTCCTGGTCATCGTCGATGCCTCCTGGACCTCGTAGCTGAAGAGACAAGTTCACTTTCTTCACCTTCAAGCACCCGACATCGCCTGGTTCCTTCCTGGTCACTGGCTAGTGACCCAGACTCTCTCCCCTCTGCTTTCAGGTTCTTCACATCACCGATCCACCCGGACACTTTTCCTCTGGTCACCTGCAGCACTTCTTTGCAGCTCTCCATAGATAACGACGACGAAACCCGACACGAAAAGACACCTATGCACCCGGCTTCCCTGGGTGAGGTAACACAAGTACTCTGGTGCTCCTGTGGGTCTTTACTCTCGAAGTGTCCTAGTTTAAAAGGGTTCCATCGTAGTCGATCCAGAAGTGTCCTTAAACAGTAACTTTGTAACTTTTTTGTTTCCCAAATAAGTCAATGGTAACTCGTGACTGTGTTTAGACACTGCACGCGTCTCTCGTGGGCCTCCTACTTCCTAACCTTTGGTTGTTTAGTGTAGCCCCAGCGATTCTACAGGCCCTAGGCCTGCTGTCTAACTCTCACGTGGTTCTTATATCACTTCTTTAGTATATGGTTTGAGAGGCCCCCTAGGGCATAACTGTATTTGTGCAACTTATCGTATGCTAATTGAGTAACTTGTGATGTACTTTTACCTCTGACCTCATAAAGAGTGCAGAGGGGTTGTGTTTAGAATAAATACATATATATTTGATATATACCTTGTGTGGTGCCCTTTCATTTGGTATTCAAGGGATTATAATTGGTAAAACAGCTTGCTTCACATGCTCTCTGAAGTCTTAGCCTAAGACTGCTGGTCCATGCTACCACTAGGATAGCTTGTCTATAAGGTTGACTTTACAACCACCATCAATAAGGGTCGATTAGACTGGTGCAAGGTGCCCACTAGAATAGTAGACATCATATGCCAGGCTATCTTCTCACAGTAGGGTTACTGCTAAAATGGGCAAACCTTCCCTTAAATATATACGGTCGGGTGAATTTGATAAAAATGATTATACTTCTGAAAATTACTTTCCTTTTTAATTCTATTCCATTAATTTTTAAGAAAGAACACATAGTCAAACTCTAGGGTAAAATATGAAGTTTTATTTGGGCATCAAAAGGTCCCAGGATATCCTGGAAGAAGTTGAGGAGAAGATTAGAGGTGAGTAGATTGGCACTTCCAGATTTGTTTGCATATAGTTACGATTTTCACTTTAAAAATGTGCGCATGTTGGCAAATAAGATAGGTAAGTCATCTATAGGTTCACTGTTTGAGGCTCTGATGGAAGATATACCGCATGGTCATCTGCATTTTCTTTTTAAATTTGGAGATCCTACGTTTTTTAAGAAATTAAAGGTCTTGAAGGCTGCACTGAGTACGTGGATGTATGTGATGAAAATACTGAAAGTTCCATATTTCTCGAGCCCCAATATGGGATTCTCCCGGAACCCCAGAATTTCTGAAGGACCAGCTTAACCAGCCTTTGAAATCTGGGGGTATCTATTATTGGGCCAATCTTAAATATTACGCAGGGTTTAAATATGATGAGTTGAGAAGCCATCAATAAATTGTGTAAGGGGCAGTTAACTAGATTTAAATATACCCAACTAAGTTCCTGGTGGGCTGTACAAGATTGGGTGGAGGATGAGGAGACAAAATTTAGTCAGGTGACGAGAATTGACCTGTGGAAAAGAGAGATGTCCTTTTGGTACTTTGCCTTTTTTGGAAACAGGCAAGGAATTAGAAGCTGAAATTATAAAGCTTTGGGGTCAGGCGTTTAGAGAGGAGGACCAGATGCAAATGTGGCGGGACTCCTACGATATTCTACGTACTGTAGTTAAACCAGCGTCATCTAAAAGAAATCACTTATTTACCACCTATAGAGTATATTGGTCACCAGCGAAGCTAACTAAGATCATCAGCAACTCATATAACTGTCCTAGATGTATGCTGATAGCGGCAGATAATATCCACTTATTCATGTCATGTCCAAAAATATCTTCTTATTGGAGCTCAGTTTGTGACTTTATCCGGGAAACAACTAGGATGAAGATTATAGTTTGTACTCGCCTAATTTTTTGGGGGCTATATTTGGAGGAAGATGTGCAGCCTTCAGCGTGCAACGCAAATTTTTTGTTTTATGTGATTCTCTTGGCTAGATGGGAGATATGTAGATTATGGAAATCAGGAAGCCCACCATTGTTTATTTAGTGCCTTAGAAACATAATATACACCAGTGAATCTGATATGGCATGTGACCCCACGAGTGAGAGGAAAATCTGGGCTCCGTTGGTGAGGTGGAGAGAAAAGGAACCGTGAGTCCTATGATTAAGCCAATCTTGCTGTCGGCTACTATTCTCGCCTATATGGTGGTACCAGTGGGTGCAGGAGATGGAAGTGGATACAGCAATATGCTTGTAGGTCACTACCTACGATTGCCTCATGGGTCACCGGTCAAGCTCCCCTTGTAAGACCTAGAGGGATTAGAGTACACCCAAACAAGAACGTTGGCAGAATGAGGACAACAACAAAAAAGAAATGTTTCCATAGGGCCCTTCGTCTCACCAATCATTATACCATACGCACCAGGTGTGCCTATCTTAGGCATGCCGACCATGTGAGGACGCTTTCAGAATGTGGATCTTACTTCCTGGGTGGATGCTGGTATATCCACCGTAGGAGACTTATATGGAGAGGGGACACTGAGGCCGTTTCTTAATATCACGAACTAGGATGGTGTCCCTTGAGGTCAATTTTTTAATCATGCATCCTGGACTGCCACAATAAGACGCTGGTGGGGAGATATAATGCAAGAACCCCCGATGCATCTCTTAGTGCAATACGAGCATGTTAATGGCGCAGGCCGTCACTTGGTGAAGTGGTTTGTGGAATCTTTTAGGGAACACACCCTGGAAGATGTAAAGCAGTTACGAGTTAAGTGAGAGGCAGATCGGGAGAAGCCTGTCTTGGAAACAAAATGGTCTATGGTACTCGAAAGCCCTGAGCAGGTCCCTTGAAATGCCCGAATTGGTTAATCCAATTTTATATTGTCCACAGGGCCCATCTTTCCCCAGACAAAATTAATCATTTTTTTTATAGGCACGATGCGTGCTGCAAGTTAGCGAATGCACATATATTACATGTGCTCTGGTCTTGCCCTGCCATACGGACTTACTGGGGAAGGTGCTAGAGGCATCAACCACTTGTACACATAGGGAGATACCGCAGACATGGGAAATGAGCATAGTTGGTGTGTTCCCCAGGGATAAATAAGACAAAGCATCTACCCGTTTTTTGGACCTAGGTTTTATTGTGGCTAAGCGACTGATCACCAGTAGGTGGAAATTAGAGGAACCCCCACCGATGAGAGACTGGCTTTTCTCTATTCTTAACTGGGTGAAAGCTGAACCAGTCTCCCTGATACAAGAGTATAAGTTGGGTTTACGTAAAGTCCCCATCTCTGTTAAATGGAATGCTATGCTGTGCGCGCCACAGGAGTTGTTGGTGCCGGATGATTCAATGGTTGTTCCACTTCATGCCGACTAATGTGTTCGACTTAGGTAAATTCTGGCTCCGAGGTGTGAATTGCTGTGTGGAATGAGACCCCCATCACCTTTGCCGAATGGTCATTTATTTTAGTGGTCTACCGATTCACCTACTGGAATCTGATGGGTGACATTAAAGATGTATGTTTTCATTTCTCCCACCCTTTTTCCCGATAGTTTTTCCCATGTTTGGTGTTCTAATAAAATAAATTGATGCCATAAACAGATTTATGTGATATGGCGGAGTGAAGCCATGAGAAATATAATTATACAATGTGTTGTATGTTGCATAATAGTAGTCAGGTTGCACCACAACATGCTTGTACAGTATTCTTGGTGGAGGGAGGAGAGGCCATGACTGTTATGATGTGCAATAACGTTACTACTGGGTATAAATGTGTCTACTATGTAACTATACAGGTGTGTTGCTGATATAATATTTAGATCTGATGTTAGTCCATTGGCTCTGAACCTTGGTTTATATAATTCTGTATTGTTTTATACTCCTGTTTACAATCAATAACATTTGTAATAAACAGATCAAACAAAAAATGGCAGGAAACCTATTGTTCTACCTTCCCCTGCTAGAGCCTGGCTCAGCAGCAGGAGGGCAGAATTTGGTCTGTGGTCTGCAGCAGCGCTAGCTTGCTGTTAGACCATGAAAGGCTGATATTTGGAGGAGTCCCCCAGTACATGGTATCCTACATAAAACACTGCAATCGGTGTTGGGGTAGGATTCCAATATGTTTGATACCAAACATGACTGGTTTTGGTACTGTCAATATATAGTTAGACATCTCATTATTGAATTGATGTCCACTCTATGCATAAAGTTACTGACCGCACTTACAATGCCTGGAGAATCAACTCCTGGCTTTGTAGGGCATGTCCTGCTCATGCAGGCCACCTTCACAATTATAAATGCACCCTACCTACAGGATTGAAAGGCCTGCCTTAGGGGTGACTTATAGGTTTTAAGTGCAAGGGCCCTCAGATATACACCAGCTCACACAGGCTGCAATGGCAGGCCTGTAGTCACAGTATGAGTGGTCTCTCATAGTTGGCATAATACTTGCTGCAGCGCATGGGAGACCCCTGGGGTGCCGATGCCCTGGATACCTTAGTACCATATACTAGGGACTTGGAAGGGTACACCAGTAGCCAATTAGGAAGCTACCAAATTACTTACCATTGTCAGATGTAAGGAGAAAGAACAGTGACTGGGTTCCTGGTTATGGGGATCCCATTCAGACAAGTCCATAACAAGTCCATAACACACTGACACCAGGCAAAAAGTATGGGTAACAATTCTAGAAGGATCCTGTCTTTGAGAGACACCCATCAATGAGTTGGTGGCAACTTGTAAAGTGGCAGGCTCACGTTCTGGAAAGCAGAGCACACGTGTATTGTTGTGAAGGGGGTACCCCTTAAATTGTCTCTTAAATACTCTCATGGGGACTACTAATGTTTATTTGTTTTCTGTTTTGTAAAGCACATGGCTACCCGAAGGCTACCCCTTGCTGGTAAGTACTGTGATAAGAGTAGGGTCTCTGGTACATTAATGGGGAATAGCCATGTCTGATAATCCTCTTCTAGATTACCTACAAACTTAGAAGTTGTATTCTTCAGGACGGTTTCCCAAGTCCTAGGATCTAGCTTTGACCACCTTCTTATGGCCGTCATCTGGGTCCTTCCCTTTATTTGTTGGGCAGGTTTGGGAAGTTTAAAAAGAATAAGACAATGATCAGACCAGGGGACCAGGAATATTCTAGAAAGAGTAAAAAGAGGATCATAGGAAAAAATAAGGTCCAAAGTATGCCCTTTCTCATGTGTGGCATTGATACGAGTTGGGTTTGTTGTGATGCCTCAACATCTGCTTTTAGCTTGACGGAGGGGTCGTCCTGTATGTCTAAGTGCAGGTTAAAATCGTCCAAAATAGTCAAGTGGGTTTTTTGTAGAACTATTTCTATATAGGCTGGCCAGTATGTCTGGGATTGCCGCCAAGAATTTGGAGTTAGTACCCGGAGGTCTGTAGATAAGGACACCTGAGAACAGATCTAACCAAGGCTCTCTCCACTGATGAAAGAGACCTTGCACCGCATCCAAGTGAAGACACAATTTGTGATCCATCATGCAGCGGCGGATGAGTTAATCCGCCCCGGGGTTCAGAGAACCTGCCAGGTGTTGAACCGTCACAGACAAGCCCTCGTGTTCCAGCCACTCCCAAAGGCAAAGAGCCTCCTGACATAGGGTCCACGACCCCACCCGCCCTGTTTGTTGCAGTACTACATGGTGGTGGTGTTGTCTGATCACCCGCACCACCCTTTCTCTGACAGAAGGAAGGAATGCTTTTAGTGGCAGACGAATCACCAGGAGCTCCAGAGGGTTGCTGTGAAGCCCGGACTCTGCCAGAGACCAGGGGCCTCTGATCTCTGCCCCTTCCATGTGGCTGCCCCATCCCAGGAGTGACGCATCTGTCACCACTGTGAACTCTGGTTGAGGAAGGGAGAGGGATCTGCTGTTGACCCAATCCTGGTCTGTAAGCCACCACTGAAATTGGTGTGCAGTGCCCACCGAGATCTGGACGCAATCGGAAAGATTCCCTTGATGCTGTGCCCACTAGAACTTCAGGTCCCACTGCAGAGCCCTCATTTGCCAACTGGTATGATCCACCAGCATGATGCAGGAGGCCATGAGGCCCAGCAGCCTCAGGATAATTCTCACCGAAATCCAGGATAGAGGCTGAAACATCGGTATCATAGCCCGAATATCTCGGATTCGCTGCTCGAGAGGATAAGCCCGAAACTGCGCTATATCCAGAACTGCTCCGATAAAAAGGAGATTCTGAGAGGGAATCAGAGGTGACTTCGGCACTGTGACGGTGAACCCCAACGAGTGCAGGAGGTCCGCCGTAGTCTGGAGGTGGGAGATGACAGCCATGGGTGCGTTTGCCTTCAACAGCTAGTCGTCAAGATAGGGTTAGACTGGAACCCCTGATCTCCACAGATGAGCTGCGACCACCGCCATCACTTTCCTGAACACCCGAGGGGTGCTGCTAAGGCCACAGGGGAGCACGGTAAACTGAAAATGCTCGTGGCCTACTGTGAACCGTAGGTAACGCCTGTGGGTTGACATGATGGGATGTGTAAATAAGCATCTTGCAAGTCCAACGCTACCATGCAGAAAGAAGAGTTCTCCCAATATATTTTTAGGTCCAGAGGGGGGAGAAAAGAATAAACTAAGCACAGAAAGTACCTCTAATAAGACCCATATTGCTTTATCATAAGAATTTACTTCAAAAACATTATTTTATTATCTTTCTTTTTATCTTTTTTTTTGTTTTTTCACTTTAGCTGTTTATACATAAAGGCAATTTGTTTTGTCACATAAAGACATAATCATAAATAACAGACTTTCAAAAGAGATTTTATGAATATCATAAAGTGCAGTTGAAGCAAGACACCCCTAACAGTTTATCGAATCCTACCACCATACATTCTCTCATGCATTCCTTACATACCTCTGCATTCACTACTTTTTATAAAAACACATATAGACACATAAACAAAACTTTACTTGGGAATAACCCAGAAGTATCTCTGGTGGCCCGCTGTAGATGTAAGAGACAAGGGTCCCACCAGTTAGTCATTAGCCAATCTATACATTGTTCTTCAATCAGCAGAACATTGTCCAGGTCTTTAGAGTGTACGGCCTACGTACGTTTCGGTGATGACAGATAGTTGAATCACCTTCTTCAGGGCCAAAAGCAAAAAGACTAACAATTGTAGTAACAAATATATACAGAAGTTAAAAAGGGGTGGGGGGGTTTTCTCTTCAATTTCTATTGCAGTGCGACTAGGTGCTATTTCTTCCACGAAGTGGACTTTAAAAGGAATCTTTATGCCACAGGTAAAGTTGTATCTGGATGTAGAGAATAGCTGATGTTATCGGTAATTCCAGGGGTTGGTTAAGGACTGTATGTGACGTTTTGTTTAGCGGTTGAGCTTTGTATGTTGGATTCTTCTCCTATTTCAGGTCATAATTGTTTTCTTGTTCAAAGACCAGGTATTTGATTGGGTATCTTCACACCACCGTAGTGTGTGCGGTGTGAGCTGTGGCAGGGGGTTCCGTACGTGTCCGCACCAATTCCAAGTCCAACGCTACCATCCAGTCTCCAGGGTTGAGGGCAGACAGGACCTGAGCTAATGTCAACATTTTGAACTTCTCCTCCGGAGGAAACGGTTGATGTCCCTGAGATCCAAGATAGATGTCAGGCCTTTGTCCTTCTTAGGTACCAGGAAGTAGTGGGAATAACAACCACAACCTAGTATTGGCACAGGGACTCGCTCAATAGCTTCCTTGGCCAAGAGAGCCGTAACTTCGTGACAGAGATGGGTTAAGTGATCCTCCGAAATGCGATGGAGTGTTGGTGGCATGGAGGGAAGGGTAGTCGTGAAGGGGAGGAAGCCCCTTCGGACTCTGAAAAAAACACCGACATGATGTTGTGTCAGGTGATGACAGATCCTGCTGCTCACTGGCAACCGGTGGCCCTGAAAGTCCAGACTAGGAAGGTTTGGCGGCTGAAGCAGAGGGGGGAACTGGTAGACTGGCTCGTCTTCTGGCCCCCAGACCCACATCGCTGGGTCCCACGTCCCGGGCCGCGCAGAGGCTGGGTAGCTTGCGCCGGCCAGTGGCCCTGGGTGGAATATGGTGGGGCACCGCTTCGCAGTCACGAAAGGGGCGAAAGGCAGACTGAACGGGGCGAGAGGTGGCAGTGAGGCCCAAGGATCTGGCCATAGCTCCAGTCCTTGAAGCGCTCAAGTGCATTGTACTCCTTGTCGCCAAACAGGCAACGGCCATCAAAGGGCATGTCCAAAAGGGTTAATTGGACATGCCCGGAAAAGCCAGTGGACCTCAGCCAGGTGTAGCGTCTCGATGCTACTAACATAGAGATCGTCCTACCCAGTGAGGCTGCGGTATACAGACCATATCGAATGGCAAACTCTGCTGCGTCTCTACCCTCTGTGACCGCACAGGAGAGTACAGCCCAAGCCTCCTCCAGGCACTGTGGCAGCACTTGCACAACAGTGTCCCACACAGAGTGGGTGTACCGGCCTAAGAGACATGTAGTGTTTACCGACCGCAGTCCTAAGCTGGTGGAAGAAATCTTCTTCCCAAGCTGGTCCAGCTTCTTGGATTCCCTATCTGGGAGAGCAGTAGGAAACGTGCCTTTGGATTTTGAGGCATGGGCCACAAAACTCACGGGGGTAGGGTGTAGGGTGAGGAAAATTGGGTCACCTGGGGCCATCAAGCAATCATCCTATCCATAGGAGCCCCTGTGCTGGGCTTGGACCAAGTGCTGGCTGAAGCACCTCAGTCAGGAGGTTAGTCTTGATTGCCGCTATAGGAAGCTCAAGGCCCAAGGCCTCAGCCGGCCCTACACAACATAGGAGGCTCCCTCCTCCGTGGCCATGGTAGGGGGGGAAAGCATACCAAGGTCGGGGAAGGGTATCAAGACCACTGGCCTCACCCAACTCATCTCTTCCTGCTGGTCTGCCAGAGGGTCAACAGACCCCTCCCAGTCCTCCTCACCCTCCTCTGGCTGCCGCTCAGGGCGAAAAAACACCAAGGTGGAACAGTGGTACAAAAGTACCAGTCGGCGCCGATACCGATGTCAGTCGACACCAGTCTGGCTCCGTGTCCAAGTCGAGGGAGTGGCCGGGATCGATCCCGGCCGAGGACACAACCGGCATCGAAGGTGGCAGAGGCATCTTCAGAGGAACGGCGCCGGGGAGGTGTTGTGAGGTCAACCTGCGCCGAACCGGATCCAGGTCTGGATCCCTCGGGCCCTGCGGCTCAGAGGTCAGAGCCACCAGCATCAAAGGCCTATAGCCCCCAGCTGAGTCCGCGGGGCCCGAAGGTGTGCTACAGATTTGGACAGACCAAAGATGGAGTGGAGGGCTTAGTAAACTGCAAGAAGCTGGGCTGCATTATAACACCCTCTGCAAAAATCTCAAAGTGCCAGTGCATCATTGCGCCAAATTCTAGCAGCCAAATTCTAGCAGCCAAATTCTAGCAGCCAAATTGGTACAACATTTCGATAAAGTGCATATGTAAGATCTCTACTGACTTTATGTCTTAACAATGAATTATCTCAAAAACCTGTTCCTCCATTTGATCCCTCCATATCGTAAGGTATTGCCAGATTTTCCATCCTTTCCTTTTTGCCTTAATGCCCCTTCTATCATATCTAGCTTTCTCGAGGCTATAGGTTTTCATGAAGTGAGCTAGCCACTGCTGAAAGGTAGGTGGATTAGGGTTAAGCCATACTGATGCTTTGACAATTCTATAAACTGCCATACCTATATAGTTCAAGGCCCCACCTTCTTCTAAGCCCAGGTTATTTATTCCCAACATTATTACCTGTGGGGTAATTTGCACCTATATCCGTAACTTTCCTACCAAAAACGTCTCTATTTCTCGTATCAGCGATATGAGTTCCTGGCAAGTGGCAAACATGTGTATCAAATCTGCCTTATAAAGTGCACATCTTGGACAAGAAAGAGAGCCCTCTCCCCACTCTCCCCACTTAGCGATCCAATATGGCGTATAATACAATTTAAAGCATGTTTTATAAAATTGTGCCTGGAGATTAGCGGGCATTAAAATCTCTAAGGTATTAAAACAAGATTCTTAAAAATCATTGTCTGTTATTCCTAACATCTCCTGCCACTATTCTGAACATTTTCCCAAAACGTCTTTCATATAATGATTTAATAATACATACATTTGTCCAATATTCGGTGCTTAAACTCACCACTAGTTCACCGCCATCAGCTTTCTGTATACCTCCTATCTTTCTTAAGAAAAAATCTCTCACCAGTAAGTATTAAAAAAAATCCCTATTAGGTAGTAAGAATTCCTCTTTTATTTCTCCAAAAGATTTTAAACCTCCTGGTGTGAAAAGACATCCAACCTGAGTTATACCAGAGTTTATCAATTTCTGGAAATATTGGTTGTTAATAATATCGGGCAACTCTGAGTTCTGTACAAATGGTGTATCATAATTTATTTTAGTTAACCCTACTAGACGTCGTACCGCCGACCATACCCTAAAGGCCGTCAAAAGTGTCTTAAAGCGCACTCTTTTGTAGAGGCAAGATGGAGTGTGATTAGCTGCTCGTAATCCGCTATCGCCGAGACACTTGACTCAGCCTAAAATGTCATGATAATATTCTGAATGCCCCTACCCCGTGCTGTGGTAAAATGCCTTGAATGTTACCATGTCCAGGATAGCCCCTATAAGGGGTATCCTCATCCTGGGGCTCATGTGAAATTCCAGCTTGTTGATGGAAAATCCTTAAGGGATCTACTGCATGGCTGTTTTCTGAAGGTGGTCTGTGAATGAATGAGGTGAGCCCACCAAGGAACATGGACTACATGCATCTCCTATCTCCGAAGATGAACTGCAACCACTATCGTTACTTTTATGACCCCTTTAAGGGGCAAGTTAAGGCCAAATGGCAGCATGAATTAGAACTGTTCCCACCCCACCGTGAACCATAGAAAACATTTGTCAGATTGCAGGATAGATACCTGCAAGACCACGCACCCCATTTAGTTAGAGAGCATTTTGAATCTGTCCTACTTCAGAAAGGCTTTCACGGGCTAGATGCCACTATAGACCTCTATCCTTCTTCAGGGCATGGAAGTAGTTAGAATAGCATCCCTCGCCTCTCTCTCAGTCAGGCACCCGCTTGATGCAGCCTTTGGCCAGCATGAGATTGACTTCATGTAAATCAACAGCGATGTAGGTTGACGAAAATTGCTCTGGTGTTGGGGGAAATACGAAGTGGAGGACAAAATTAAAATAATGGCATAGTCTAGCTGAACAATCTGTAAGACACGTTAGTCTGATGTGATGTAGCTCGAACCAGGGAGGAAATATATGTGTGGTGTTTCTTCTAGCCAAAAGGCATCAGAAAATAAAGTGAATTAGTGATGGAAGAGGTATCTGGTTTATGGATGGTTAATGGATTGTGATGTAGCGTTCTTTAAAAAGGTGCGTCTTTAACCCTTACCTAAACTGGAACAATGGTGGGGCAGTCCCAATAGATACATGGCTATTGTTCAAAATAGATGGAAACAGATGGAAAGGGCCTGTTGACTTTTTTTTTTCTTTTTAAATGTAATACTTCTTAGTTTGTAGTCTGATGGGGTTCTGGCTGAAAATGTGCCAAGAACCACCAGAGATAGTGAGTTTGTTTGCAAGACAACCGGGGCACAGGATTGTGATATTTTTGCAAATGGTGAAGCTGGTTTTTAAGATGGTGCAGGCTGGCAAGGGGAGCCATTGGAGTTTTATCAGGATTGTGATGTTGTGATCATATTTCTTCAGTTCCTGGAAGAGAAATGGTTTGACTTGTAAGATACGCTTAAGGGGCTGTGGCGTCTGGGAGGCAATTGAGCAGGGTGTTACAATCATCCAATTGCGAGAGTATGAGTGTTTAAACAGATGGCCTATGCAAACTGTGAGCAATGCATCCAGAACAACTGTCAACTTGGGGTGGCTGGGGGCGGGTGTCACCAGTCCAATTGCAGTCGAGCAGCCACCACTGCAGGTTTTTTTGCAGTCTACTTCGTAACCTGGAAAGAGTCCAACCAGGTTCCCATGACTGAGCCAAATACGATTTCAGATCCCATGGCAGAGTCTGCATATGCCATCTGGGGTGTTGCATAAACAGGATTAAGGAGGAGAGGAGGCCAAGAAGCCTCAGAGCCACTGTCATTGATACCCAAAATAGAGGTTGACAAAAAGAAATCATAGACCAAATGCACTGAACTCGTTGAACTGGTGGAAAGCCTTGAAAGAGCACCATGTCCAGAATAGCTCCAACAAATGAGAGACTCTTGAAAGGAGTTAGGTGTGACTTCGGCACATTGCTCAAGAACCTCAAAGATGTGAGATGGTTCCCTATTATCAGTGGCAAGCCTGCCTTCGGCAGCTAGTCGTTGAGGTATTGAAATACTGGTATTGCAGAACCTTCAGAGATCATCACTATAAGTTTTGTGAACACCTGGTTGGCACTGGTGAGGTCGAAGGGGAGCAGAAGACTGAAAATGCTTGTGGGTGACCTTGATTAGCATGTAATGCCCGTGGGACTGCATGAAGACGATTTGGAATTAGGAATACTGCAAATTCAACGCTTCCTTCCAGTAGACTGAAT
The DNA here is from genome assembly GCF_964261635.1 of Lissotriton helveticus. Lineage (NCBI taxonomy): Eukaryota > Metazoa > Chordata > Amphibia > Caudata > Salamandridae > Lissotriton > Lissotriton helveticus. Next base: position 469,032,384 of record NC_136062.1, read on the forward strand.
GCAGGTTAGATAGAACTTGGGCTAACTTGAGCATCTTAAATTTGTCCTTCATGAGCAAGAAGTTGAGCTGGAAAAGGTCTAACATCGGACTAAAACCTCCCTCCGTCTTCAGAACTAGGAAAGAACAGGAGTAACAAGTAGCATTCAGTATCTACTTCTGCTACCACTTCGCTCTAGATGACGCCTTTGTCCAAAAGAGCCTGGACTTTGTTCAGTAAGAAGGACAAATGGTCACGGCCGGTCTGGTATAGATGCTGCATACGGCAGAGAGGAAAGGAATGGTAGTGCAAATCGAACAATTTGAAGCGCCAATCTGCTGGGTGTGATACTCTGTCACCTGTAAAGCTAATACCTTTTCATGACTTTAAAAGGATGGCCACAGAGGGCAAGTGATTTGTGGCAGTTGTGGGAGGGGCCAGTGAATAAGCAGTACATTGCTCCTGCGTACCTGATGGTGTTGGCTGGATCCCTGACCCTGAAAGGTTTGGGGGCAGGGGAGGGCTGTTGTTGCAGAGGTGAAACTTAGTCAAACCCCTTCTGAGGCCCTGAAAGGGAAAAGGCATGCTTTTACTCTGCTCTCTTTAAAAAGGTCACCAGAGCGGAGTCTGCCTTCTCACAGAAAAGTCAGGTGAAATCAAATGACATGTCCATCAGTGACGCCTAAATGCCAGTAGAGAAGCCTGTAGATCTCATCCACACATGGCGACGAAGCATCACGCTGGTACCGACTGCTTCATCCAAGTGGTCGGTGGTGTACAGCCCACTGTGGGTGATGTATTTTGCTGCAGCTTGGCCATTCTGTATAATCTGCACAAGATTGATGCAGGGTTTTCCAGTGCTATGCCTAAAATCTTCCCACCCATATCCCAGGTCCCATTACCTATATCCTGGTCTAACAACACTCACGCTCAACTGTGTGTGGGAGATATTTTCAAGAAACCATCTAACCAGCCGTCCCTAGACTTACAAAAATGTGAAGCGCCCTTAGTGTAATCAACGATTGTCTAGATCACTATGTAGAAAACACAGGGCAGACCAAATGTTTAAATAGGGCAGGTGGTACACCCTTATCAAGACTTTTAAGGATATCTGCTTCTACTGGTTATACTTACTTTTTCTGACCCTTCACGCCCCACCTTGCTCATGGGAAGTAATGTTCAGGGTCCAGACTGCACAGACAGAGAAACCCTGCATCTATGTTAAATGACACGACCTATAGATAGCTTGTATTTGGGGGATGTATATCAAGTGAATATACTCCATACATGAGCAGTGCTGAGTGTGCCAGTAAAATAGGTGTGTGGGGTAACTTGAGTGCACGTTTGCTTATTCTTCTGTGTATCCAATATGCCAGTTTCATAAGTTTGCAGTGTATCTGGGTATGATGGCGGAAGGCCCGTGTCATGTCCATTAGGCTAGTCTTGCCATGTATACCCCTTTTTACATATATTGTTCCATCCACACGACAATCCCGGGTCTGAAATAGGGGATCTTTTACCTAGTAGCTTGCTCCTGTCTCTTTGACACAAGGCTCTTAGTATTCTATCATAAACATTTCTTCAGGCACAGCATAATTATTCTGTATAAAGGTCACCACTTTTTTTATCCTTGGCCAACAGCCCGCTGTGCATGATCTCGTTGTTTTAGAAAACATTTAGGATTGTTTCCAAAATAGTTTTGATTGTTTTCAAAACATATTGATTCTAGAAGAAACTCTGGAATGACCACTCTAGTATATAAGAACCTTATTCCTCCCTACAAATCAGAGGAGAATTCCTTCCAAGCTAACACAGGGTCCTGCATGCTGAATCTTCGACACACAGCGGTCTGACATCCTTTGTGGGGTGTCATGCTTGGAGAAGTGACGGGGTCCCTAATTCTCTACCATCAGGTGAGGGGGTTGGAGTTCCCTAGGGGATGCTTGGCTATATAGACTTATGCACACATACATGCTACACATACAGATCTAGGCTTGGTATATTTAGGCAAATTACTTAGGGCACACATTATAGGAGTATGCAATTTTTTTTATTTGAATTGTATATGTTCATCTTCTTAACACTATGCTAGAAATGTATCTACTGTTTACCATATCAGCACTTGCGATTTCTTTAGTATGCTTCTGTCTCCTGATTGTCGCAACACAAGACTGTCGCTGGATCAATAAATACTTATCGAAAACGTCCTAACCGCCAACCTGTGTGTTTTCCGAGAATAAGTTAGCACGAGTTACGGAGCGAAAAGTAATGCACTGTTTTCCACAATCCCTGAGGAATCAGGGTTGTCATGTAAAGCGATTGCCAGAAAGGTACAGCGCTAGAATATCGATGTATAAATATCGATGTACAGCAATATCGAGGTAAAAATATAGGTGGATAGAAATATCGATGGAAAAAATATTGTGGTCAACAATATCGATTGTTAGGTAAGTAATATCTATTGCAAAAATATCGAAGTGTTAAATATTGTTTACAAAAATATAGTTGTTAAAAATATCGATTTATTATTAATGTTATGTATTTTAATATTTTGTATGAGAATTTGTTTTATTTTTAGTATACGTGTTAACATTTTAGTAGTTAATATTTTTTTTAATGCAATTTTGCTTTTTTAGTCCCGTAGCGGGCTGTGGGTTTATCGGAGAATAGGGTGGGAAGAAATGTAAATATATATATTTTATTTATTATTTATATTAGTTAAAAACATTTAAATTGAATTTTGTGTTTTTAGTTCGTTAGTGGGCTGTGGGTTTATAGGGAAATAGGGTGGGAAGTAATTTAATTATATCACATTTATTAAACAATTTATATGTATTCATAATTGTATAATTGTGATGTTATTGAGTTAAATGTGTACATTAATTTATTAATAATTGTTTGATAATTAGTTGTTAATTAATTTAAATTAATTAATTATTTATTATTAGGGTAATTGTTTAATTAATTTTAGTTGTGTATTGTGGTGTTTATAGGTGTAAATGGTGGGAAGGGCGGGGCGTAGTTTATTTTTTTTAATTGATTAATTATTATTTATTTGTTAAGTAATTTGTATTATTAATATATTAATTGTAATTATGTAATTATTTTAGGTGTGTGTTGTGGATATTATAATGTTAAAAAATGTGTAATTAATGAATGTTTATTATATTTTTTAATATTAGTATATTTAAATTTCAATATTATTTATGTTAATAATGGAAATTAAATTTAACAAACATGTTGATGTTTTATTTTTTTTATTGGTGTGGTATCCAGCACTTTCCCTGCTTTTCACTCAGTGGAGTGGGATAGTAATGTTTACCCCTCCGCTATCCAACACTTTCTCTACTGCTGCACTCACTGGAGCGGGAATAGTAGTTTTTACCTCTCCGCTATCCAACACTTTCCCTACTGTTGCACTCTCTGGAGTGGGAATAGTAAATGTAACCCCTCCACTATCCAGCACTTTTCCAACTGTTGCACTCACTGGAGTGAGAATAGCCACTTTTACCCCTCCGCTATCCAACACTTTCCCTACTGTTGCAATCACTGGAGTGGGAATAGTTATTTTTACCCCTCTGCTATCCAACACTTTCCCTGCTGTTGCACTCACTGAAGTGGGAATAGTAATTTTTACCCCACTGCTATCCAACATTGTTCCTGCTATTGTAATTATTGTGTTGTGAAATATAGGTTGTTTGTAATTCTTTAATGTGATAATGAATTATAGGATTTTTTATTTTCTTTATAATTATTGATATATGTATATATTTTATTTTTATATAATTTAAAAAGTTCATCAATTAAATAAAGATAATATTTAATAAAATGTATTTAAGTAAATATATGTATATGTACACATTTTTGTGTTCATATATAATTACGTTTATTTGTTATATTTAGTTAAAATATATATGAAATGTAATTTATTTTGTTACAAATATTAATAATATTTAATACATTTTAAGTTGTATATATTTTTTTAGACAATATTTTTTACATCTATATTTTTTACTTCAATATTTTTGATTCAATATTATTGTACTTACCTGTTTAAATATAGGGAGTCAATATTTTTGTATTCAATATTATTGCACTGATATTTTATTAAACTATATTTTTTACATCGATATTTAAACATGGAACCGCCAGAAACTACCTAAATCACTGTAAGATACAGGGGCGTGGTAGTTGCACTTTAGAGCTAGCTGGTCTAACGTCTGACATATCCTGTGCGGGTGTCCGGAAGTGGTCTGGACACCAAGGCCTCAGTTTAGATCATCCAAAACGCGCAGGTCCTGGGGATTCCTAGAAATTACATGACACCCGATACCCACTGTATGCTCAGTAGCTAAGCAGAATGCATCGAATTAACATATGCAGTCTTCATATTGTGTATCCAGTGTTCATATTCATTTGGGCTGGCACTCATGGTGCATGTGCAGTTGGTGCCATTTAACCATAGTTCCATTTTCATGATGTGTGTTCTTTGTTAGCATGGGAAATAAACCAGATTGATACTCGGGATGCATGTCCTGTATGAAAACTGAGCAAGCTTGGTGGATGTGCTGAGAGACCATACTCTGACCTTTAAGAGAATTTTACACATTATGATATTGTGCCATACATTAGACGCCAGTAATATCATCAGAATTCCCTTTCCAGCCTATAAGTCATTTAGGGCCATATGTATCATTGAAATTCGCATTTGCAAGGGCCAAAATTAGCAGAATTTCGGCCTTTGCGAATGCGAATTCTCAATATGGTATGTATTAAGCAAACGTGGTTCAAAATGAGGAATCGCACAATTTGCGATTCCTTATTTTGCATTTAAGGAATCGCAAAATTTGCGATTCCTTAAATGCAATGTATGATGCAATAAAATATTTCTAATTGTCCCTAAGGAATCGCAAATTACCACCAACTTCAAGTTGGTGGTAATTTGCGAATTCCTTTAAAAAAAGCATTTTTTTTTAAAACAAAAAGTTGTCATGTGACGCTCATACATGCCCTTAGTCCTGTATGTGCGCCATATGCGCACACATGTCATTTTCAGGGGCGCAGCAGGGTGTCCTTTGGACACCCCTGCTCCCTTGAAAATATTCTCAATTTGCGATTAGCTAATTGCTAATCGCACATTTCCCCTTCATTCCTATGGGCCTCCTGGCCCATAGAAATGAATGGGAAATTATTCCTTAATTGCGATTAGCAATTTGCTAATCGCAATTAAGGAATTTTAAGAAATCGCTAAAAAGAAGCTGATTTCTACATACATACCATTTTGCGATTTCTAAATAGCGATTCCTTAAAAATCGCTAGTTAGGAATCGCAAAAGGAAATGTTGATACATATGGCCCCAAATTACATGGGAGTATTTATGTAGCGCTAATACCTCTAACAGAAAGAGCTTCAGTGTTTCCTGAACCAAGATGTTTTTTAAAAGTCTTGCATGGCCGATGAAGGGCTTCCAGAGGGAAGAGCCTTTGAGAACGGTCTATAACCTGCTTGTATTTGCAGAGTGGACGATGGTAAGCAGGCTTAGTGCTGCTGACTTTAGCCGACTGTGCTTCCGTGGAATGTATTCTACATGTGCTAAAGACTATCTACAGTTTTATATCTGGATATCTTCAGGTTACAGCTAATACATTTTCTCCTTCTATAGCACAGTGTGGCAGCACAATGACGAAACCCAATGGATACATATTATCTCCAAATTACCCTGCAGCCTATCCTCCATCAACCAACTGCTCCTGGGTCATCGTGGTCCCATCTGGGTTCAAGGTAAGATGGCATGCATGCAGGATGAAAGGTGACTGAACAGTGGCCATGTCATCGGAGGGAGTCCTTGAAGTCAGTCTGCAATTTCACGTAGAGCATCCCACATTGCATGAATAGTGTGCCAAGCGTCACTTTGTTAGGAAACACAACAAGGTGATAGATGGAGTACTGAAAATTTTCAACCACCAAACCAGTCACAGATCTGGGTTTATTCCATTGTTCTTTTGTTCACTACGAAACCCCAGTTTGGACTCAGCCCTATGCAAATTAGTCTTGGCCGTGCTCCTCATGGGAACAGTCCAGCCCAAACTGCCAGGGCAGGTCCTTCCTGGACCAGAAACAAGCATCCTGGGACGGTTCAGGGTTTCACTCCTCATTAGCCAGGCTAGCTTGAATCCAGTGGCACAGGGAGCAAGGGACCCACATCTGGGCATACCCATGGCCACTTAACGCAAACCTAGTAAACACAACAGAGGATGGGTGGAGTGCTGACACTTTTCAACCACCCAGCCATTGGAATTGGAAACGGATTTGTTAAGCGCGTAGCTACCCTAGGGCGTCCCAGCGCTGTAGATCGACCTATGTTTCCAGAGGGGGGGAAGACTATGGGAAGAGCCATGTTTTTAGTTGTCTACGGAAAGCCAGTAGGTTGTGTTCTCTACGGATAGAGATTGGCAGAGAGTTCCATAGCTTTGGGGCGTTGTATGAGAACAGTCTCCCTCCAGAACGGGTCTTATAGATTCTGGGAATGCTGGCCAGGGAGAGGGCGTCTGATCTCAGTTGTCTGTTGGACTGATGGGGTTTTACCAGAGAGCTCAGGATGGGTGGACCTCTGCTGTGCATTATCTTGTGTGTGATGCAGAGGGTCTTAAAGGTTATCCTTCGATGAACAGGAAGCCAGTGCAAGCTTTTGAGGGCTGGTTTCACAGAGCATTTTGACTTGGTCCCTGTTAAGATTCTGGCCGCGGCGTTTTGTGCGCATTGTAGTCTGTGAATGACCGAAGCGGGGGCTCCCAAGTAAAGGACGTTCCCATAGTCCAATCTGGAGTTTACTAGGCCCTGTATGAGCAGCTTCCTAGATTGGAAGGGGATTAGATGGAGGACCTTCCTAGCTGTTTTGATGAGGCCAATGCAGGTGCCTGCAGTTTTTCTTGCCTGAGATTTAAAGTTAAGGTCTTGGTCTAGCCAAATGCCGAGACTCTTGACTTCTGTTTTAGGGGTTGGAGGGGGACCCATACAGTCTGGCCATATGAGGGATGAAGGGAATTTGCGAGGGTTTCCCAGGAGTAGGATCTCGGACTTCTCGCCGTTCAGTTTTAGGCGTGATTCGCACATCCACTGGAAGATATTTTCCAGGCAGGCTGCCAGATTGTCTAGGCTTTTATTAGCTTGGATGATGGACACCACCAATTGAGTGTCATCGGCATACATAACTGTTTTTATGCCAAATGGTGATGTGATGTCTTCTAGCGGGGACATGTACACGTTAAAAAGTGTGGGGCTCAGGGAAGAACCCTGGGGGACCCCACACTGAAGCGAAAGTGGTTTCGATTGGGCAGTGCCGTCGGACACTTGGAATGTTCTCTCTTCCAGGAAGGATTTGATCCAGGACAGGGCTGTGCCAGATACTCCTATCATGCTGAGCCGATGGATGAGGATCGCATGGTCTACTGTGTCGAAGGCGGCACTCAGATCAAGGAGGATCACTGCCACTGATCCTCCCTGATCTATTATGGTTCTTGCCTCCTCGACCACAGCAAGTAGGGCGGTATCTGTACCCTGTCCTGGTCTGAACCCTGTCTGGGAATGGCGCAGAAGTTTGTTGGTTTCTAGGAAGAGAGACAGTTGGTGGTTAACAATGCGCTCGGCCACTTTACTGATGGCGGGGAGGAGAGAGATGGGTCTGAAGTTTGATGGTTCCAAAGGGTCGAGGTAAGGTTTTTTTTTAGGAGTGCCCTGACTGTGGCTTTTTTCCAGTTGTCTGGGACTATGCCCAGTGCCAGGGAGGCATTAATTAGACTGGTGAAGGGGAGGGCGACCGTGGGGGCGACCAGTTTCAGTTTGCTCATAGGAACTGGGTCTGATGGCGCCCCACTCTTGACTGAATGTAGAGAGGATAGGAAAAGTTCTGTGGTGATCTGAGCAAAGGTTTGGAGGCAGGGGGCCTCTGAACCGGGGAGGGGGTAATGGGGGGCGGGGGGGTAGTGGGTGGAGGGTCGGGATTTGAGGATGGTAGAATTTTTTTTAGAGAAAAACTCCGCTAGCTGATTGCATCTGGAGCCTGACGGGTCTGGCATGGGTGGGGGAACTGGGGTTTTGGTAAGGAGGCGTACTATTTGGTACGTTTCTCTGGCCGAGTTGGCTGCATCTAGGATTTTTTGCTCGAAGAAGGATGCCTGGGTACTTTTTATGCAAGTTTTATATTGTCTGAGGGCAGTCCTGTACTCGTTCTTACTTGCAGCGGCCCAGTCTCTTCTCCAGAGGGGTTCAAGCCTTTTGCATCTTTTCCTTAGTCCTCGTAGATCCTGCGTGTACCAGGGGGACTTAGGAGTTTTCTTTTTACTGGGGAGGGATTTAACTGGAAGGATGTTATCAAGAGATTGATTAATCCAATCGCGAAGTTGGGTGTCAGCTATGGAGGGGTCTGGGTCAAGACTCGGAATAGTAGAAATGAGTACTTGAGTCCAGGAGAATGTATCCAATTTTTGCCACGGACGGCCTGGTTCTTGGGGGGGGTCTTTAGCCAGAGTTTCCGACGAGAGTAGGATCTTGAAAGGGATTATGAAGTGGTCTGACCAAGGGACAGGGAGGGGGGTACTCACTGCTAGACTCGACAAGGTGGTAAAAATTGGGTCTAGCAAGTGGCCCTTGGAGTGGGTGGGTAGATTACTTTTCAAGTGGAGGTTAAGGGTGGCTAGGTTCTTTTATTAAGTCTTCGGCGATGTATTCTGTGGGGTCGTCGAGATGGAGATTTAAATCTCCTAGGACCGTAAAATTGGGGTATGAGCAGGAAAGAGAGGAGGTGGACTCCAAAAGGGAGCTGCAAAAAAGTTTCTGCTGCCCTGGGGGGCGGTAAACTAGAATCCCTGAAAGGGTGGTGGATGGGGGTAGGTGAATTGAAAACAGAATGTTTTCACAGTCCTGGATTGGGCTGTCCTTAAGTTGGCAGGATAGGTAGTCACGATAGATGATCGCTATTCCGCCTCCAATCCCCGAGGATCTGTCGTGATGTTTAATTAGATAGCCCGGAGGTAGCGCTTGAACCATGTCTGGGTCTGAGTTGGGGTTGATCCAAGTTTCGGTCAGAAAGAGGACCTCGTACTCCGAATTATGCAGCATCATGTTGATTTCCCTTTGATGTTTGGGAAGTGATCTGCAGTTAAGCAGGGCCATCTTTATCCAACTCGGTTTCGGAGGAAGTCGAGGTATTAGCCTAAAGGGGCAGCTTGAACAGCAGGATTGTCCGTCCTTTAACTGGGTCGTGCTGTAACAGGGAGTGGGGATGGAGTCCCTGATATTGAGGAGGGCTTCCTGGGTGTACCTCAAAGGTGCTGGAATGGCAGAATCAGGGGTCCTGGGCCTCGGTCTGGCGCGGACGGGCGCAGACGGGCTTGCCTTAGGCGCGCCTTCGGCGCGCAAACGGCGCTCCCGCTGCGCTCGTCCGCTGCGCTTCCGGCCGAGGCACATGGTTTATCGGAGTTGAAGGGGGAGGGGGGAGGCAGAGGGTGTGGCCTAAAAAGGGGCGTGGCTCAGTCCTCGCCGGCAGTTGTGAGGAGGTGTGTTTTGGCGGCTTGGCGTCAGCGCTAGGGTGCGCTGGGCGAGCCAAGAGGGACGAGCGAGTGTCCTGGGGAAAGCTTTCTTTCGAGTGAGTTTTAAAAAGCACAACAATTAGTGACAATCAATGTTTTTAAAAAGAGTTACAGGTGATAGCTGGCGCTCCCGGCTTTCCACCTCAGGAGATAGGTCTGACTAACCGGGCGCTTGTGGTTCAGCGCTTAATATGCACGGCGTGGGTGGGCGTGGCCTAAAAAGTGGCGTGGTCTCAGTCGTCGCCGGCAGGCGTCAGGAGGTGTGTTTTGGCGGCTTGGCGTCAGCGTTAGGGTCCGCTGCGCGAGCCAAGAGGGACGAGCGAGTGCCCTGGGGAAAGCTTTCTTTCGAGTGAGTTTTAAAAAGCACAACAATTAGTGACAATCAATGTTTTTAAAAAGAGTTACAGGTGATAGCTGGCGCTCCCGGCTTTCCGCCTCAGGAGATAGGTCTGACTAACCGGGCGCTTGTGGTTCAGCGCTTAATATGCACGGCGTGGGTGGGCGTGGCCTAAAAAGGGGCGTGGCCTCAGTCCTCGCCGGCAGGCGTCAGGAGGTGTGTTTTGGCGGCTTGGCGTCAGCGCTAGGGTCCGCTGCGCGAGCCAAGAGGGACGAGCGAGTGCCCTGGGGAAAGCTTTCTTTCGAGTGAGTTTTAAAAAGCACAACAATTAGTGACAATCAATGTTTTTAAAAAGAGTTACAGGTGATAGCTGGCGCTCCCGGCTTTCCGCCTCAGGAGATAGGTCTGACTAACCGGGCGCTTGTGGTTCAGCGCTTAATATGCACGGCGTGGGTGGGCGTGGCCTAAAAAGGGGCGTGGCCTCAGTCCTCGCCGGCAGGCGTCAGGAGGTGTGTTTTGGCGGCTTGGCGTCAGCGCTAGGGTCCGCTGCGCGAGCCAAGAGGGACGAGCGAGTGCCCTGGGGAAAGCTTTCTTTCGAGTGAGTTTTAAAAAGCACGACAATTAGTGACAATCAATGTTTTTAAAAAGAGTTACAGGTGATAGCTGGCGCTCCCGGCTTTCCGCCTCAGGAGATAGGTCTGACTAACCCGGCGCTTGCGGTTCAGCGCTTAATATGCACGGCGTGGGTGGGCGTGGCCTAAAAAGGGGCGTGGCCTCAGTCCTCGCCGGCAGGCGTCAGGAGGTGTGTTTTGGCGGCTTGGCGTCAGCGCTAGGGTCCGCTGCGCGAGCCAAGAGGGACGAGCGAGTGCCCTGGGGAAAGCTTTCTTTCGAGTGAGTTTTAAAAAGCACAACAATTAGTGACAATCAATGTTTTTAAAAAGAGTTACAGGTGATAGCTGGCGCTGCCGGCTTTCCGCCTCAGGAGATAGGTCTGACCATTGCCAGTATAACACAGTCGGGGTTGAGTGCATTGATAGTACAGGGTCTTCCAGGGCATGTGCATCACAAGCAAAGCAGGGGGTTGCACAAGCCACACCCACAATGGCGAAATGTTGGCCACTGTCAATGGTTGCGAAGTGTTCCCCAGTGCACATGTGGCTGTCCAGTGGTGGGTACACACATACAACCTTTAACGCCTGCTCCTCCAGGCTTACAGAGGACGTACATAAATGAAATATAAACTGACTCCTCATGCAGGCCCGGGCGAATGATCCCTGTATCCATACTTTCCTGCTCATAAGCTGCCCAGCCTAGCTAACCAGTGTAGATAATTTAGTTAAGTCCGGCGGATTCACTCAGCTTTAAAAGGTCACAACTTCTGCTGCTTGTTCACAGCTATGGGGGCGCCTGCAAGAAGGGCGGACAAGTTTTGCGGCTCTAGCTTTCTATTCAAATCTTGGTCTTCTAAACTATGTTATTTTCAACAAACATTTTGAAGTACCTAAATTGTTCTTGCGAACCTCATTTATCACATTTGTAAGCTTGTCAGTTTGGTACCACTTTGGGCTTTAACAGAAGTTTGAGAATCAAGGGTCATTTGTGGACAACAGTGCCTGCTTCCAAATGTGAACAACACAGGGGCCGTAAGTGCAAGATCCGATCATGGCATAATTTCAACAGCACTTTAGGGAGGGTTTGAAGTTTGTGGATGGTGGTGTTAGCAGTTAAGGAATGGAACATGCTTGCAGATGTATGCCCCATCTGCTGCATATGTTACATCCGTCAGTAGCAAATAAAAGGATTCCAAAATATTTCCCCCCCCCCCCCCCCCAGGCAAATCGTTATAACGCCTTGCGTGCTAAACAAATGCGTACTAAAGATACTTTCGCACTAATGACGGTTTTCAGAAGGACATGCGTGATAAATGCAAGCGGAATACAGTCATACAACCAGAAGATGGAACAGCTTACTGTCTATAATCACCATCCTAAAACAACTCCGTTTGCTTTGCTTAATGTCACCAACTAACGTCCTATGCTCAAGGTAAAAAAAAAGGTAACCATTAGTTTTCTCCACCATTGCTATACTTATTCTGAGCAACATGCAATCAATCACAGTATTTCACATACTACACGCATGTTTTATGGAAAACAAACAAAAAGCATAGCCTAACAGATACAATAGATACATGGCCCTTCCCTTATGTGAACTTGTCACTGTCTCACATTAGGATTTATTTTAGTACATGTTGGTTGTCTCCTTCCCCGAATGAAGATTCTGCACTCTGGGTGGAGCTTCCCACCTAGTGCTAATAGACAGGAAATGACATTTAGGAAGACGTCAGACATTTTATTTTCAATGTGAGCCTATCCTTTCCTCAAAGAAGCATTATCCTCCATCCTGCTGCTCCTTTGTCATATCGTGTCCCTATGTGGCTGAGGGAATAAAAAGTCCCCCTTTCTCTGAAAATCAGAAGTGTATTAACCATCATTAATTGGAGCTTCGTAGCCATGTGTCCTCAGATTTATTGGGGACCGGATACAGAGCTGAGCAATGCAGCTTAGGGTCACGTCTTAAGGAACATCACCACATACTGTAGTGCAGTGTGTCCACAACTGGTGGGAGAAGCTGTGCCATAAGGGCTGGGAGGACCTTCATCAATGGGCCAACCCTTCTTGACACCACTGTAATGGAGGGTCCTGAAAGCTGCCTGGCCGATCCTCCATGCTCGGCTGGAAGAGTGACCAGCAGAGAAACAGTAAGTACATGTATACATGTACTAGGCACATAGGTGGATGTGAATGTTGAGATTGCTGTCCTGTTGGGCTCACTGTGAGTTTTATCATAACCTTTCTGATTTTCTTTAACATGTTGTGGTTGTCTGAAAGTTTAGCTAGTTCACATTCAATGACATGCATGTTGCATCTTTAGTATTTGTTTTCTTTGTCTTGACTACTAATCAGTTTACCTTAATTAATAACCAACATGCATTTGCAATACTTTGTTTTCTATGATCACATAATTACCAAATGATGTGCTGAACTTTGGTGGGTCACATCTATATAACAGTTCTTTGTTTTTTTACAGAGTTTTATATAGCGCGAACTTGACCCGAATTGGGTATCAGAGCGCTTTACATAGCACCAATTTCATTACATGAGAACACATTCATTTTTGTTAGGCACGGGGAGATTAAGTGACTTGCTCAGGATCACAGGATGTTCAGTGTCATTGCAGAGACTCGAATCCAGTTCCCCAGATTCGAGTTCGGCCATCCTAGCCGTTTGGGCAACTCCTCTCCCCCAAGTTCAAATTCCTTTATGATGCCTTGTAGGTTGGTGGCAAAAATCTTTTCTTGGAGATAAACATTGTGTGAAAGCTGTTGTGAACCTAAATCTCCAATAAGTGAGAAATTATTTTTCACACGACTAAACGTTTACCCTAACTTTTACATACTTTGAACAGCTAATCTCTGTAATCAGTAATTTTAAGGACCTCTAATTCACAAAATGTTCATATAAAACACAGGATAGTAAGTAGTTTAGTAATGTTTCCACACTGTCAGGTACAATTATTGAGATATGCAGTATTTACTCAATAATTTAACAAACGCTCAACTTTTTAAATTACGTTTCAGCGCACCAGGCTGGCCAATTAATAACAATGCAGGACATGGGGCAAGAACAGAGGTGCTCAGCTCAGACTCGACAGGGACTTCAACTTGGTAGAAGCAGTGAGGAGGAGGAGAAACCTAGCATCAGCAGGGGTAGTGCACCTGCTAGGAGAATTACATTTCCTGCCACCAAGAGACTCCGGTTGGCGGCTGATCAGTCTGCTGGAGGGCAGGGGCAGTGGATGTGTGCACCACCAGACAGAGGAAGGAAGATGAAGGTTTCCTCCTGGCCTTGACCAACAAAGAGAAGGCCCCAGCACCATTCAAGCATGCCCCCAGTCCCTTCTTAACTATGGAGCACCCATTCCATCAGGGCTTTGAGCTGCACCACCTGAATGAACTTTTACTATAATTGCATGCCCAGAAGAGCAAGAGGGATTAGTTACTTACTACAGGTAAGTCTAGTTCTCTTCCAGGGGTGCCCGGAAGAGCAAGAGGGATTAGTTACTTACTACAGGTAAGTCTAGTTCTCTTCCAGGGGTATCCTCATCAAAGTCATAAGCATTAGAATATTCCCGCCCATGCGCGGGACCCTGGAAACACTATATTATATGTGCCCCACATATATATAACCATATATATACACACATATATATATAATATATATATATATATATATATAAATAAGCAATTGCAGCCTACTAAACACCAGAGCTGAATCATGCTGTAAATAATTTCCGCCATACATGAATAGTATGCATTAGAAACATGAGAAACAACAATAAAGTTTGTTTTGGAACTGTTTTAATGCTCAGAAAGCAGTAGAAATTCTTATAAAACACTGAAAGCATAGGAAGCTCCCAGGCTGCATTGCAAACACACAGTCTAAAAAAGACTGAAAAGCTAACCTGTAGCTGCATGCAATAAACTGACACCGTGCCTGTAAGGCACTCCTGACCCCCAGCTTCCCATCATGCCTCAGGGGTGACAGTTAGGTCAGTTGTTCTTTGCGGAGACTGAAAAAACCATGAAACAATCAGGTTAACAATATCTCCAACTTAAAAAAGTCCTTTGCCCGGGGAGGCGGAAGGGTTGCTTATGACTTTGATGAGGATACCCCTGGAAGAGAACTAGGATTATAGGTAAGTAACTAACCCTTCTCTTCCAGGGGATCCTCATCAATAGTCATAAGCATTAGAATAGAATAGTGAGCCTCACCTCATCTCCCTGCGAGCAAAGGAACACACAGAAAATTTAATCAGTAAGCTTAGTAAAAACCAAGCTAGGATAGAGGAAACCACTATCCGAACAGATTCCTCAAGGAGGCCTGGCCTACTTGAGCATCAGCCCTGGAATCAAACTCTAGGCAGTAGTGCCTTGTAAAAGTATGAAATGATTTCCAGGTTGCGGCCTTGCAAATTTCTGACATAGGGACGTCATGCAAGAATGCAACAGTGGCCGCTTTCCCCCTGGTGGAATGAGCCTTGGGAGGTAAAGGTATGGGCCTATTCGGCAGCTGGTAAGCGAAGGTAATGCATGAAACAATCCATCGCGAAATGGATCTCTTAGCTGCTGGGAAGCCTGTTCTCATGGCGCCATAATTTACAAACAATTGATCTGTCTTCCTTATTTCTTTTGTACTTTGTAAGTAGAACTTAAGTACCCTCTTGAGGTCTAAGGAATGAAGCGACCGCTCAGCTGGGGTCGCCGGATCAGGGAAGAAAGATGGCAGGGAAATGGACTGATTGATGTGAAAATCAGACACCACCTTAGGGAGAAAAGAAGGATGTGCCCTTAAGACCACTCTGTTATGGTGGAAAACAGTGTAAGGCTCATTGGTACACAGCGCTTGGATCTCGCTTACTCTGCGCGCTGATGTAATTGTTACCAGAAAAGCGGCCTTCCAAGACAAATGCTGCAAGGAAGCTCTGTGGATTGGCTTAAAAGGAGGGCCCATCAACTTTGATAACACCAGGTTCAACTCCCACGGAGGAGAAGGGTTTCGAACAGGGGGATACACTTTCTTTAACCCCTGCAAGAAATCCTTGACCACTTGCATCTGGAAAAAGGAGGACTGGCTAGGCGACTTCCCGTACGCCGTAATGGCAGATAAATGCACCCTGATAGAAGCATACTTAAGACCAGATCTTGCTAGATACAGAAGGTAAGGGAGAATGACATCCTCCTGCCCCTTCGTAGGATCAAAGTGATGTTCCCTACACCAAATAAAAAACCTCTTCCACTTAAACGCATATGACGTTCTTGTGGAGGGTCTTTTTGCTTCTTTTAAAATATGCATACAATCAGATTTAAATGTCCGTATTGCAGGACCTCAGGAGCCATGCTGTCAAGTTCAGTGAGGGAAGGTTGGGATGAAGAATCCTCCCTCCCATCTTGGTCAGAAGGTCCGGCCTGCAAGGTAGTCTCCTGTGTTAAAGTACGGACAGATGTAGAAGGTCCGGGTACCACCACTGCCGTAGCCAGTCTGGAGCTATCAGAATCATGGTCATGCTGGATCTGAGTGGCTTGGACACCACCTTCGGGATCAGGGGCAGAGGAGGAAAGTCATAGGCAAATGTCTCTGACCAGTCCATCAAAAGAGCATTCCCTCTTATTCCTGGACGGTGGAATCTGGACGCGAAGGAGTGGCATTTTGTGTTTTTGTCGTCCGCGAATAGATCTATTTCC
Organism: Lissotriton helveticus; assembly: GCF_964261635.1. Lineage (NCBI taxonomy): Eukaryota > Metazoa > Chordata > Amphibia > Caudata > Salamandridae > Lissotriton > Lissotriton helveticus. The sequence goes on from NC_136062.1 coordinate 469,048,587, forward strand.
GGACGACCCCAACGATGGAAAAGGTCTGCCACCACCTCGTCGTGTAGCACCCAGTCTGGCTGATCTTCGAAGTGCCTGCTGAGTGCGTCTGCCTTGACATTTAGCTCTCCTGGAAGATACACCGCCACCACAGAGAGGTTCCGGGAGAGCAGCCAGTGGCAGATCGCTTGTGACTCCAGGGAGAGAGGACGTGACCGAGTTCAGGTAGAACATGGTCGTCGTGCTGTCGGTCTGGACCAGGACTGAATCGAACTCGATTGCAGGCAGGAAAGCTTTCACAGCCAGATGGACTGCTCGTAGCTCCAGCATGTGTGCCCCCCAGCCTTGCAGAGACGCGTCTGTCACCACCGATTGCACTGGTAATGGTTGGTGAAAAAGGACTCCCACCATCAGATTCCGCTGCTGAGTCCACCATGCGAGGGAGGATCTCGCCTCCTGGGAGAGAGAGATCTGATCCTCCCAGCGACCTGTTGACTGATCCCACTGGTCCTCCAGAGTCTGTTGCAAAGGACGCATCCTCAGCCTGGTGTTGGGAATAAGAAAGATGCAGGACGCCATCGATCCTAGCAGGGACGCCATCTGCCGGACTGTCGGATTCTGCACCTGGAGCAGAAGCCTGCACCTCTGTCTCATTGAAGACAGTCTCTCCTTCGAAGGATACGCTCTTCCCACGCTTGTGTCCAGAACGGAGCCAAGGTAATGGATGGACTAGGTGGGCTGATGCACTGACTTTTCCATGTTGACATGCAGCCCGAGGTCGTGCAGCTGTTGCAGACAAAACTGGAAGTCGTGCCTCACTTGCAGTGGGATGGACCTTTCAGCAGCCAGTCATCTAAGTATGGATAGACGAAGATACCTTTTCTGTGAAGAAAAGCTGCCACCACTGCCATGCATTTGGTGAAGACTCGCGGAGCGGACTTCAGTCCAAAGGGCATGCTTGTGGCCGACCACAAACCGCAGGTACTTCCGATGACGTTTTGCAATGAAGATGTGGAAGTACACATCTTGGAGGTCCACCGAACACATCCAATCGCCTGCTTGCAGATGTGGACATATTTGGTGAAGGGCCAACATGCGAAACTTCTCCCTGATTATGACTTTGTTCAGAAGTCGAAGTCCAGTATTGGTCGAAACTTGCCCTCCTGATCTTTCTTGCGGACAAGAAAATATCTGGAGTAAACTCCTTTTCCTCTTTGAGAGGGTGGAACCTCCTCTATTGCCTGCTTCTGGAGAAGAGCTCTCACCTCTTTTCGAAGCAGCTGTAACTGATGAGGGCGAGACTTCTTTGGTGGAACATCCTTTGGCAGCGCACGGAAACGTAGCGCATATCCATTGCGTAGTATATTCAGCACCCAGCGATCTCTTGTGATGCTGCCCACTCTGCTAGATGTGAGAAGCACTTCCTCCCACTGGAGTGGGCAACGGAGGCGGAGGAAGCCACTGTTCAAGACTTTCCACCTCTCGACGTGGTAGAGGACTGCTGTTGGTGACCACGTCTACCTCTGTTGGACTTTCCTCCTCGAAACTGGGTTTTCCCCTGGTTCTTGTTCTAAGACCACTGAGGAGTTTGAACCCTCTGTTGAGGCCCCTTGCGTTGGTTGGATTTGTAGCAGCGCCTAAATTCTTTCTTCTTCTCCAACCCCACCGCCTTGACAGTGTCCAACTCGGTTTTCATCCTAGTCATCTCCTCGTCAGCATGTTTGCCGAAGAGAGAAGAACCAGAGATTGGAAGGTTTAAGATGCGTTGCTCAGCATCGGGTTTAAGTCCTGTCAATCGTAACGATGACGACATTCTGGCGCATATCCCATGCGCATACTAATGCGCCGACAGCACTGCGCCGTCCGCCGCCATGCTAATCATCTGGTTCGCAATCGGACAGCCTTCTGTTAGAGTCTCTTCAAAGTCTTTCTGGTCTTCTTTTGGCAGTTTAGACTTAAAGCGCTTCATGGATTCCCATAAGGCTCTATTATATCTGCCTAAAAGTGCTGCCGCACTGGAGACCTTCAGTGTAGAGGTGGCCGAGTTGCAGACTTTGCGACCCCACAAGTCCTGGGATCTGCTGTCCTTATCTGAGGGGACTGAAGAGGTAGCAGTGACTGCATGTGTCTTACGTGCTGCTGCTACGATCACCGAGTCTGCAGGGGGTCAGATTTAACAAAGACTGGGTCAGAGGTAGCTGGCTTGTATTTCTTTTGGATGCGAGCCGGTACCGCCTTAATGTTCGCTGGAGACAGGAATACGTCCATGACAGGTTCCACAATCCCTGGAACCAATGGAAGCAGTGGACGAGACACAGACTTCTGGGGAAGCGTCTCAAAAATCACTGTCGCGGTGACCTGGGGAACAGACATTGCAATGTTGAGTTTCTGAGCACCCCTCTGCAGGACATCATGGTATGTATAAATGTCATCAATCGATGAGACCCTAGAGATAGGGCTATCCGAAAGCGTGGGGGAATAATCCCTCTTTGAAGAGTGGTCAGAGGAGGTAGAAGAAGTAGACGGTGTCCTCCTACTTCTTCGATGAGCACTGTGCCTCCTATCCCGTGATCTGCTTGGGCGGTCCTCCCTTCTGGGGGAACGGGACCTAGCAGGCCTCGTCACAGGCGATCTCTCAGCTTGAACTCTGTGTCTGGGAGGGCTGTGTCTATCCGCTTCTTCCACCAGTCTTTGAAGCGGAGACCTGTGCATAGGACTGGCATACTCTTGCATCCGTCTCGTAGCCCCTGAATCCCGCCCGTGATATAGTGGCAGATTTCATCTCGGGGACAACCGCACCTCAGTAGAAGGAGACTCCGTCCGTCGCAAAGGTGACTTGCGGACAGTGTCCACAGCCCCTGGAGAGGCCAACTTTGAAGCAGCTCGCCTGGACGAACGCGAGGATGAGTGGGGGGTGCTGACTCCGTCACTAGAATCACCGATCCTTCTCTGGATTTCTCTGAAGCGGGCCTCGACGTCAATACTTGCTTCCTTGATTCTTGTCTCCTCGACGTCGAGCGTTCTGACGTCGAAAACCTCGACGTCGAGCGATGTCGGTGCGAGACTGATGAAGATCGTTGATCTCTCGATGTCGAACGGCATAGTGCAGCCGACAACGGAGCATTTCTCTCTCTCGACGCCGAACATCGCTGGGACAACGGCAGAGCAGCCAATCTCGACGCGACGACGGCGGAGGGGTATTGGGCACCCTCGACGCCGAACGCCAACGAGCCGACGACGGAGATCTCATCCTCGAAGCCGATCGACACCTAGTTGTCGACGGCGGAGGCCTCTAGACTCTCGACGTCGAGTGTCTACACGACGACGGCGGAGGGGTATTGGGCACCCTCGATGCCAAACGCTGATGAGACGACGACGGAGATCTCATCCTCGGCGCCGATCGACGCCTGATTGTCGACGGCAGATGACTCTGGGCTCTCGACGTCGACCGCTGTATCTGGGACGACGGAGGTGAGTCTGCCCTCGACGCCGAACGTGTCGACGACGGCGGAGGGTCTCTGCTCCTCGATGCCGATCGTTGCCGGGTTGACGACGGTGGAGGTGTCACACTTCTCGACGCCGATCGTCGCCTGGTTGACGACGGCGGAGGTGTGATGCTCCTCGATGCCGATCGTCGCCGGGTTGATGATGGCGGAGGGTTTTGAATCCTCGACGTCGACGACGTACCTGAATCTCTTCTTCTCGACGGCGAGCCCGCTGTCGAAGGTCGTTTTGTAGATAAATGACCCACCGGTAGATCTTTTCTCAGCGCCGAGCCCGACGCTGAAGTTGAAGGGTGTGAAGTCTTGTCCTTAGAAGGTGTTCTAGACCTCTTGGAGCCCTTCTTTACCGGAGACCTTCCTCTGGATGACCTGTGAGCTAGGCCATAGATGCAAATCCTCTCCCTGTCCTTTAGAGTTCTTCCTGACAGGGTTTTGCAGTGAGGACAGGTCCTTGGATCATGTTCTTCAGGCAGACACAGTATACAGACGTCATGGTTGTCTGTCTTGGCCTTTTTGTTACCACAAGAAGGACAGGCAACAAAAAGAGAAGGCATTGTAGGTAGAAAATGCCACCAAAACTGTCAATAAATTCTTACTTGACAAGATGTAAAACATCGAAGTAAGACAAAAAAGTTGTGAAAAAAGAAAGGAATTTCTGACAGAAATCAGAAATGAATGGAGCTGTCTTATCAGGATCCTTCCTGAAGGAGCCGGAAAGAACAACTAAACTAACTGTCACCCCTGAGGTATGATGGAAAGCTGGGGGTCAGGAGTGCCTTAAAGGCACGGTGTCAGTTTATTGCATGCAGCTACAGGTTAGCTTTTCAGTCTTTTTAGACTGTGTGTTTGCAATGCAGCCTGGGAGCTTCCTATGCTTTCAGTGTTTTATAAGAATTTCTACTGCTTTCTGAGCATTAAAACAGTTCCAAAACAAACGTTATTGTTGTTTCTCATGTTTCTAATGCATACTATTCATGTATGGTGGAATTTCTTTACAGCATGATTCAGCTCTGGTGTTCAGTAGGCTGCATTTGCTTATATATATATATACATATATATTTGTATATATATGTATATATATATATATATGGTTATATATATATGGGGCACATATAATATAGTGTTTCCGGGGTCCCGCGCATGGCAACCGGTGAATAATAAAGGTGGGTATTAGCAATGGCACTGAAATGACCCGGTGATCAATAAAGTCGGTATTAGCAATGGCACCGGGATGTAACTGTTGATCAATAAAGTGCCATTAGCAATGGCACTGGATGTAATCGGTGATCAATATAGTGGGTATTAGCAATGGACCTGGGATATAAGCAGTTATCAATAAAGTGCCTTAGCAATGGCATTGGGATGTAACCGGTGATCAATAAAGTGGCATTAGCAATCGCACTGGGATGTAGCTGGTGATCAATAAAGTGGCATTAGCAATGGTACTGGGATGTAACTTGTGATCAATAACGTGGGTATTGGCAATGGCACTGGGATGTAACCGGTGATCAGTAAAGCGGCATTAGCAATGGCACTGATATGTAACTGGTGATCAATAAAGTGGTATTAGCAATGGCACTCGGATGTAACCGGTGATCAATAAAGTGACATTAACAATGGCACTGGGATGTAACCGGTGATCAATAAAGTGGGCAATAGCAATGGCACTGGGATGTAACTGGTGATCAATAAAGTGGGTTTTTTCAATGGCACTGGGATGTAACCGGGGACCAACAAAGTGCGTACTAGTAAAAGCACTGAGATGTAACAAGTTATCAATAAGTAGTATTAGCAATGGCCCTGGGATATGACTGTTGATCAATAAAGTGGGTATTAGCGATTGGCACTGGGATGTAACCAGTGATCAATAAAGTGGGTATTAGCAATGGTACTGGGATGAAACCGGTGAATAATAAAGTGGGTATTAGCAATGGTACTGGAATGTAACCGGTGACCAATAAAGTGGCAATAGTAAAAGCACTGAGATGTAACCAGTTATCAATATTTAGTTATTAGCAATGGCACTGGGATATGACCGTTGATCAATAAAGTGGGTATTAGCAGTGGCACTGGGATGTAACCAGTGATCAATAACGTGGGTATTAGCAATGGTTCTGGGATGCAACCGGTGAATAATAAAGTGGGTACTAGCAATGGCACTGAAATGTATCCGGGGATCAATAAAGTCGGTATTAGCAATGGCACCGGGATGTAACTGTTGATCAATAAAGTGCCATTTGCAATGGCACTGGATGTAATCGGTGATCAGTATAGTGGGTATGAGCAATGGAACTGGGATTAACTGGTTATCAATAAAGTGCCTTAGCAATGGCACTGGGATGTAACCGGTGATCAATAAAGTGACATTAGCAATGGCACTGGGATGTAACTGGTGATCAATAAAGTGGTATTAGCATTGGCACTGGGATGTAACCGGTGATCAATAAAGTGGGCAATGGCAATGGCACTGGGATATGACCGTTGATCAATAAAGTGGGCATTAGCAATGGCACTGGGATGTAACCTGTGATCAATAAAGTGACATTAGCAATGGCACTGGGATGTAACCGGTGATCAATAAAGTGGCATTAACAATGGCACTGGGATGTAACCGGTGATCAATAAAGTGGGCAATGGCAATGGCACTGGGATATGACCGTTGATCAATAAAGTGGGCATTAGCAATGGCACTGAGATGTAACCGGTGATCAATAAAGTGGGTATTAGCAATGGCACTGAAATGACCAAGTGATCAATAAAGTCGGTATTAGCAATGGCACCGGGATGTAACTGTTGATCAATAAAGTGCAATTAGCAATGGCACTGGATGTAATTGGTGATGAATATAGTGGGTATTAGCAATGGCACTGGGATATAACCAGTTATCAATAAAGTGCCTTAGCAATGGCACTGGGATGTAACCGGTGATCAATAAAGAGGCATTAGCAATGGCACTGTGATGTAGCAGGTGATCAATAAAGTGGCATTAGCAATGGTAGTGGGATGTAACTTGTGATCAATAACGTGGGTATTAGCAATGGCACTGGGATGTAACCGGTGATCAGTAAAGTGGCATTAGCAATGGCAGTGATATGTAACTGGTGATCAATAAAGTGGTATTAGCAATGGCACTGGGATGTAACGTGTGATCAATAAAGTGGCATTAACAATGGCACTGGGATGTAACCGGTGATCAATAAAGTGGGCAATAGCAATGGCACTGGGATGTAACTGGTGATCAATAAAGTGGGCATTAGCAATGCACTGGGATGTAACCAGTGATCAATAAAGTGGGTTTTATCAATGGCACTGGGATGTAACCGGTGACCAATAAAGTGGGTACTAGTAAAAGCACTGAGATGTAACAAGTTATCAATAAGTAGTATTAGCAATGGCGCTGGGATATGACTGTTGATCAATAAAGTGGGTATTAGCGATTGGCACTGGGATGTAACCAGTGATGAATAAAGTGGGTATTAGCAATGGTACTGGGATGAAACCGGTGAATAATAAAGTGGGTTTTAGCAATGGTACTGGAATGTAACCGGTGACCAATAAAGTGGCATTAGTAAAAGCACTGAGATGTAACCAGTTATCAATATTTAGTTATTAGCAATGGCACTGGGATATGACCGTTGATCAATAAAGTGGGTATTAGCAGTGGTACTGGGATGTAACCAGTGATCAATAAAGTGGGTATTAGCAATGGCACTGGGATGCAACCGGTGAATAATAAAGTGCCATTAGCAATGGCACTGGATGTAATCGGTGATCAGTATAGTGGGTATGAGCAATGGAACTGGGACTAACCGGTTATCAATAAAGTGCCTTAGCAATGGCACTGGGATGTAACCGTTGATCAATAAAGTGACATTAGCAATGGCACTGGGATGTAACCAGTGATCAATATAGTGGGTATTAGCAATGGCACTGGGATGCAACCGGTGAATAATAAAGTGGGTATTAGCAATGGCACTGAAATGTATCCGGTGATCAATAAGTTCGGTATTAGCAATGGCATCGGGATTTAACTGTTGATCAATAAAGTGCCATTAGCAATGGCACTGGATGTAATCGGTGATCAGTATAGTGGGTATGAGCAATGGAACTGGGATTAACCGGTTATCAATAAAGTGCCTTAGCAATGGCACTGGGATGTAACCGGTGATCAATAAAGTGACATTAGCAATGGCACTGGGATGTAACCGGTGATCAATAAAGTGGGCAATTGCAATTACACTGGGATATGACCGTTGATCAATAAAGTGGGCATTAGCAATGGCACTGGGATGTAACCGGTGATCAATAAAGTGGGTATTAGCGATGCACTGGGATGTAACCAGTGATCAATAAAGTGGGTTTTATCGATGGCACTGGGATGTAACCGGTGACCAATAAAGTGGCATTAGGTAAAGCACTGAGATGTAACCAGTTATCAATATTTAGGTATTAGCAATGGCACTGGGATATGACCGTTGATCAATAAAGTGGGTATTAACAGTGGCACTGGGATGTAACCCGTGATCAATAAAGTGGGTATTAGCAATGGCACTGTGATGCAACCGGTGAATAAGAAAGTGAGTATTAGCAATTTCAATGAAATGTATCCGGTGATCAATAAAGTCGGTATTAGCAATGGCACCGGGATGTAACTGTTGATCAATAAAGTGCGATAACCAGCCCACTGTGACCCAGCCCGACCATCTGATTGGGGTGTGAGATGCGTCTCCTGCAGTAGGGCAATAGCGACTTCATGCTTATCTAGGAACGCCAAAACCTGTTGAATCTTTTTTGGAGTATTGTGCCCTTGTATGTTCCAAGTGAGAGAATTAACTACTGTGTGATCGGGGTGTGGTGCATAAGCAGAATATAATCAAATCATATATTCAGCCATAAGGATAACCATAAAACCAAACCCCCAGCTCACCCCCACCCCTCATCACCCCCCACCCACTTCAGCAACACCAACATGCCAAAGCCAACCTGAACCTCCCAGTGTGCGCCTCGAATATTGGCCCAGGGGATAGAAGAGTAATGGGGAACTCCCATCAGAGGGCGCAGGAACACAGTATCCCTCCCGATGTAGTGGGAGGTGGCCGAGTAAGTTCAATGGTGTTTTCTTGCTATCAACATGAAATATTCCCATAACAGTAGAGAAGTAGCCCTTGTAAAAACATTTAAGATTGTAAAAGGCTAATCATGATCAATGTGTGGAAAAAGTGATATTTTCAGCTAAATTTGAGTTTTGCAGGGGATTCTGGGTAAGGAAATGTTGGGGATCCACGCAAGCCATACCTCCCTGGAATTCCCCGGGTGTCTAGTTTTCAGAAATGTGTGGGTTTGGTAGGTTTCCCTAGATGGCTGCCGAGCATGGGGCCAAAACCCCAGGTGACCCCTTGCGAAACCAGGTTGTTTTGAGATAGGCAATTTTGATGTTGCCTCAATACGTTTTGGGCCCTTGTCTGCCGTGTGTACTTGGGCCACCCACAAGGGTGAGGCACCGTATTTATCGGGCCACCCGGGGGAACGCTGGGTGGTAGGAAATTTGTGTCAGCCCGGTGATGCCACAACTTTCCCACACAAAAATGTGTGAAAAATGTGATTTTTTTAGCTAAATTTGAGGCTGCCAGGGGATTCTGGGTAAGGAAACGTGGGGATCCATGCAAGCCATACCTCCCTGAAATCCCCCTGGTGTCTAGTTTTCAAAAATGTATAGGTTTGATAGGTTTCCTTAGGTGCCAGCAGAGCTAGGTTTAAAAAACTACAGCTAGGCACTTTGCCAAAACAGGTTCATTTTTCACTGTGAAATTGTGGTGTGACCACGTTGCGTTTTGTGCCGTTTCCTGTCGTGGGCACTAGTCCTACCCACACAAATGAGGTACCATTTATCTTGGAGGACTTCGGGGAACGCGGGGTTTGTAGAAATTTGTGGATCCACGCATATTCCAGATCTTTCCACCACAGAAATGTGAGGAAAATTTGTTTTTTTAAACAAACTTTTAGGTTTGCAAGGGATTCTGGGTAACAGAACCTGGTGATAGCCAGACAAGTCAACCCATCCTGAGTTTCCCTGGGTGTCTAGTTTTTAAAAATATATAGGCTTGCTAGGTTTCCCTAGGTGTCGGCAGAGCTAGGGTTAAAAAACTACAGCTCGGCACTTTGCCAAAAAAGGGTCATTTTTCACTGTGAAAGTGTGGTGTATCCACGTTGCGTTTTGCGCAGTTTCCTATTGCGGGCACTAGGCCTGCCCACACAAGTGAGGTATCATTTTTCTAGGAAGACTTTGGGGGACGCGGGGTAGGTGGAAATTTGTGGATCCACGCAGATTCCAGAACTTTCCACCACAGAAATATGAGGAAAATGTTTTTTTTTACAATTTTTTAGGTTTGCAAGGGATTCTGGGTAACAGAACCTGGTGAGAGGCAAAAGGGGGGTGGGAGAGCCGCGAACATGTCCTTGCCCCATTGCCTCATGGTCGTTGTAGTTCAGTATTCTTCGTTTTCGTTCGAAGTTCTCAAAATGTTCAAAAAGTTTGTGGCCAGTGCCCGTATATTCTCAAATCATATCCCTAGACACGTGTTTCTGGTTAAATACCTTCATCAGTAGGGAAAAATATTTTCAGAGGTTGCTTGACATGCCACCGTCATCTCCTCAGGACTATTACCACTCCCGGTATACACGGGCGTCTCCCAGAGCTCGTCAGCTCATGGCCCACGGGAGCCATTTTATATATTACAAGTACCGACTTGCACCCACTGGGGTGAACCACTCAAGAACTCCATGTACCAGCATCCCTAGGGGCGATCCGGAGGAGGGGCTAGCGATGTGCGCTCCATTGCGATTACCTGTTGAGAGGCAGTGGAGTCACCCCATCCTGGATTTGCCTGGGTACCTAGTTTTCAAAAATATATAGGTTTGCTAGGTTTCCCTAGGTGCCGGAAGAGCTAGGGTTCAAAAACTACAAACCAAAAAAGGGCAATTTTTTCACGGTGAAATTGTGGTGTATCCACGTTGCGTTTTGCCCCGTTTCCTGTTGCGGGCACTAGGCCTACCCACACCAGTGAGGTACCATAATTACCCTTTTTCTTGGAAGACTTTGGGGAACGCGGGGTCGGTGGAAATTTGCGGATCCTGCAGATTTCAGAACTTTCCACTACAGAAATGTGCAGAAAATGTATTTTTCTGACCATTGTTTGGGTTTGCAAGGGATTCTGGGTAACAGGACCTGGTGAGAGGCAGTCAAGTCACCCCCTCATTGATTCCCCTGGGTGTCTAGTTTTCAGAAATGTATAGGTTTGCTAGGTTTCCCTAGGTGCCGGCAGAGCTAGTGTTCAAAAAATACAGCTAGGCCCTTTGCCAAAAAAGGGTAATTTTTCACTGTGAAATTGAGGTGTGTCCACGTTGTGTTTTGCGCCGACACATGTCCCGGCCGCTAGGCCTACCCACGCAAGTGAGGAACCATTTTCTCTGAAGACTTTGGGAAACATGGGGTGGGTGGAAATTTGTGGATCCACGCAGATTTCAGAACTTTCCACCACAGAAATGTGAGGAAAATGTGTTTTTAACAAAATGTATTTTTAGGTTTGCAAGGGATTCTGGCTAACAGAACCTGGTGGGAGCCAGTGAAGTCACCCCATCCTGAATTCCCCTGGGAGTCTAGTAAAATGTATAGGTTTGCTAGGTTTCCCTAGGTGCCGGCAGAGTTAGGGTTAGAAAACTACAGCTAGGCACTTTGCAAAAAGGTAATTTTTCATTGTGAAAATGTTGTGTGTTCAAGTTGCGTTTTGAGCCGTTTCCTGTTATGGGTACTATGCCTACCCACACAAGTGAGGTACTAATTTTTATCAGGAGATTTAGGGTAATTCAGATTTGTTAAGCAACTGTTATTACCTATTGACTTTTGATGCATTTCTGCCTTCCAAATGAAAAACAATGTGTAAAAAAGAAGTAATTTTGAAAAATGATCAATAATTCTCAAGCTAGTATGAGTATTCCCAATTTCGGAAATGTGCAAATATCTACTGTTTCTAAACTCTATATTTTGTTCCCATTTCAGAAATACATAGGTGCCTTTCATACCGATTTTTCCATGTATACATTTTCCCAGATTAATTGCTATATACCCGGTACATAATAAAAAAACATTGCAAGTCGCTGCTCAGTTTTTGGCATTGGGTTTGTCGGGTTCTTGGTGAAGAAGATCTATATGTCCCCACAACCAGTAAGGTCCAGCAGATGTAATGGTATATTGCTTCCAAAGAGCGGTCATAATTAGTAGTTACAGGTGAAAACGTTGACACAAAAGGCTGTTTTTTCCAACTAATTTTCAATTATTCCTATATTTTAACTGTTAGATTCTACAAAGAAACCTTGAAGGAGCTACAGAAATGACCCCTTGCTGAATTCAGAATTGTGTCTAGTTTTCAAAAATGTAGTTTTCCAGGATCCATTATTGCTTTCATACCCATGTCTACCATTGACTGGAAGGAGGATGAAAGCACAAAAAATAGCTAAAATAGGCTATGTCCCAGAAAAATGCAAAAACTATGTACAAAATTTAGGTTTTCTGACAAAAGTCTTTCATTCCCTAAAAGCTGGGAAAATGGTGATTTTAGCCTTACAAACCTTTTTTTGATACCATTTGTAGGGAAAAACCCAGATGCTTTCATTTGCAGCACTTTTTTCCCATTTTTCCCCCAAAAAACAAAATGTAGGTGTATTTTGGCTAATTTCTGGGTTCCCTCCAGGGGAATCCACAAACCCTGGACACCTTTAGAATCCCCAGGATGTTGGAAGAAAAGGACGCAAATTTGGCGCGGATACCTTATGTGGTCAAAAAGTTACAGGGGCCTAAGTGTGAACTCCCCCAAATAGCCAAAAAAAAGTCCAAGCACAGAGGGGGAAAAGGCATAGCAGCAAAGGGGTTAAGATGAAAGAGGGGACTTTCGTGTATACATTTCTGGTTGGTACAAAGGATCTCTCTATTATGCTTCAGTTGAATAAAGGGTTCTTGGATTGTGAAAAGCTTGAAGTTCACTAACTCTTCTCAGGGACAAAAGAGCTAGGAGAAGAGCAGCTTTCCACAAAAGGAATTTTAAGTCAGCTCTATGTATCGGCTCAAATGGGTGCATTACAAGTTGAGCAAGTACCATGCTGAATTGCCATGTTGGAGGTGGAGATCTCACAGGAGGAAAGGTCCTGAATAGACGTTTAAGAAACTGGTTTATCAGTCTGTTTGACCGCAAGGAAGAACCTTCAGAATATCTTTGGAAACAGGAGATTGCCGGCAAGTGCATTTTGATCGAAGTATGAGCCAGACCTGAATTAGCTAGATGAAGGGTACACGGCAAGACTTCTTCTGGAGATGATTTGTACCATAGCAGATCCACACCAGGCGCAGAATCTTTTAGATTTTAAAGAATATGTTTTGTTAGTACTGTCAGCTCTACCACGAGACAGAATCTCCCTGTAGTCTGGAGGTATGTTTAAGTTTCGAAATTTCTGGAACTCAGGTGCCAAGCTGATAATTTCAGAGAACCTGGATCCGGATGCTGAACTTGTCCTTAGTTCATCATGAGAAGAGAGGGAAATTACTTCAGAGGAATCGGCGACTGCAAGGATAGGAGAGGGAGTTCCGTGAACCAATGTTGGCGAGGCCATGCTGGAGTTATTAGAATTCGCTTGCAAGGTTCTGCTTTCATCTTTTTTAGAACCCTGGGAAGGAAAGGTATTGGAGGAAAAGCGTAGGCACATACACCGGACCATGCTATTGAAAAAGCATTCCCCAGAGATACCTGTTGGGGATGCCAGCTTGCGAAGCGTTGGCAACTGGTGTTGCTGTTTGTGGCAAACATGTCTATAGTTGGTTTGCCCCACTGGGAGAAAATTCTAGTGAGAATATCTTGGTTCAACTCCCGCTCGTGGCAGGTTGTCTGTAATCTGCTAAGTGAATCCGCTAATGTATTTTCCTTCCCTGGAACACTCTCAGCAAAATTATTCCGTGTTGCATTGCCTAGTTCCAAATTCGTTGAGATTCTTGTAAGAGAGAGAGAAATCAAGTTCCTCCTTGTTTGTTTAGAAAGTGCATTGTCGTAGTATTGTCTGTTCTGACAAGCACTAGAGAGTTTTGTATCCTGGGCAGGAAAGCCTAAAAGGCTAGAAAGACTGCTCTTGGTTCCAAGAGATTTATGTGTAGATTCCGCTGAGAAGGTGGCCACTTGCCGCTGTTCTGAACTTCCGGAAGGAAGTTCCCCCAACCTTCCAGAGAAGCATCTGTCATCACCAGATGAGAGACCTGTGGAAGGAAGAGTAACCCCTGAGATAGATGGTGAGGACAAGTCCACCAAGACAGCGAGGTGACCATTTGTGGGGTCACTTGAATTATTTTGTCAAAGGTTCCGTTTATGTGAGCCCATTGACTTTTTAAAGCTTCCTGAAGAGGACGGCAGTGGGGTATCAGAAGAATACAAGAGGACATCATGCCGAGCAGGGATTTGTACAGACGCACTGAAAGAGACTTTCTTCTTTGTATGCGGCTTGCTAACGTTGGAAGTTTGAGTTATGTTTCCACTGTTGGATAGGCTCTTTTCAGAACCATATGTAGGATAGCTCCCAAGAACGTAATGTGTTGAGAAGGCTGTAGGACTGATTTCTCTGGGTTTAATGTGAGACCCAATTTGATGAAAAGCCGCAGAAAGGCGTTGGAAGACTACATTGTGACACTGAAGGAAGGAGCTTTTATGGGCCAGTCGTCGAGATATGGGAAAACCTGGTGATGATGTTGTCTGAGATATGGCGAAACTGGTGCTAGGCAAATTCAAGGGGCCAACTTGAGCCCAAAGGGTAACACTCAGAATTGATAATTCCAGCCGGCTACTGCATACCTGAGAAATTTGTTGTGCTTCTTGTGTATGGTTATATGAAAATAGGCGTCTTGAAGGTCCATGGATACCATGTAGTCATTGCCATTGAGAAGCTGCAAGACCTCCTGAATGGTGACCTTGCGGAATGATTGTTTCTTGAAGAATTTGTTTAGATTTCCTAAATCTAAGATTGGCCTCCATTTGTTCTTCTTTTTGCGCACTAAAAAGAAATGGGAATAGAAATCTTTTCCCCTTTGATGAATAGGAACATGTTCTATGGCTCCTTTCTGGATCATCGATCTTATTTCCAATTGTAACAGGCGCAGATGTTTGTGAGCCAGTGGTTGAGGAGGTGTTGGTGGAGGTGGTTGTATAAATTCTAGGGAATGGCCGATTTGTATTAGTTGTAGGACCCAGTGGTCCGTTGTGATTTGCTTCCAGTTATGGAGATAATGGGAGATATTGCCTCCTACTTTGGGAGGAGGTGGAGAAATTGCAACCGGCAGAAGTGAGAGGTCATTGACGTCTGGCATTCTCCTTTTGTCGTCCCGCCTTCCCTCGAAAGGGAGATTTATTGTATGTAGTTGCAGCCTGGTCTCTCTGAGCAAACTGTGTCCTGTACTGTGGGCTAGAGGAGGTATAGGAAGGGTGCCTATATTGCTGGTACCTCTCCTGTAGGATGACTGGCTTTTCCCCCGTGCACCACAAAAAGGGTTTTTTTTGTACTGGAAGGGACCCAAAGCTTTGGCTGTGTTAGTGTCTTTTTTGATTCCCTAAAGAGACTCGTCGATATGCTTACTGAATAGTTCTTATCCATGGTCAGTCATATCTAGAATTTTGAATGTAGTAGCCTTTAGCCATCCTTGGCACCTTAGGGACGCGGCTCCAGCTAACTGACGGAAACAAGTGGAAGCAATGTCCATGGCGCAATCAATTATTTCTGAAGCCGAGCGCTCGCCTTCCAGTAAAAGATGTATTGCTTCCTCCCTGAGGTCTTGAGGGAGATCATTGAGGTAAGGAGCGATTTCTGACCACATATGCCATTTGTAGTGCCCCAGCAGTGCTAAGGAATTGGATGCTCTGACTGTCAACACCGACATAGTGGAAACACATTTGCCGATGATGTCTAGCCTCCTAACCTGGAGGTGCTGAAAGTGGAGCTGATGGGTTCTTTGACCTGCGTTAAGCCGCATGGGCAATCACTGAATCAGGTCTGGGGTGACCTATGAGATATGCAGGCACGTTATCAGGGGCTTTGTATTTCTCGTCAAGCCTTGGTAAGACTGGAGGAACTGTGGCTGTGTTTCTCATTATCTTAATGCCTTGATCTCAAATATAGCTGACAATGGGCATAGACCCGACTGATTTTTTTAAAACGCTCTTTGAAGCTGTAAAGGAAACAGTCTTGTTGGTGAGAAGGCATTGGAAGCTCGAAAGGTCTGGATGCTCTCTCCAAGACATTATGAAATCTTCTGGACAATAGTCTACTTGAGGTGGAGATGGTGACGCTGGTAGAGGGATAATATGGTCATCCCATTAGTTCTGGACGTGATTGTGTATCTGGATTTCCCCTTGTTGTCCTTCTTCGTCTTCATATTTAGATGGAAGCTGCTGTACAGGCAGTTGAGACATCGGAAGGGGTGGAGGCTGACTTTGCACCACAGGAGGTGGAGAAAACGTAGGGGCCGGAGATGGTTCGGATGTATGAAACCTCTTTTTGGAGTTCGTGAGCATGAATTGTAGATCGGTTTTCAGAGCGAAAGGAAGACAAACCATCTCTGGCTGCAGTTGCTGTTGACGTTGTTGGTCAGAAAATTATGTATGTTGGTCATAGAATTCGTCCTAATCATCAGCTTCTTCTTGGTATTTAACATTCAACTCAGAGGGGCTCTGCGCAGCCCCAAACAAGCTGTCTTCGTTCGAGTCCTCATCATCATCCAATAGATGAGTTGGCAATAAGGCTTGAACCCTACTAGGGGAGGATAATGAGGGTGTTAGTCTCCCTCTCAGAACTTTTTGCTGGAAAAATAGTTTTCCTGCTCTGGATTTTCATGTCGTCAATGAGGTTGTCGTTGGTACACATACCGCCGCTGAGGAACCATCAACGGGCATTGGTTTTGATGTCCCAGATGTAACTGGCGTAGATGACAATACCATCGTCGACGGATGTATGACATCACAACGCATACTTTCACAACGCATGCCATTACGACGCAACTTTTACAACGCATACCATTACAACGCATAGTGCTTTGGGGCGCTGGATAGTGAATAGTTTAATTTACTATTCCAACTCCAGTCCCCGTGGATAGTAGGGAAGGTGTTGGATAGTATATTAAACCTATTCCCTATCCTAGAGCGCCCCCCAGCGCAATGCATTGTAATGGTATGCGTTGTAAAAGTTGCGTCGTAATGGCACTGCTTAGTAAAAGTTGCGTTGTAAAGGTTGTCTCCCGTCGTCGACAATGCATCTCTTGTCGAGGTCGTCGATGAGTGAATGGGAGGAATCATCAACAACCCTGGCAACCACATCGACAAAGCACTCGTCATCATCGGGGTGGTCATCGTCAGAATCTTTGTCGACAATGACGATTTTCCGACTATCTTTATCGTCAATGACAAAGGAGCTTAACACGTCAACGACAAAGGAGCTTGACTCATCGACGAAGACGTCCTTGAAGATGAAATAGATGGCGACGAGACTGAAACTGTGGCGATGGTTGTCGACAAAGTTGCTGCGACAACAGTTAGTGGAGTGCTTGTCGTCGTCGACGGTAATGCCGTCAACAAGCTTTCCGTCGACAGGGCTGAGGAAGGCTTTTTAAAAGCATGTTTCACCTACACCGGAAGAGTAGGAGGGTCCAAAGCTGATTTCTGAAAGGATTTTATGACAGAAATCAAACTCTGATGGGGAGGAGACCACGTGGAGGCCAGATCTTGTTTCTTAGTAGCCTCAGAAGACTTTTTGTGTGTCTTCTTTGGAGGCTGCTACAAAAAGTTACCTGGAGAGATATCCAGTCATCTTTTTTTTTTATGTCTTTGAGGAAGATCTTGAGGCACCTTCACTATCCTCAGACGATACAGGGTTCTCCCTGTCTTTAAGCCTCTGCAGCCATAATAACAGCCTCTCCTCACGTCCTTTAAAGTCTTTGTAGAAAAAGTGCGACATACATTGGAATCTTTTGGTTTGTGATCAGGATAAAGGCAATAAAGGGGTCATCAATATGTAGTCTTTTCTTTCTGTAGGTACCACAGGGCCTAAAAAGGCCTTTTTTAGGTGTGTCCAACATGAAGAAATCAGATAAATCCACTCAGGCAATTGAAATTTAGATGAAAAATACCTTGAGAAAACCTGAAGTCAAGGATAATTAAAAGTTAAGGTTAGAATACTGAGCAGAACTCAGTGGAGAATCACTTAGCACGACGTTCGGTAGAAAATCTGGGGGAATAGAGCTCCTTCTAGGGAGGTTCTGGAGGGAGGTGTCAGCTGATTTGTTGTTCTCTTAAGTTTGGTCCTTTTTTAAAATAAGGACTTCGATATGTTACTAAATATAAGGCCTTAGGCCAGTTACCTTCTATCTCTAATGTGACATTACCTTTATAAATGTAGGGGTAGACTCCCATCTCGATGACGGGGAATGATTCAAGCATGTGAATCTATGAAAGATACCCTAATACTGGATAACATCTCATCAATAGGCCTTCAAAGGATCAATGGCTCTCTCTCCACACCAATTCACAAGCCCGGCCAATATAGAGGAATAAACAGATTTGCAGGAGTGTCTCCTGGACGATAAATTCACATCCACCACATACGGTGTGAGAGAGAAAGAGCTCAGGTTGCCCAATTCAATTTTCAGGCATGCAGGTACAGGCTCTGGAGATGGGGGTGTAGAACCTGCCCCTGGAACTGAGAGAGGAGGTCTGCCTTGAGGGGCAGTCGGAGCAGAGGGTGCGATGAGAGGTGAAGAAGATCCGTGTACAACACCCTTCTTGGCCAATCCAGGGCAATCAATATTAATTGGGCCCGGTCTTGGCGAATCTTCCTCAGAACCCAAGGAATCAAGGATAGGAGAGGAACTGCGTAAAGAATAAGAAAACTCCAGTCCAGTTGAAACGCGTCCCCAAAGCTGCCCGGTATTGGATGCTGGAGACTGTAGGACAATGGGCGAGTGCACATTCTCATGAGTGGCAAACAGTGGCAAACGTCCCTGTAGTATTCAGGACTTGAACTTACTGACCGTGAAGGGAGGGAAGGAAAGCCTTGAGAGCCAAAGGTATTGCCTGTAATTCCAGAAGGTTGATATGGAACAAACTTTCCTCTGGAGACTAAAGACCCTTGACCTCCAGATCCACCAGATGTGCTCCCCACCCTAGAGTGGAGGCATCTGTGATCACTGTGGCCACCGGTGGAGGAGACAGGTTGACCAAAATACTCCACCAAGAGAGCTCCGCTGCAGTGTCTCTTTAGATTCTAACCACCTCCCCAAGATCTCCATGGTGCTGATACCACTGCCTGTGGCGGCACCACTGGAGTGCCCTCATGTGCCAGCATGCATGGTTAACCAAGAGTATGCAGTAAGCGAACAGACTGAGCAGGCGTAGGACCTTCAGAACTGCAGCAACCGCTACATCGTGAAACAATCTATCAACTCCTGAATGTCGAGAATCCTCTGTGGAGGCGAGAACGCTCGAAACACAGTAGTGTTCAGTAATGCCCCTATGAACAGGTTGCGCTGCGAAGGCACCAGGTGAGATTTGGGTACATTTATCGAGAAACCCAAGTCAAACAACAGCCATGTTGTTACTAGCAAATGATGAAGCACCATCTTTGACGAACTGTCATCCGGATAAGGGAAAACAGGAATCCCCAACTTTCTGAGATGAGCTGCTACCAACGCCATCACCTTCAGGAAGACCCTTGGTGCGGACATAAGACCGAACTGAAGGACCGCAAACTGGTAGTGTTGAGATCCCACCATTAAACAGAGATACTTCCGATGTGACTTCAGGATGGGAAGATGAAAATACGCATGCTGCAAGTCGATCGACACCATCCAGTCTTCCTGCTGCAGAGCCAGAAGAACCTGAGCCAGGGTCAACATCTTGAAGTTTTGCTGCTTGAGGTATAAGTTAAATATCCTGAGGTCTAGGATCAGCCTCAACCTTTGCTCCAAGATGGGGGATCTAGAGCTGCTTCCCTGTTGTACCGGTGGTGGGGATAGGGAAGAAAGAGGAGGAAAAAGATTGTTGCCTGGAGGCTCCTTGCAGACAGCCTCTACCCTTTCCTCTGTACGACCTGTACAGAGGATTTTGCTGTTTCTGTTGCTGCGACTGCCGACAGCCTCGAAAAGAAGCAGCCTTCCAAAACCTCAAAGCCTTCTGAATCCGTAGCCCCTAGGCTGGGACTGAAGGCCCAAGGATCTAGCTGTAGCCCTACTGTCCTTGAAGCGCTGCAGAGCAGAATCTGCCTTTGCACCAATAAAAGTCTGCAACCATCGAAAGGCAGATCAAGCAGAGTAGCCTGCACATCCGGAGAGAACCCGGAGGAACTGAGCCAGGCATGTCTCCTGGTAGCCATAGAGGAGCCCATCATTCTGGCCACAGATTCTGCCGCATCCAGCCCCTACTGAATAACCTGATGGGCAGCCACCTGCCTATTCGCTAACTCCTTCAAAAAGTGTCCAAGGTTATCTTTAGACAGCTTAGGAGCCACTTCTTTAGCGGAGTCCATCAAGGTATGAATATACCTCACCAACAAGCATGTGGCATTGGTCAACTTTAAGGCCCTACTTTCTTTAGGTCCCATACCCTGGAGGGGTGGGAAAGGAACCAGCTGACTGTTTGGAAGAGCAAGAAGCCTGTACCACCTAGCTCTCCAGCAAAGGGTGAGCAGTAAGGAAAGCTGGATCACCCGGAGCTGGTTTATATCGTCTAGCCACTGTCCTTGATACAGCAGGTGCCGATAAGGGCTTCTGCCACACCTCGCTAATTGGCTCTGTTGAAGCCTCATTAAAAGTCAGCAAAGGCTCAATAACCGTAAGGAGACTGTAACACCTCAGTCAGGATACTTGACTCGATCTTTGCTGTGGGCAATTGAAGATCCAAGAAATCAGCAGCCTTTCTGATAACAGAATGGTATGGAGCAACACCCTGTGAGGGAAAAGCTTCTGGGGAAGAAAGCTCCCACTCTGGGGAAGTGTCCAAGTCACTGGCCTCCTAAAGGCCCTCAAAATCATCCACGGAGTTGAGGATCTCGCCCTCTTCAACCTAATCCTAACCACATCCTCCTCCAGCAGTCTCTCAGCCTCCCTTCTGGAACGCAACTTTAGGATCGGCATCAGTGGCGCTGAGTGCGGCGTCGGAGACATCATTGCGGGCATCGAAGTAGGACCCTCAGAAGCAGGCAACAACGCCGCTTGAATCCGGAAAGGAGTCGGTCTGCATCGGAGACATCGATGCCGGCGTCGAAGGAGGACCCTCAGAAGCGGGCAACAGCGCTGCTCGAAGCCGGGAAGGCGTCGGTCCAACACCAGATGGTGCCAGAAGACTGTGGTAGCGGCATCCAAAATCTCGGTGCCGGGAACTGCCATGCCGGAGCTGAAGGCATAAAGAGCGCGAAAGGTGCCTGGGGATATTGCTGAGGGATGCCCAAGTTAAAAGCAAGCGGACCCACGGGGCCTGACAGCCTTGGCAAGCATACCAAACATTGCATTTAGGAAATGCGACGGATCCGCATCCGGAAAAAGTGTATAAGGATTCAGAACAGCTGGGCCTGGATCCGACCGAGGCCGTGCAGCTGGCTGAGGCTGCGGCACCGGGGATACCCAAGCCAGAACAGGTGAAGCCACAGGAGCAGGAGAAGACACCCTGGGCGCCGGCAAATCCCTGGGTACCGGCAAATCCCTCGGAGTCGGGGAGCGAGCCGGAGTCACCTGTGGAGAAGGTTAGGGCAAAGGTGAGATGACATCTTTAGCATGAGAAGCCGACCTCAAGTCTTGCTCTTCGGAGATTGATGCTGAGACGCACGTTGGTGCTTCTTCTTTTGTTTCTTCGACTTGGACCTCTTGAGGACCGTCTTCTCCTTTTTTGCTCGGGCCATGAAAAGCTTTGCCTCGCACTCAGTGCCTTTGGATTCATCCTTCGACAGGACGAGCAGCCTTCAGCGTCGTGATTCGACGACAGATTTCTTCAAAGTAGCCATCGTACTGCTACTCTCAATATAGAGAGTCCCAGAAAAAAAATTTAAGAGTTGAAAGCGCGCAAAAAAGGGAACTGACGTCAGCAAACTGACGAGGTCTTCTTATGGCTCCAATGATGTCATATGGAGTCATGTCATTGTGACGTCCTCGTCGACGTGGGAGAGCTGGGAAAAAGTTTCTGTGGAAGGGGTCATTCAAAAGGTGAGGAATCCACAGGCAGATGTATTAATCAGAATATGGGCCTTAGAATGATGTTGATGGGCCTATTAACAACGGGCCATTGGTGGCGGGCACACAGAAATCCAGCATAGCGGCCTGACCACCGCATTACGATGTGGTCGGTCAGACCACAGCAAACGGAGGTACCAACGGACACCGCCGACAGCCTCAGGGAGCCCTTTGGAGCGTTGGTCCGAAAGCAATCCCTACCATGGGGGAGGTGCCTATGGAGGCAACGCCGTAGAAATTACGATGGCCCGCTTTCCTTTGCCATTACACTACAGTCCAACCGCCATCTAAAGGGAGGCGGAATTGAACTTTGGGGAGCCCTAGCAGGGCCTCCGTCTCCTGTGGGCCTCTACTATGGGCCCAGGGGGCCCCTCAAATACACATGTGCATGGATGTTTGAAAACTGCTCTTTTGCATTGTGGCTTTTGCTGCGGCCCTTTTATAGGGCCGTAGTACAAGCCGCAATGCAAAAGAGCAGTTTTCCGACCACCTACTGGGGGTAACATTGCAATTGGGCAGGTGCAACCACAGACTTGTAGTTGGTCGGACAATTGCCCGATACGATGGCGGTCGGACTCATATGTCTACAATATGAACTCACCAGTTCTGGCCACCAAGATTAGAGTTTTGAAATTCCCATGTTCACAGTGGCTGAGCCTGGGTCCTTGTAGTGGTATATGACAAAATCTGTCTAGAACCAGCATCTAGAAAGAGAAGGTGTAGCTTGAAATTATGTACTCAATCTTGATAATTCTTCATGAGCACAAAATCATGTATGTTTCAGACACATAAAGGAGCGTAGACACCACCATGAAATGTATCTAGATATTTGTGTTTTATACTGTCTAATAAGAGGACAGAGTTGAAAACTATTGGTGAGATGTAGAAGTAAAGATTATAGGTTCCAGTAGAGGACCTAATTGCTTCTTCTAGAATATGCACTGATGTCCTTGTTGATGTTTTTTCAAGGTACACCTGGAGTAGTTGTATGACAGAAGCTTCCAGAAGAGAAAACCATACATAGGGGAGTAGATTGTTGTAAGTAAAATAAGATGCTAGTTATAAGCTTTCACTAATTAATCAATGACACAATCACAGGTATCAGGCTACCTTGAACGTACACGTACCCGCTTATATTGACAACATTCTGGAACAGATTAAAAATTATAGAAATATGTGAAAGAATAGTCTGACGCATTGAGATGTTGGCAAAAGGCATGAGTGAAAGTAGACATACAGTTATCCTGTCAGTAGAAAAGCAAGATATTACAGCCTTAGGGAAAAAGGGCTGATAAAGAACTTACGAGTATCTAACATCCATCTACTGTGTGGTGCCAGTCCTTATGTGAGTATAACACCCAACAGGAGGTTCAGGTGAAGAAGTCAGATAAACAACCAAACTTCAAGCGTATAAACAAAATTACCAAGTAAGAGAATTAAGGAAATAAAAAGAAAGAGAAGAAGCCTATAAATACACAAGAACAAATTCCAAAAACAGTTATCATTTATTATGCATCTATTGTAAAAAAGTTCAAGAAAGAACAATAGCGCTCAAGAAAAAGGTGTTGGCAAAACGAAAACAGACAATTCACATGCCAAACAAGTGGCTCACAAGCAAACATTACATGTGAAAAAGAACAACGAAGACAAAATGATGTGTCCTTCACAAATTATGGCCACAAAAAGCGTCGACGGTGTTTCAACCGCTGGGTTATGTGCGGTCATCATCAGGACAGAAGATTGCTTGAGCACTAAATTGCTTTATGTAAAAACGGGCCAATCATAAATGGGATGGCTTGTTTGAAGGGAAATTCGAACTTCGGCAGGGTCATTTAATACGAGCATTTCAATGCTTCGGTTCAGAGGGTGGTGTCTAAATTGCGACCACGAGTGTGCCCAATAAATGGATTCGGTGGGTGGCGAGTCAATTGCGCCCACGAATATGCCCAATAAATTGGCACGATTTGGACTAGAAGTCAGCTCACACAGGAGGTTACCTCACCGAGGTTCCTTATGTGAGAGAATTGCTAACAGCAGTAGTTGCTGTTGTGGCAGGTGGTAGATGGGACAACAATGCAGGGCCTAATAAATTCAAAACATAAGCGTTAGTAATTAGTGTGGTAGTATACATGACAAGGTTAGGTTTCCACCTTAAAAACATGACAAAACGCATATATTGAAATGTTTGTGTAGGTTTTGTAAAAATAAGCTGGAACACTCCTTATCCTTTATTGTCTCTATGTCAAGCTGTTTACATAGGTACATACTCGTCTTTGTAGTCCTTGCAAGACCTGCTCTGTGTATTGCCCTCCTGCAGATACACAGATTTCTGCCCCAGCTGGAACAGTCTGTCAGTATGAGAAACAGTAAAAATAACATTAACACAATATGTTTATAGTTTTACTACTCATGAAAGTTTCGCAAGGCAGAAGTGATTTGTCACAAAGCTGATGGCAGGCATTGAGCAGCCCGCTCCGAGAGCAGAAAAGCTGGTGAGTTACAAAGTTAGGCCCCTGAGTAAGGCCACAAAGAGAGCCTGAGCCCCGCTGTCTGGGTCTGTGAGTGGGTGCATGAGTGTCTAAGTGCATCTGCGAGTAGGTGTGTGAGTGCCTGTGTGGGTGTGTCAGTAGCTGTGTGACTGACTCGGCCACAAAGGAACCGCACCTGACCTTTTATCCAACAAGAGTCCACAGTTTTGCAAAAAATATCTACTCAAGTGAAGTTCTTTCTACCTCTTTGGGTAGATGTTCAGTACATATTGTACACTACATCTGCGTAATGGAGCACAAGGAAATGTCGCCAGTGATCTTATGTGCATTTTGGCAATATGATTGCTCCTGGTGTGTCAATATCCATCAATCCTCCTATAGAGAAAACAATGATCTAATGATGTAAATCTCCTTCTAACAACGGTCCTTCCTCTTAACTATATGAAGTAAGTATTTCTTTGTTTGGTGGAGATGTCCTCATATTCCTCTACATCAACAACTCCTCATCAAAATCGGCGGGTAACGGGCTGGGGAACCCGCTTGCTAAGCTATCCATCATCCTGGCAAAAGGCAGGAAGACCTCTGGATACTAAGGTGGTTGGGCCAAACAGGGAAGCATTCAAATGATTTACAGTATTAGAACAAAATATTGAGTAAAAAATATAGAGATGCTGAAATATCAAGTTTTTATTATCGTGATCCACAAATATAGTGATACAGGAATGTCATTGACAAGAATATCGATGTTCTAAGGTAAGTGATATTGATGCCAAATGTTGTTAATATCATTTATAAAAATATCTATATTATTAATATCGATGTCAAAAATGTCTATTTTGTTAATATTGTTTACAAAAATATTGTTAATATCGTTTTTAATTATCTTTATGTATTTTGTATGTTTTA
The DNA here is from genome assembly GCF_964261635.1 of Lissotriton helveticus. Classification (NCBI taxonomy): domain Eukaryota; kingdom Metazoa; phylum Chordata; class Amphibia; order Caudata; family Salamandridae; genus Lissotriton; species Lissotriton helveticus. Next base: position 469,073,756 of record NC_136062.1, read on the forward strand.
CATTTTTATATGATGCATTTTTTGTATAATTATTGTTAAGGCTTTTTTAATGTAGTTTGTGCATTTTTAGTTGTTTCTAATTTTAGATTAATTGTTTATTGTAATTTTTAGTGTCGCAGTCGGTTGTGGGGAAGTAACTTAATTATAATTAATTAATAATACATTTTAAATTATTATTAATCTTGTATTGGTATTTAATTATGCAAATTGTAATTATTTCATCTTTTAAGTTACGTTTTTGTTGTAGGTTGAGGGGTTTGTAGAGGTATACTGATGGAAGTAAATTATTGCCCGCCCAACGCGACTGCGCGGCGCAGATTTCGCGCCGCGTTTTATTAAGCGGGCAGGGCCATGACGGAACTGCTCCGTCATGAGCACAGCTCAAGTGCGGCTGGTGACGGAGCGGTTCCGTCACCAGCATGGGCGCGCCGCGCGGCCCCCCTGACCCCTTAGCGCTGCGGCGGAATAGCAGCCACAGCGATCCGGATAAATATATTTGGACCTTGATCGATAGGCTTATTTCTATGTATCCCTTTTTGATGAAAACTTTCAGCTAGATTCATGAAGCCAAATTGCGATCGCAATAGCTGCGAATTAGCAATTGCGATCGCAATTTGAATAAAAGGAATTCATGATAGTGAAATCTCCAAAAAAGCGAATTCGCGAAAGAAAAATTGCGAGTTCGCAAATAAATTCCCAGAATCCTGGAAGAAGCCCATTAGCGAATCGGAAATTGCGAGAAACCATGGAATCTGAGAATTTAATTGCGAAATCGTGAAGCAATCGCTATTCAAGACAAATCGCAAAATGCGAAAAACCCAAAAATCGCTATTTGCGACGCGCAATTTAAGGAGAACCCAAACCAGGTGGTAATCAGTAAGGAAAAAAAAAATTAAAAAAAACTTGAACAAACTACCAACAGGTGCAGGCCTGACCAAACACACTTAAGGATATGCAGCCGGAGCATGAGGACTCTCACAATGCCTCTACATGGTGGTCAGGCGGCGAAGGCTACAGCGAGCAGCACGGAACAGACGTAGGATCCAGGAGCAGATATTCCGCCAGCGGGTCACCCTTCTGGGCCAAACCAGGGAGCAAATTTACGCTAAATACCGCCTGAATGGGGCAATGATCATCAAGCTGATCCGGGACCTAGATCCCCTGATGCAGCACCCAACAAGGAGGACCAATGCCGGGCCCACACATGTCCAGGTATTGTGCTGCCTGCACCTTCTGGCCTCCGGAAGCTTCCAGGGGATAGCCGCTGTTGCAGGGGGGATATCCCAGCCCACCATGTCCCGCTGCCTAATGAGTTTCCTGGAGGCTATGCTGACCCGGCTACACCACTAAATCTCATTCCCCACCAGCCAACAGGACTTGAATGAGACCAAGCTTCAATTTTACAACGTTGCACAATTTCCACATGTAATAGGATGCATTGACTGTACCCACATCCACATCTGCCCACCAGCACAAACGGAATACATGTACCGCAGCCGCAAGTCCTACCACTCCCTCAATATCCAGATGGTGTGCAATGCTAAGACAATCATCACGGACATAGTGGCACAGTACCCGGGGAGCACACATGTCTCCTTCATATTCCGGCACAGCGGCATCCACACACGACTGGCCAGGGGAGACTTTGGGGAAGGACACCTACTAGGTAAGTACACATGCCACAAAATAGTACACTGTGATCATGTAGCTGCGCAGAACAGGCACTCACCCTCTGCTCCTTTCATTCAGGTGATAGCGGCTACGCTCTCCGTGAGTACCTCCTCACCCCATACCTCAACCCTGCAACACCACAGCAACGGCGTTACAATGCTGCACACATACGCACAAGAAATTGCATTGAGAGGACATTTGGCCTTTTGAAAAGCAGATTCCGCATACTTCACAAGACTGATGGGGCCATCAAATACGAGCCTGAGGTCTGCTGCCGCATCGTGGCCGTGTGTGCTATCCTCCACAACATTGCTACCAAGCGCAGGATACCTGTAGAGATATCTGGCAGTGAGTTGGAAGGAGACAACCGACCACCTGCACATGTGCGTCATGCACGCGGGGAGAATCCTGCAGAAGGACAAAGGCGCCGTAACCAAATCAGCATGAACTCTAGTGCACCCACTCCCCACACCCAAGACTTCACTCATGCATGACAATAGTAATAATGACATGAGTCAGATTAAGTTTAACAGAATATTTCTTATTGTTTTTTGCACAATAAATTGGGAATTCCCCAAACTGTAACATGATTGGCATATTGAGTCATATGTCCCATGTTCTTGAGGAGGGCATGCTTGTAGCAGCAGCATGGCCCTTCATGGTACCTATCAAATGTTCAATGCCGCCTCCGGGCAGATGCTCCCAACCTTCTTTCCACCTCCTCCTCCTGATTTTGCCGTGAGGCAGCAGAGGGCCTGGTGCTGCGGCGGGGTGCTACCACCAGTGGCACGGATTGGCTACTATGGCTGGAATTAGCCTCACTAGTGTCGTCCCCCCCCCCGGCTGGCCATGCCCAGTTGCCTGCATACCCTGAACTACAGTTGTCACTTGTTCCAGAGCTCTCGCGACGTCCTGACAGCACTGGACCATTTGCGCCTGCATGGCCAAGGAGCGTCGTGACAGCTGTGAGGTCTTGTTGCCAGTTATATAATTTGACCACGTGTATGCAGACAGGCGGGTCAGCAGCTGCCGGTGTCTGCGCCGGTTGATGTCCCTCTGGCTAAACATGACCTAGGTGTTGGCCTCCACAGCAGCGGTCATCCTCTCCATACGGCCACTCAGCTGACCAACATTCCTAGCGGTCTTGTTGAGCTGGAGATGTATAGCAGCGACATGACGGGCTTATGTCTGGTGGACGTGGAGCATACGGCGCTCAATAGAGAGCCCAGGTGCCCGCACGTTCACCCCCCTGCCAGCGCGTGATGTGGTATTGCGCGGCTCCCTCACCAGTCCGCTGGACTGGCTCCTCACAGCCGCAGGGCGGCGGGTTTGTCTGCGTGCTGCTGCTGGTGTTGTCAGCCCCACTGGTGTTTCAGTCACTCGCTGTGGTACTGCTGCGCCTGATGGCGCAGAGGTGGCACTGTCCACAGGGGCAGGTGGTGTTATGACAGCTGGTGCGGCAGCTTGCCCTGATGGTCCTGGCTGTGGGGATGGATGTACTTCTCCCTCAGTGTCCTCTGTAATTTCTTCAATTTGCAGGGCATCGCTGTCCGTACTGGGTACTTCAGCGCCGCCTGTGATGTAAAGTGGACGTTGATTAGTGACATGTTACTTACACATTGGAGCTTCCTACATGCATGCAGGCTACCATTCCCTGACTCGCTGCAGGATTGCCCTCACTGAACAGGTCTGGCTGTATGGGGCTAGATGGTAACTGTGGTCAGACTATATGTCCCACAATGCAATAGGGCTTTTGTAGTGTGCTTTGGCTGCATGACTGGGGTTTGTAATGGGATGATCTGGGGTCATGGCCATTGTTAGGGGACAGGGTCGCAGTCGCATGGCACTTACCTTGTGTGTCTTGGGTGGGTCGGGAGGAGTCTAGCTGGATTACCCCCACGCATGCCTGCGGGTTCAGGGTGTCCTCTACTCGGTCCTCAAGTGGGGTGTTGGGTGGGACAGTGGGCTCCCCTCCTCCTGTCGCAACACGCTCCCCCAGCCTCTCCGCGATCTTCTCCTTGGCCCGCCCTCTGAGGTCGTACCAGCGTTTTTTCAAGTCATCCACAGAGCGCTGGGTAACCCCCACGGAATTCACTTTTGCGCAGATGCGCACCCAAATCTTCCTTTTGTGGGCCTCAGGCTCAAAATGCTGAATGAGGGTGGAACCTGCCTACTTCCTGGTTGTGATGTCATCACTGTGCTCATCATGCGACTTCTCGTTTTTGCGATCTCGCAATTAGCGAGATCGCAATTTGCGATTTCGGTAATTGCGAGATCGCTATTTCAACAAGGGTATCGGACGATTCTGCGATTTTTATGCGATTTTTCGCTTTTTTTAATCGCATTTTTTCATGAATGTCTTTCTGCGATTTCTAAATTGCGATTCGCTTGTTCTCGCAATTTAGGAATTGCAGAATTTTACATTGATGAATCTATGTGAAGGTCCCAGTATCAACAGGCAGACTACATGCTATTTGAAAGTCACTAATTGAATTAAGGTTGCTGTTTTTTCATTCACTACTGAAATTGGAATATTTTGTTAAGAATGGATATAGGCAGGGAGTCGCACATGAGAAGAAAATAACTGTATTCTATTATGAATGTTTGATACAAGAGGTCGAATTGTTCATTCTTGTTTATTGCTAACTAGTGTCTTTAAATTAGGTTTCTTTTAAACCTTTTTGTGAATATTTCATAATTAAATGGTGTTAACTTAATTGTTTTTACAGCCCTGAGGAAGTCCATGTTGGCTGGGTTGATGCATTTGACTAAAAATGAAAATAAAGAATAATTAATGAAAAAAAGATTTCAAGACTCCTTGCAAAATATTTTTTGTATGAATTTCATGGATTTGGAGAGACTGTTTATAATTGATCAATGAGTTATGCTTTACTGAATTCTTCTTTTCATTACTTGACTATAGGGTGGGAAAGTAACTAAGAATTAATTTATTGATAATTAATTATTACTTTATTATTAATTGTTTAATCGATAATTATGTTAATTGTGAAATTATCATATTTGCTAAGTTATATATTAGGTGTGTGATTTTTAGTTTGTAGAGGAATAGGGTGGGAAGTTATTTAAGTAATCCTCAATTAAAAAGCATTTTTTAATTATTATTTTTTATTTTATTTAATATGTTAATTTTGTACTACATAATTTATGATTATATATCCTGACCCGCTTGCAGGCCAGGTCGCCCCCCTGCCGCCACTCAGCTCCACATGGTGACGCCTCGCCGCTGCCCTCCAGCGCGAGCTCGCGGCCGCTGCCACGCTTATTGTACTTGCCTGGTGTTTCCTGACTTTTGTGGTAACTTGCACGGCTTATACCCCCCTTTTCCGCCGGTTTGCGAACCCCCCCCAGCACCCCTTTATCTTCTGTATCCCTGGTTTGTCCCGCCGCTGCCTCCTGCGGCCACACCCCCTCGCCACTCGGCTCCCGCATTCCAGCTGCTCCTACCTCCCTCCCCGCCTCAGAAGGTGACTGCTGCCGGACGCCAGGGGTGACTCCTGACCCGCTTGCAGGCCAGGTCCCCCTCTGCCGCCACTCAGCTCCACCTGGTGACGCCTCACCGCTGCCCTCCAGCGCGAGTTCGTGGCCGCTGGGACGACTGCCTGTGCCCATTTGCCAAGTGCTACGTAGATTGCTTATTGTACTTGCCTGGTGTTCCTGACTTTTGTGGTAACTTGCACGGCTCATACACCCCTTTTCCGCCAGTTCGCCAACCCCCAACCCCCCTTTCTCTTCTGTATTCCTGGTTTGCCGCGCCGCTGCCTCCTGCGGCCACGCCCCCTCGCCGCCCCGCTCCCACCTCCCAGCTGCTCCTCTCTCCCTCCCCGCCTCAAATGGCGACCGCCGCCCGGACGTGCAGCAGACGCGCCTTTACCGTGCCCAGCGCCAGAATCCCTAGACCTCGCACACGTCACAACGCCAGACTCTGATACGACGCCAACACCCTCCACGCTCTCAACACACCCACAGACCCTTCTCCTGCCACGCCTGCAACTTCACATGCGACAGAACCACCAAGCCTCCAAGGACCGAACCCAACCACCTCCGATGCATACTCAACACCCGCTCCGCACGCAAACACGCCATTGAGCTCTGGGACCTGCTCGACACCTCCACCCCAGACGTGGCCTTCCTCACCAAGACCTGGTGGAACGACTCCTTGGCACCGGACATCGCTATAGCCATTCCTGACGGCTACAAGCTCTCTCGCAGAGACCGCACCAACGGAATTGGAGGAGGAATAGCCATCATTCACAAGTCCACCCTCAAGGTCCACACCTGCGCAGACGACTCCCTCAACTCCGCCGAACACCTCCACTTCCGGATCCACACCGATTCCAACACCACCCTCAGAGGAACACTTGTCTACAGACCTCCCGGAACCCGGGCCCTGTTCAGAGCCTCCATCGCCGACCTCGCCAGCACCCACGCACTCGCCTCCACGGACTACATCCTCCTCGGGGATATGAACTTCCACCTCGAGAACAACAAAGATGCCAACTCCGCCACCCTGATCGACAACCTCGGCCTCCGACAACTCGTCACCGAACCCACCCACGCCGCCGGCCACACGCTCGACCCCGTCTTCTCCACAAGCACCCACGTCGCCTTCAACAACACCACCGAACTCAACTGGACCGACTACCGCGGCATCCACTTCACCTTCAAGAAACCAACCATGCACCACCGAACCCAACAGCTGCCTTGCCACTGTTGGAGCAAAGTCACAGAGGACCAGCTGACCTCCACCCTCGCCCAGAACCCACCCACCGACCCCACTGACCCAGACGCCACCGCCCGTAACCTCAGACAGTGGATAGAAGACTGCGCCAACACTCTCGCCCCGCTAAAGAAACCCTTCACCAACCACCCCAGCAAGAAAGCCGCCTGGTTCACCAGAGAACTCCAGACCTCCAAACACACATGCCGGAAACTGGAGAAGAAGTGGCTCCACGACCGCACTCCAGACAGCCACGCAGCCCACAGGGATGCCATCCGCAGACATCACCACCTAATCAGAACAGCCAATAGATTTTCCTTCAAAGCCCACCTGGATAACAACGCACACGACAGCAAAGAGCTTTTCAGCATAATGAAGGAACTCTCCAACCCCAGCGCCAACACCAACGACATCCCGCCCTCACAAGGTCTATGCGACTCACTGGACACCTTCTTCCATCACAAGATCACCGACATCCACGACAGCTTCAACACCCCGTCTGCTCCAACCACGACAGACCCCACCCCGAACACCACCTGTACCAACTAGCTGACCTCCTGGGCCCACCTCAACAACGACGAGACACGCAAGGTCATGAACTCCATACGCTCAGGATCGCGGTCAGACCCCTCTCCATACGCTCAGGATCGCCGTCAGACCCCTGCCCACACCATGTGTTCAACAAAGCAGACTCTACCATCGCACCCCAACTACGGAAGGTCATCAACGTCTCCTTCGTCACAGCGACATTCCCGGAAAGCTGGAAGCACGCCGAAATCAACGCCCTCCTCAAGAAGCCCAAGGCGGACCCCAAGGACCTCAAGAACTTCCGGCCCATCTCCCTGCTCCCCTTCCCGGCGAAGGTCATCGAGAAAATGGCCAACATACTGCTGACCCACCACCTCGAAGACAACAACATTCTAGACCCATCGCAGTCCAGTTTCAGACAAAACCACAGCACCGAGATCGCCGCCACAGACGACATCCAGCGCCAACTAGACAACGGCGAAACCTCAGCCCTCATCCTCCTGAACCTGTCAGCCGCCTTCGACACAGTCTGCCACCGCACACTAAGAACACGCCTCCAAGAAGCAGGAATCCAGAAGAAGGCCCTGGACTGGACCACGTCCTTCCTCTCCGGCAGAACCCAGAGAGTCCGCCTCCCACCCTTCCGATCCGAAGCCACTGACCTCATCTGCGGCATACCCCAGGGCTCATCCCGCAGCCCGACCCTGTTCAACGTCTACATGGCCCCCCTCGCACAAGTGGCCCGCCAGCACGACCTGAACATCATCTCCTATGCCAACGACACCCAGCTCATCCTCTCCCTCACCAAGGACCCTCACACCGCCAAAACCGGAATGAAGGCCGTCGCCGAGTGGATGAGGAACAGAAGCCTGAAACTGAACTCGGACAAGACAGAAGTCCTCATCCTCGGCCCGACCCCCTCTGCCTGGGACGACTCTTGGTGGCTGACCACACTGGGAACAGCACCGACACCCACTACCACGCACGCAACCTAGGATTCATCCTTGACTCCTCCCTCTCCATGGCAAAGCAGGTCAACGCCGTCTCCTCCTCCTGCTACAACACCCTCCGCATGCTTCGCAGGATCTACAAGTGGATCCCGACCAAAACCAGAAGAACGGTGACCCAGGCCCTCGTCAGCAGCAGACTGGACGACGGCAACACACTCTACGCAGGAATCCCGATCAAACACCAACAATGACTGCAACGCATCCAGAACGCCTCTGCCCGCCTGACCCTCAACATCCCTTGATGCAGCCACATCACCTCCCACCTAAGAGACCTGCACTGTCTCCCTGTTGACAAGAGGATCACCTTCAAGCTCCTCACCCACGCACACAAAGCACTCCACAACACCGGACCAGCCTACCTGAACAACAGACTCAACTTCTACACCCCCGCCCGCCAACTCCGCTCCCCCAGCCTCGCCCTCGCCGCCGTCCCGCACATCCAACGGACAACCTCCGGCTGCAGATCCTTCTCCTTCCTTGCCGCCAAGACCTGGAACCCGCTCCCCACCCACCTGCGACAGACCCAGGACCTGCTCACCTTCAGGAAGCTCCTCAAAACCTGGCTCTTCGAGCAGTAGCAGCACCCCCTCCCCTCAGCGCCTTGAGACCCTCACGGGTAAGTAGAGCGCTTTACAAATTCAGTGATTGATTGATTTCCATTACATTTTAATTGTAGCCTGTTATGTTTGTGGGAATATAGTGTGGTATCGTAATTATGTTAATATTTGATTTCATTGATAATTCCTTAAACATTGTAATATTTATTAAAATTTTTGTCACAATTTCGAAATTTAATTTTTCTAATTAGAATTTTACATTTTGAGGTATGTTATAGAGGTGTTAAAATACATTAATCGTTTGAAGTAAAGTACTCTCTCTGTACTGTCACAGTGAATGGAGTGGGAATAGTACATCAAGAGTCTAACACTTTCCATTGCATAGACTGGAGAAGGAATAGTAAATTAAACCCCTCATGAGTCCAATGCTTTCCCTACTGTTGCACCGACTGGAGTGGGAATAGTAAATTTTACCCCTTCTGAGTCCAATGCCTTCCCTATTGTTGCTCAGAGTGGAGTGGAAATAGTACATTTGACCTCTCTGGGGTTCAACACTTTCCCTACTGCTAGAAAGACTGGAGTGTGAATAATAAAATGTACCCCTCCTGAGTCCAACACTTTCCCTACTGTTGCAGACACTGGAGTGTGAATAGCATAGTTTAATAGTTTTTTTTAGCATTGTTGTTTTTTAATTTCATATTTTAATATAATATATATATAAATGTATGTCATTTTTAACATAGTTTAGTAAAATGTATTTTATATGTTTACTTTTTAAGTATAATTATATTAGAAATATTTCAAATATTTCAGCAGTTTGTTATTTGTATTATTTATTTTTATGTGTATGTTAAAAAAAAAGGAAATTTATATATATATTTAAACACTTCTCTTCTCAGGAAGAAAAACGGGCCGCACACTAGAAATGGATTTTACTCTTTTTTCATTTTTTATCTTTCATTAAAGAAGGGGCTGAAAACGTGTCTGATTGACGCGTTTCGATGTTACCAAACACTTTGCTCACGATCAACTGCCCTCTTAATTCGACTTCCTTAAAATGTTCAAAATTTGGTTACATCACTTCCTGTTTTTCAGTGGGCAGTTGCATCATCGTCAATGTAGTTGCCTCTATTCCTATTTTTGACAATCATAGAAAGTACCTATTTTGGTTTTGCTTGCCTTGTGTTATTTACAGTTCCAAATAATAAAGTTAATGCCATAGTTCGATAGTCCTTATATTTATATACAATACTCATCATTCTTACATATTTTCCTTTCTTTCTTTTTGTCTTTTTTTCGTTTTTTTATTCCCACATATTGAATTAATTTCCCTCCAGTGGGGCCTATAATTATCATTTTCATTTGAATTTAGACGAACAACTTCATTTATGTCTCTTTTCATTTACTTTTGTGCATGTTCATGATTAAAACCCCTCCTTCGGGGTCATAATCACCTCGCAACTTATGGCTTTTTTTTGTGTATTTAATGTATGTTTTTTCCTATTTACAGATGAATGTACATTTCTTCCAACTGGTTCAGGCCATGTGGATGTAAAGATCTAAGATTTAAAATGTAGCGCGATTCTTTTTTTGATGAAACAGTTTTTCCCGATCTCCCCCGCGATCTCTTTTAGGGATTGTCTCTATTCTGTAGAATTTCAACTGCTTCCAGCCTCCCTGATGAAATTGTTCCATGTGCTTTGATATTGCATTGGCCAGGTCTTTGTGAATTGTTGCTCTTACGTGCTCCATTATCCTTTTTTTCAATTCACAAGTGCTGCTTCCCACATACAGTTGCAGGCATGGGCATTTCACTACGTATACTGTGTAAGTTGTTTTACAAGTGATTAGTTGGCGTATTTCCCACATTTTCTTGTTCGGCAATTTTATTTCTTTTGTGGGCTTCGCAATTTGGTACATTTTACATGAGTAGCACTTGACAAAACCCTTGGTTTTGAGCCAGGTTTCTTCTTTCTTTTTGCCTTGACATTGGCTGTGAATCTTGTGATCCTTCAAGTTCTTTGCTCTTCTGTAGGTCACTACAGGATGATTTCCCACTATTTCCTTTACAGTGGCATCTGGTTGGAGAATATTCCAGTTCTTCCTCAGAATTTTCTCTATTTGACTGCTTTCTTGGGCAAAGTCAGTGATCATTCGTATTTTTTCTGTTGTCTTTGTGCAGATGGAATTTTGGCTGCTAGGCACTCCTCTCGTGTTCTGGAATTTGCTCTCTCCCAGCATTTTCATACTACACTTGATTTGTAGTATCTTCTCTTAAACCGTTCCACTGTTTTACCACTTTGTTTTCTCCACTCTTCTTCTTCACTACAGACCCTTAGAAATTCTCCATATGGGATGCTGGAGATTAGTGAGTTCTGGTGGAAGCTAGTTGCTTCAAGGGTGGCATTTGTGGCTGTTGACTTACTATGTAGCGTTGTATGGATCTGGTTCTCCTTGATATAGATCTCTGTGTCCAGGAACACTACTCTTTCTTTACTCATTGCATATGTGAATTTTAGATCCTTTGTGCAGTTGTTGATGATCTCAAAGTATTCCTGGAACTCTGGTCAATGTAGTTGCCTCTATTCCTATTTTTGACAATCATAGAAAGTGCCGGATAGCAATTGTGATGTGAAGCCGCAATACTGTTTCAATAAGGGAACGTGCGGATAAATATAACTACGGAATTATTTGCTTTTGAAAACCGGTTGAAGTGAACTTTGAAATGGCAAGTACAACGATCATTTGTATAACAACGGGCAAGCAAAGAAAGTGTGACTATGGAAAAAAGAGAGGCAAAAAGGAATGTCTTGCTGAGTGATATGTTTTCAAAAGGACATGGGGACAAAGATGTTAGCACGAGTGCTATGACTGGAAAAAGTGATGTAAAAAGCAGACTAAGAGGATGGGAAAAGTTAAGTCGAAAAGAAATAAATAAGTCCCGGGAGCTCATTACCTTGAAGAAGTACTTGGAAGTGCAACGTGTCCCGAGGGGATTTAGAATAATGCTTATGCCCAGTAATCAAGACACCACAAATGAACTATTACAGGAGTGGGGAGAATTCATTCTTCGGTCTTCATTAGGACTAATAGAAATTTTGGTAAAGCATATCGAAATAGGCTTGGATAAAATTAAAGCCCAACTTACAGAAACAGAAAAAGAAATTTCGCAATTAAAATTATCGGCGGAAATTAATAAATCCAAAGAAGAACTGGAGGGCCAAATTGAAAAACATGAAGACATTGTAATGGAAAGAAAACATACTAAATTCATTAGAGACACAAAGGACTACACGGAAGGCCGCATTTTTACATTTGCGAGAAAATTTGATGGATTGAAAGATCAAATTACATGGAATAGTATGTCAAGCATGTCAATCAATGCATCATTATTGGCTTCAATGGGGCAAAATGAAGGAGAATCAGTAACATCTGAAGAGAATACCAAGCTGTCTGTTTTATGCGACATGCGCCTCATGCTCAAACAACGACAGGGGGAGCAGAACCGCCCCACGCAACAATTCCAACAACGACGAGGACCAGGAAGAGGAAGGCAATGGCCGGAAAGAAACATCAGAGAAGAGGAAAAAGGAGCAAGGGGTGGAGTGGAGAAAGTAGGCACCGAGACGAGGAGCATGCGCCAGAGGAGGAAATAATAAATGATGACTTACAGGTGGTGAATCTATCAAATCGACCTATAAGCACCATGGAGACAGTACTACTGAAAAGAGGAATACACTTTTGCCCCAAAAGTTGAATGGATTTGGCACAAGTAAGAATTGACCTATATCTATACATCAGAAAAATAAAACTCGCAAAGGCGTTCAAGGAATCAATATTAAAAGAAAAATATAAAGAAACACGAGTTGAAACATCTGGAGGTCTGCAAGTGAAAGACTCTGGAGGGTTCTTAATTCTAATGAATATTGACACAACTGGAGTGGAAGAGATCTCTCTCCAAGATGCTTGGAAACAATCGGGTGCAGGTCTAAGCGGTAAAAAGCCACAATCGAAATTTTATCCGCAACTGGGCCCAGGGAATAAAATTGACCTTTTCCAAAAGGCGATGATCGAGGACCTCTATAAGTTAAAATGCCCTAAATACGTTGACAATCTATCAAAGTAAGGACGAGAAGCGTTAAAGAATCAATCAAGGGACGATCAGATAGAAATAAAAATTGCTGACAAGGGGGGAAACATAGTTATTTGGGAACACACAGCGTATGCGACAGAGGCACATCAACAGTTAGGAGACACCCAATTCTATGAAAAATTGAAACAAAACCCCACAAATGAAATCAAGAGAATGATTGATGAAAATCTGGCAGAATGGTCAGCAAAGGGATTGATTGACAAGGGAGAACATACATTTCTAACTGTCACACATCCAATCATGGCAACTATGTACTTCTTACCGAAGTTACATAAAGATCAGAAAAAAAACCCGGGCAGACCAATTCTGTCTGCGAAAGGATCCTTATTGGAACCAATGGCTGACTACGCGGATTATTTTTTAAGACCATATGTAACTCAACTGAGTTCTTATATACAAGATACGAGTGATTTACTGAGGGCACTTGAAGATACACCTTGGCAAGCATCATATTACTTAATCACGATGGACGTTATTGCCCTTTACACAAACATTGGAAATGACATTGGAGAATATCCCTGTAATTACTTCCTGCAAGACAGAAATCTCAAATACAGTGATCATAACAAAATGTTGTTGAAAATGATATCATTCTGCCTGAGTCAAAATGTATTCACCTTCGGGGAAGAATTATTTCGCCAAAAAAGCGGGGCCTCAATGGGATTTACCTTCAGTCCTAGCTACGCGTGTCTTACCATGGGATGGTGGGAGCAGGAGAAAGCGTGGAATTCAACACACAATCAGTTTGTCAACAAAATCATCAGTTGGAAAAGATTAATTGATGATTTATTGATAATTTGGGATGGCACGGTAGCAGAGTTCCAGGAATACTTCGAGATCATCAACAACTGCACAAAGGATCTAAAATTCACATATGCAATGAGTAAAGAAAGAGTAGTGTTCCTGGACACAGAGGTCTATATCAAGGAGAACCAGATCCATACAACGCTACATAGAAAGTCAACAGCCACAAATGCCACCCTCGAAGCAACTAGCTTCCACCAGAACTCACTAATCTCCAGCATCCCATACAGAGAATTTCTAAGGATCCGTAGGTTTTGTAGTGAAGAAGAAGAGTGGGGAAAACAAAGTGGTAAAACAGTGGAACGGTTTAAGAGAAGACACTACAAATCAAGTGTGGTATCAAAATGATGGGAGAGAGCAAATTCCAGAACACGAGAGGAGTGCCTAGCAGCGAAAATTCCATCTGACACAAAGACAACAGAATAAATACGAATGATCACTGACTTTGCCCAAGAAAGCAGTCAAATAGAGAAAATTCTGAGGAAGAACTGGAAAATTCTCCAAATAGAAGCCACTGTAAAGGAAATAGTGTGAAATCATCCTGTAGTGACCTACAGAAGAGCAAAGAACTTGAAGGATCACATGATTCACAGCCATTTTCAAGGCAAAAAGAAAGAAGAAACCTGGCTCAAAACCAATGGTTTTGTCAAGTGCTACTAATGTAAAATGTGCCAAATTGCGAAGCCCACAAAAGAAATAAAATTGGCGAACAAGAAAATGTGGGAAATACGCCAACTAATCACTTGTAAAACAACTTACACAGTATACGTAGTGGAATGCCCATGCCTGAAACTGTATGAAACTGGCGTATGCTTCGCTTAGAGGACTTCCATGCTCTTCTGGGAACTATACCGTTGAGTCCGCTTGGTGAAGTTGAGGTAGGATATGACTCCTTCTGTGCCTGAATCACATGGGCACTAGATCAGCTTATACCTACTATGTGGATTAAAGGACGTACCCAAGATGCCAATCCTTGGTATAACAACACCATGGCGACCCTAAGGAAGACCTGCAAGAGATTGGAGCGTGATTGTAGGAAAGACTACTCTTCGGAGAAGAAAGCCTGCTATTTAAAGAAAGTTAAAGCCTATCATAGAGCTATTTGTAGGGCTCGGGCAGACTACTATGCCTCTGAAATTAAAGCCAGCTCCAATCCTGCTAAAGTTATCTTTAGGATTCTTAACGAGCTCAATACCAAAAAAAGCCCTAAAAATGTACCTACTTCTGCTACCTATTGTGAGGAATTGGCTCTTTTCTTTGTTGAGAAAATCCGGTGCATTTACCAAGGGTTCATCCCTGTGAAGGAGCTGAATCCCCCCTTCTTGGGGAAACCTAGTCCTGCCTCCCTTCTGACGGTTATTCCAGAAATTTCTTGGGAGGAGTTCAATACTCTAACTAGGAAAATTAAATCCGGATCACCTGCGGATCCCCTCAAGACGGCACAGTTTAGAGACTCCGCACCATGCTGCCTTGTTCCACTGCACAGCCTTATCAATGCCTCATTTTCATCGGCTACCGTTCCAGCTAAATGGAAGCAAGCATGGGTCTCTCCCATATTAAAAAAACCTACTTTGGACCCTCTGAAGCCGGAAAATTTTAGACCGATTTCCCTGCTTCCTTGGGCAGCGAAGATTGCGGAATCCCATGCGAATTCAATACTTTCCACCCTATTGTATACCAATAACATCCTGGATAATACTCAGTATGGGTTCCGCGCCGGTCACAGCACTGAGACAGCGTTGCTTGCTATGACTGAGCATCTTCGCCTAACTCTTGATCAGGGTCAAACGGCGGCATTGGTCCTGCTGGACCTGAGAGCCTCCTTTGACACTGTTTCACATCAGATCCTGCTCCATCGGCTAGAAGAAGCAGGGGTCACTGATCTGGCACTTGCATGGTTTAGATCTATCCTGTCAGGAAGATCCTTTCGCGTTTCTACCCCTCCGTTTCTCTCTAGGGCACATTCCATCGAACAGGGTGTTCCTCAGGGCTCTGCCTTGAGCCCCACCCTGTCAACCTCTATGTGCAGCCGCTCGCTGCGGTCGCCGGGATGTGGGACCTTAACATCGTCTCATACGCGGACGACACGCAGTTGGTGGTTGCTTTATCGGAGGGTACAACCGGGGATCACGTCAGATTCAGAGCCGGGCTGTCTGCAGTGGCTGACTGGTTGACAGCTAATTGCTTACAGCTTAATGCGGCCAAGACTGAGGTTCTACTGGTGGGTAAGAACACCTATCTATGGGGAGACCACTGGTGGCCAGTTACTTTGGGGAAAGCTCCGGAACCGAAGATAGAAGTGAAAAATCTCGGAGTCTGGCTAGATTCGACCCTTAGCTTTTCCACCCATACAAAGAAAGTTGCCGCTACTTGTTTTGGCATCCTGCGTAGCTTGAAACCTGTCTTAAAAATGTTTTGACTCTGAGACTAGACAGATGATAGTCCAGGCCACAGTGATGTCTAGACTTGATTACGCCTGCTCATTATTGTTGGGCGCAAATCAAGCAGAAATCGTCTGAATGCAACGCATTCAAAATGCGGCTGCTAGAGCTCTAGTAGGTCTGCATAAATTCAGCCCGATTTCTGCGACCATCCGAAGGCTTCACTGGCTACCTGTAGCCCAACGAATACAGTTTAAGACTCTCTGTATTTCGTTTACAATCTTAAGACTGACAACTCCCAGGATGCTCTGCCCACTTATGAACCTGTATGCTCCTTTGCGTACATTACGTTCTGATGGCCAAAATTTGGTCGAAGTGCCTCGGTTCAAACGTAGTAGAGCGGGAGGACGTTCTTTTCGCTTTCTTGCAGCTAAAGCTTGGAACGCTCTACCCTCTTACATTAGAGAAATTCAAAGTTTGTCCGTCTTTAGGAAAGCTATAAAAACTCATTTATTCCTGTAAAATTTCTTTGGAGATGCCTACTCACTGCTTCGCTCATGGTTCTATTTTCTGTTCTGGAGTTCAGCGCCGGGACGCCCCTTCGCTGGGGCAGCTGTGCGCTTCATAACATTTTATAACATAACATAACATAACATGTGGGAAGCACCACTTGTGAATTGAAAAAAAGGAAAATGGAGCACGTAAGAGCGACAATTCACAAAGACCGGGCCAATGCAATATCAAAGCACATGGAACAATTTCATCAGGGAGACTGGAAGCAGTTGAAATTCTACGGAATAGAGACAATCCCTAAAAGAGATCGCGGGGGAGATCGGGAATAACTGTTTCATCAAAAAAGAATCGCGCTACATTTTAAATCTTAGATCTTTAAATCCACATGGCCTGAACCAGTCGGAAGAAATGTACATTCATCTGTAAATAGGAAAAAACATACATTAAATACACAAAAAAAAGCCATAAGTTGCGAGGTGATTATGACCCCGAAGGAGAGGTTTTAATCATGAACATGTACAAGAGTAAATGAAAAGAGACATAAATGAAGTTGTTCATCAAAATTCAAATGAAAATGACAATCATCAGCCCCACTGGAGGGGATTAAACTGTGAAATTAATTCAATATGTGGGAATAAAAAACCGAAAAAAAGACAAAAAGAAAGAAAGGAAAATATGTAAGAATGATGAGTATTGTATATAAATATAAGGACTATCGAACTATGGCATTCATTTTCTTATTTGGAACTGTAAATAACACAAGGTAAGCAAAACCAAAATAGGAACTTTCTATGATTGTCAAAAATAGGAATAGAGGCAACTACATTGACCATAATGCAACTGCCCACTGAAAAACAGGAAGTGATGTAACCAAATTTTGAACATTTTAAGGAGGTCGAACTAAGAGGGCAGTTGATCATGAGCAAGGTGTTTGGTAACATCGAAACGCGTCGTTGAGACACGCTTTCAGCCCCTTCTTTAATGAAAGTAAAAAAATAAAAAAAGAGTAAAATCTATTTTGAGTGTGCGGCCCGTTTTTCTTCCTGAGAAGAGAAGTATTTAAATACAAAGCGGCGTGGTTCAGCCACAGGTGATCGCACCCGCAACGAGCGCTTTTGCTGCGAGATATATACATATATATATATATATATATATATATATATATATATATATATATATATATACATACATATATATATATATTTATTTATTTATTTTTTCTCAGAAATAAAAACAGAGATCCACTCTCAGGGGACAACAAATTTGCAGTACGTGTAAATTCATCCCATCACACATTTTTTTGCACCACAGTCTTGATCACAAGAGATTTTCCACCAATGAAGTGGATATAAATAGCTGTTCAAATAAACATCAACAAGTGACATATTATAGGTGCAAGTGTAAAATCCAGCTGCCATGTTTCATAATGGATGCAATGTATTATGGCATACATAACAATCACTTGGACTATGCATACATATCAATACTCAGTAAACAACACAGTTTAGGATCCAGTGGGATATGGTAGTACTGACCGCACAATCCATCATAATGAGGGAGAAGGATAGACATGTCTAATTGTTAATCTTGAATAATGTCAAATATGTCTCCCTAGATTCTTATGAACATGAGTCTAGGTTAGGTAAATATTGCACCGGAAACATGCTAGGCATGATGTGTGTAGTAAATGGGTGCAGAGAAATACCAATGAAATAGAGAAGGCAATCCAATAAAACGTGAACGTACCAAAACCGACCCGCCATGTAATCAAAGGCCGCGTGATACCAGTGCTCACGTGCCTCATGGCCATCATCGTTTGTGGGCGTGGCCTGTGGGGAGAGGGTAAAGCACATCA
Organism: Lissotriton helveticus; assembly: GCF_964261635.1. Lineage (NCBI taxonomy): Eukaryota > Metazoa > Chordata > Amphibia > Caudata > Salamandridae > Lissotriton > Lissotriton helveticus. The sequence continues at coordinate 469,091,966 of NC_136062.1, forward strand.
CTGACATGAGAAAGTAATAAGGCAAGTACCCGACTACACTCTCATGTCTGTTAGTGCATACAATGTACAAAGTAAGACTGTGATGCTGCTGGGGTGCTGCTCCAATTGTGTCTCAACCCCTGCACCACTTAAAGAACATCCCTCCTCTCAGAAAGATTAGTAGGTTCATGTTGATGAGGGGGCTCAAAGGAAAGCAGGTAAGTGCTGATCATGGCCTAGTGCCTGAAATACTGCTTTACTGGGAGTCCCTAAACGCAATGTCGGGGAAGCACCTCCTGTGTACGTGAACATAAACTGAGTAGAGAGTAGATATGAACTCAGACAAGAATACGTCACACACAAAAAAGTCTCATAGGAAGATTATAACAGCCTGGTAAAAAAAAGTACTGAAAAACATGCAAAAGACTTATTTGAAGGTGACAGTGCCTGAACAGCATTTAACTATGCAACATCTCCATGTCATGGGAAGGGGCAAGTTCCTGGTTCACTGGTTTGCGGCATCGTTACGGGCACATGCAGCAATTAATTTGGATCCCCTCAGAGGCAAGTGGGAGCTGGATCTGGGACGGCCACTAACTGACAAAGAGTGGGAAAGGGTCCTTAAAAGCCCGATGCGCATCCCCAGAAACATGCGATTCCGTCAGATCCATCTTTTCATTGACCACAGGGCATACCTCACGCCTGAGCTGATCAACAAGTACTTCTGTCGTACTGATGCGTTCTGCCCCAGGTGCAATGAGCTGGGGGCGGGATTCCTACACACACTGTGGAGCTGTCCTCGGCTGGGCACTTACTTGAGTACCATTAGCGAGCTGCTAAGAAGATGCACAAACAGCACTATACCCTTTGACCGGTCCGAGTACATTTTGCATCATTTCAGGAGACCCCCCAAAGACAAGGTGGCATCCCGTTTCCTGGACCTGGGGCTAGTGGTGGCGAAGCGCCTCCTCACGAGGAGGTGGAAAGCGTGTGACCTGCCATGCGTACGGGCGTGAACTTCCTCCCTCCAGGCGTGGGCCCGGGCGGAGTGGACCGACATGCGCAGGGAGGAAACGTTGGGGCTTCGGAAGGAACCCATAGCGGAAAGCTGGGAACACATGATTAATACACTACAACAACTAGATGGGGAGGGAGACACGGGTGGCAGGGAGGGGTCAGGGGATGCACATGAGGATGCGGGAAAACCACAGGTTGTTCTCCTGCTGAGTTAATTTGCTATGTATAGCTCCAGCTCTAACGAAGCACGAAGGGAATCACGCAAGTGCAGTCGTGGCCCGAGGGTGCGCGTATGCTCTGGGGGTGGGGGCGAGGGGGTTGAGGGCCCGGGGAGGGGCAGAAAGGGGGGTAGAATGAGGGTTGACGTATGAATGTGGTTTTGCCGCTGCAGTTAAAGTTTTCTCTT